>NC_058135.1:285194960-285290797 GCF_016433145.1 Gracilinanus agilis | reverse complement strand
GGGAGGGAGGGAGGGAGGGAGGGAGAGAGAGAGAGAGAGAGAGAGAGAGAGAGAGAGAGAGAGAGAGAGAGAGAGAGAGAGATCTGAAGTTACTTCACCATGGAGAAATTACAAAGGGATCTGTGCTCTTATATCCATCAAATTAACAGGCATTAATTAAATCCTCATCACTATGCTAAGCACTAGGGTTGTGATCATATTCAAATATCAGTATGAATATAATACCTTATAGAGTCAATCAACCAAGCAGTTTTTTAGATCTCTTACATTCTGTCTCAGAATTGATATTGAGTATCAGTTCCAAAGAAGAAAAGCTGTAAGAGCTGGGTAAGGAGGGTTGTGTGACTTGCTCAGGGTCCCATAACTAGGACACATTTGAACCCAGGACCTCCTGCCTCCAGGCCTGGCTCTCTATCCTCTGAGAGATCTAGCTGCAGGGCAGCTTAGACTCTAAAGAAGGGAGGTGGCTCATAAGGGATGTGTGGGAGTAGAGCTAGAAAGCATCTGGTTCTGGGTAAGATGAGTCCACGTTTGGCTTCTTAAAGCCCAGGATGGTTCCAGGGTTGGAGTCTAATTTTGGTGTGGGAATAGAGTAGAGATGATGGCCTGAGGGAAGGCAGAAAGTCAGGATGATGGCCAGGTTGACCCCAGTCACAGCCCAAGGACAGTACAAAGCCTTCCATTCTCTGCCTGCTGTGGTCACCTTAGACCCTGCCCTCTGGATATTCCTTCTTTTATAACAGATCCCTAGATTTGGAGTCTGAAGAGAGGAGTTCAAATCCTGACTCAGTACCTCACTAGCTGTGTGACCTCAGGGGAGTCAGTCACCCTTTCTGAGGCTCAGATTCCTCAGTAGTAAAAGGACAGGGTTGTACCAAGATGGCTTCTGAGCTCCTTTCCAACCTTAGATCTAGGATCTAAGCTGGGATTACTTCCTCTCAGATTTCTTTTTTCTTTGGGGCTCACAGGCACCCCGACTTTCCCCAGCAAACATTCCTTATCGCCTCCTCTCAAGCTTCTCTACCTGCAAGGCCACATGCAGGAGTTGGTGCGTCCCTGGTTCCCCATCGCCTTTGTCAGATGCTCCCTCTGACCGTATCCTCCTCTTCTCCCTGCAACCTGTTGATCCTTATGGCTGCCTTTTGGGCATCTCCAGGTCATTCTTTCTCTTCCTCTTAAGCAGGCTTCCTGGACCATCACCTCATCATCCAACTCATCCCCTCCTTGCTGCTCCCATCTGAGGCAGCCAGGTAGCACAATGGATAGAGTTGTTGGGTCAGGAGTTAGAAAGATTGAGTTCAAATCCAGCCCCAGACACTTACTGTGTGACCCTGGACAAGTCACTTAACCTCTGTCTCAGTTTACTCATCTGGTAAAATGGGAATAACAGTAGCTTCTATCTTACAGAATTGTGAGGATCAGATGAGATATTTGTAAAGCTCTTAGCATAGTGTCTGGCACATAATAGATACTTAATAAATGTTTCCTTCCTTTTTATTAACCTCCTACTGTATACCTAGTACCTAGCACACAGGAGTATAAAGAATGAAACAGTCACAAGGAGCTGGCATTCTAGTGGAGGAGACAATTCTATACAAAAATCTCTTTCTCTCTTCTCTCTGCCTCTCTCAACTTTCTTTCTCTCCCTCCCTCTCTGTCTATCTCTATCCCTCCTGTCTTTCTCTCAACTTCCTTTTCTCCCTCCTTCCCCTTCTGTCTCTGTCTGTCTGTCTGTCTGTCTGTCTGTGTGTCTCTCTCTCCCTCCCTCTCTCTTCTCTCTTTCTTTCTCTCCGTCTCTCCCTCTCCCCCTCTCTCCTCTCTCTCTGTCTCTCTGTCTCTGTCTCTCTCTCTCTGTCTGTCTCTCTCTCCTTCCTCTTTTTCTCGCTCTGTCTCTCCCTCCACTCCCCTTATCGCTATAGAAGAATAAACGTGGATCGCCTGCCCGGTGCTTGTACGTCTCTGGATGCGTATATACGGGGCACACGCACACACACACACACACACACACACACACACACACACACACACACACACACACACACACAGCCAGTTACTAGGCAGTTTAGGCAGGGGGGCGCTGCCGGGGTGGGGGTGGGGGTGGGGGGCGTGCCGAGGGCTCGAGAAGGACTTGCAGCACAAGATGGTGCCTGCGCTGCCTTTAGAAGAAGAAAGAATCCGGGAGGCGGCGAAGTGGAGCACCTCCAGGCAGGCTCTCCGCGTCTCGCCGTCGTGCTTTAGCAGCCATCTGTAACCCTTTAAGCCTCTCCCCCTTTGGGCTTCCCTCTGTCCCTCGCTACTTTGTGCAGCAGCCCGTAGGAGGAGGCGCGGCGGGGCGCCGCGGCTCATAACCAGCGGCTCCCCGTAGCTAGAGAGCCTGTAAAAGCCCTTTGTTTGTCGGCCGCACTTCTCAGATCCGGGGCTGTGACAAAGACGCCGATCAGGGCGGGGGGCGGGGGGGGAGGGGAGCCCGTAAGCACGTTCAGGTGACAGGAGGTTTTTTCACTCGGTGGGTAGCCGTTAGGTGGGGACGGCCCCGGTTCCCCAGGGCGCTGGGGTGGTTCCATTTAAGGGCCTCGGTGGGATATTTTATCCCTTCGCAATGTTCTAACGCTCCTCGAGGGCACCATTTTTGCTCCCCCGAGCCGTTAGCTGCGGCCCGCGCCCGGCCTCTCCGCGTGGTGGCGCTAAAGCACAATGGCTCGGCTTCCCCGCGAGCTCGACCTGCGGAATCCGGGCTTAGCAGCGCCCGCGGCCCCCTCCTCGCCCCCTCCCTCTCCGCCTCCTGTGCGCAGTTCAGTGGCCGCGGCCCTCGGGGCCATCTTAAAATGCCAGGGGCAGGATCGGCGCAGACTTTGCTAGCGGCCATCTTGGCCCCGGCTCCAGTTTCCAGCTCTTGTCGGGACGGCGGCCTGAGGCTGGGGTGGCGCCTGGACCCCGGTGGCCCGGCACGGCCGTGGCTCCCCGAACGCGCTGGCCCGTAGTGAGAATCTAACGAGAAGGCCTATTTAAAGCGCTCTGCGAACCCCTTGTGCCTTGAGGAATTGTTAGGAACGAGCATAATTAGGAAACAGAGGCAAAGCCGCTTGCCTAAAAGTCATCCATTTAGTAAGCTGCAGGGGGTGAGATTTGAACCCAGGTCCCCGGGGCTCCAGACCCAGTTCTCTACCCCTCCGCCTCCTCTTTTGTTTGACCGAGGACTCGGCAAACGACACCTGTTCCATTTTCTAAACCAACTTAGAGAGAAGAGGAGAGATTTGGGCGGGCTTCCAAAGGCCACCAGAAAGCACTGGAGCGAGCCGAGTCGTCCCTGGGGTGCCCCGGAGGGTGGGGGAGGGGTGTCGCGCTTTCAATCAAGAGCCGATAAGCCGCTATTCCCTGGAGGCCGGGGCTCTCCGGGGACCTTTAATCTGCCAGCGGTTTGATTTCCAGAGCGTTAGAGGAGGGAGAAGACAAAGGGATCGATCGCCGAGAAGCACAGGGGCTCTCGGGCTTCTTCCATAGAGCCCCCCGCCTCCATTTTGAACGGAGAAAGCAGACAGCTTGGTTGTGGTTTTTTTAACCCGTTATTGACTTAAGCAGGACCCATAAGCCCTGCGGGGGGACTGGAGCGGAGGAGAGCAGGCTCGGAATCCCGCCCAGGCTCTTACTGAACTCCCCTCCGCCTCAGTTTCCTCATCTGTAAAACAAGGACACTAGCAGCATAAGTGGGAGCCCTGTAGGGCTCGGGACACCGCCCAGGGGGTCCCCGAACTCCCGGGGAGGTCCAAGCCGGGCTAGTTTAGTTCTGACATGCTTGTGTCCTCTTCCAGCTTCCTCCGCGCAGTCTCACAAAGGAAGGGAAAGGCAACCCCAGATTCCGGGGCGCCACCAGTTTAGCTAGCCGCGCGGCGAGCCCCCGGGGAGAGAGGTGCGGTCCAGCCTTTGTGTGGCTGGAAGCGGTTCTACCCGACGGGCCGCGCCGCCACGCGCTTTTCTTCTCCCACTGACTGGGTCCCCCAAAGCAATGCACCGGCCCTTTGGGAACGGCCGCAATTAGAAGGAAGAGGACGGGGGGAGGGGGAGGGGGGGCCTTTCCCGGCGGAAAATTCTAGGTTTGCCCCTTTCGAAAAGGGGAGGCAGCCAGGCTCGGTGGGTGGAGAGCAAAGAAAAACAATGGAGTGGCCATGTTTGAGTGTGTTACACACCTAAAGACAGAAGCCGGCCCCGCCCCCAGCCAGATAGCCTTCTCCGGGGAATCCGCAGCCGGAGCAAGATGTATACAAAACAATACACGATTACTGGGGGGAGAAAGTCCTACCTCGAAGGAGATGGGGGCAGCTGGGTAGCTCAGTGGATGGAGAGCCAGGCCTAGAGACGGGAGGTCCTAGGTTCAAATCTGGTCTCAGACACTTCCCAGCTGTGTGACCCTGGGCAAGTCACTTGACCCCGCCCATTGCCCACCCTTACCACTCTTCTGCCTTGGAGATTGACTCCAAGATGGAAGGTGAGGGTTAAAAAATATATATAAAAAATTTAAAAAAAGAGAGGGAGATGAAGCTGAGTTGTGAAAAGAGTCTGGAATTCAAAGGGCACAGCCTGGGCAAAGGGATGGAGATGGGAAAATGGAATGTCTTGTATAAAAAACATGGAGCAGCCCAAGTTAGCCAGGGTGTGAACAATAGCCCAGAGAGGCTGGGCTTGGATTGGGAAGGGTCTTTAATGCTGAACTCACTGGGGTGTATCTCTTTCATTCTAAGGGCAACAGGAGATGGTCAGTTAGTCAGTCAGTTATTAAACACTGATTAAGCACTATTATGGGATAGACAGGGAGACTACATGGCCCAGTGGAAAGAGTGTCAGGTCTGGAGTCAGGGAGTCTCCTCTTTGTGAATTAAAATCTGACTTCAGACAGCTGGGTGACCCTGGGCAAGTCATTTCCTCCTGTTTGCCTTATTTTCCTCATCTGTCAAATGAGCTGAAGAAGAAATTGGCAAACTTGATGAGTGACTTTTGGGCAAGTCACTTTTGCCCTGTTTGCCTCAGTTTCCTCATCTGTCAAATGAGCTGGAGAAGAAATTGGCAAACTAGATGTGTGACTTTTGGGCAAGTCACTTTGCCCTGTTTGCCTCAGTTTCCTCATCTGTCAAATGAGCTGGAGAAGAAATTGGCAAACTAGATGTGTGACCCTGGGCAAGTCACTTTGCCCTGTTTGCCTCAATTTGAAAGGAACTAGAGAAGGAAATGGCCAATCCTTCCAGATGATCAGATATAGTGAGATGAGAGTTAAGAAGTCACAGACTGAGGGTTGGAAGCTGTCCATAGACATAGGAAAATTAGTAGTGGGTGAGATGAGAGGGAAAGATAACAGAGAGGTAAGGATCTGGATTCTTGGCTATATGACTGGGCAGATCACTTCACCTATTTAACTTAGCCCTTGCCTTTCTGTCTTAAAGTTAATACTAAGAAAGTAAGAGAAGGAAGGAAACAAGGGAAGAAAAGAAGGAAGGAAAAGAAAAAGAAAGAAAGCTAGAAATGGAGACCAGATTCAAATCCTGCCTCTGACAAATGGCAACCCTGGAAAATCTCTTCAGTTTTCAGTGTTCTAGGCAACTCTTGAAATAAGATCAATTGCAGTTGAGGTTCTGATCAGCCCTGATGGAAG
Source organism: Gracilinanus agilis (assembly GCF_016433145.1). Lineage (NCBI taxonomy): Eukaryota > Metazoa > Chordata > Mammalia > Didelphimorphia > Didelphidae > Gracilinanus > Gracilinanus agilis. Next base: position 285,285,156 of record NC_058135.1, on the reverse strand, counting down.
GCATTTCCACACTAGGAGTTCCTCTTACCACAGAAGTCGCTAGTCCAGACCTATCCTACCCCAAACATCAAGAACCTTTCAAAGCTCTGGCTCTGAGGATCCCAGAAACCACTTAATAGATATTGTCAACTTCTGTTTTATTTTCTATTTATTTAATTATTTAAACAAGTGGTTCCCAAACTTTTTTGGCCTACTGCCCACTTTCCAGAAAAAATATTACTTAGCACCCTGGAAATGATGAAACTATTTATCAAACTCAGAATAGAATGTAATACCAAAAAAAGCATGGTCATCACCACCTCTCTAGATCACTGCAGCACCCACCAGGGGGCGGTAGTGCCCACTTTGGGAATCACTGATTTTAAACCCTGACCTTCCATCTTAGAATCAATACTATGTATTGGTTCCAAGGCAGAAGAGTGCTAAGGGCTAGGCAATGGGGGTTAGGTGACTTGCCCAGGGTCACATAGCTGGGAAGTATCTAAGACCAAATTTGAACCCAGGACCTCCCATCTCTAGGCCTGGCTACCCAGCTGCTCCCTCACCTTCTGTTTTAAAGGAAAATGTCATCAGTGACTATACAAGGAACACTCAAAGGGCTAACCTATTATTTTAAGTGTGAATTTTTTTTGTGGGAGGGTAAAAGGTGGGGAAGGAGAGGGGCAGAGAGAGATTTGAATTCTCACTGATTTTCTAGTGATTCACATTGGCCCTGGTTGTGGCCCACCGAACAAATTCAGGCCAGCTTCAGGAAACGTTGCCTTGACTTCCCCAAGATGCTTTGTTGCAAGGCTAAATGTTTTTTTCAGCTAATCAGGTATCCTTTGGCTGGCAGAACCTTTCTCCAATTCAGTGAATGTGTTTCTTTCTTCACATGGTTCACTGACAGACCAACAGCATGTTTCTCCAGTCTTGGTACAGGAAGCCGCCTCCCTCCAGGTCCTCCTCAGCTGGCCCATGGACAGCTCTGGTCATCTTCTTGGCAGGACATCAAGTTCACCTTCAAATACATTCTTGACCTGTCTGGTTTCCCCTTATAGGGCCTAGTGCTAGTTCTGGTACAGGATGGAAGGGAAGCCAAAGGAGAACTCTGATCCTGAGTCACTGCCACAGGGTAAATGCCTTGTATTTCCAGATGGTCACTTCATGGCCCACCTTCTTTGGACCTTGCTTTCTTTCTCTGTCTAGCTCAGCGGTTCCCAAACTTTTTTGTCCTACCACCCCCTTTCCAGAAAAAATATGACTCGGTGCCCCTGGAAATGATGAAACTATTTATTGAACTCAGAGTAGAATGTAATACAAAAAAAGTGCGGCCATCACCGCCTCCCTGGATCGCTGCAGCACCCACCAGGGGGCGGTGGCGCCCACTTTGGGAATCACTGCTCTAGATGGCCTTTGAGGTCCCTCCCAGTCCTAGAGCTAGGAACTCCCCCGCCTGGCCTTTCATAGCTAAGGCTCTCTTCCTCCTTTAATTTTTTTTTAACCCTTTACTTTTTGTCTTAGAATCAATACTGTCCTTTCAGTATTCAGGGATTCACTCCCCTCCTCTGTAAAATGAGGGGGTTGGATTCCATCTCTCGGTCCTTCCAGCTCTAAACTGCGATTCTTGGTAGGTTCTTTTGGAGGCTTTGGGGAGGTGGGGAACACTGGATGAGAACTGCCCAAGATAAGGTAGGATGTGATTGAGGGGAGGAATATGGGTGTGGAGAAGATCACAGCTCCCTCCGAAGCTTTATAGAAGTTCCTTTGGGTGCTAGAGAGCCCTTTCATAAGTACAGGATGGGGGATGCTAGGAGGCTCAGTGTATAAAGATCCAGGCCTAAAAATGAGTAGTCTTGGGTTCAAATCTAGCCTCAGATACTTCCTAGCTGCATGACCCTGGGAAAGTCACTCAGTCCCCATCGCCTAGTCCTTCTGGTTCTTCTGCCTTGGGACCAATTCTTAGCATTGATTCTAAGACAGAAGGTAAGGGGTTAAAAAAAGAACAGGATGGCCTTCCCGACTAGCTCCCATGTGGGCAAGGGCAGGAGCTAGAGCAGAGAAAGTCTGGGCCACGTCAGCAAGGGATCAGTTCAAGACTAAGACTACAGAGGAATCCACAGCAGAAAGTCCAAGAGCCTCGGGGTAATGAAGGGCTTTGGGATGACGAGCCACCCAAGGGGGCCAACCAGTTCAGGCTGGTTGGAGAGCTCATGCCTGGGAGAGTCACCACAGCTGTGTTTGCTTTGGAATTCAGGTGGATCCCGATTATGCTTTGGCTTGAGTCTTGTTGACTCTTTCATCTGTAGAAGCATCACATCACCTGGATTCATGAGGGGGAATGGAGGTCCCAAAGCAAGGCATCAATGGCAGCTCTGGGGAGGATGCTGGATGGTGGGACCCACCTTGGGTGGCGGTTGGAGCTCTCCCTCTAGTGTTTCTCCTAATGCCAAATTAATCCTCCCCAAAACCACTTAAAGCTGAAAGGAGCCTCAGAACCCATGGAGTCCAATCTCCTCATTTCATAGATGAACAAACCAAGGCACAGAAAGATGAAAGAATTGCCCAGGGATAAATAGCTAGTATCTGGGATGGAATTTGAACCTAGGTGTTTCTGATTTAGTGCCCCATCCAGTAATAAATACTGCCCGTCCTACTCAATAAAGTTCAGTGATTCCCCATTGCCTTCCAGATACAAGCCCAATCTCTGGTCCTGGCATTCGAGGCTCTCCATAATTGGCCCACATTTCACCTCTTTTTCTGAATTTATCTCCTATTACTTCCCTAGACTCAAGTCTTGCTGATCTGTTCAAGATGTTACTCCATTCCTATACCTCATACCTTGAGAATTTCTGCCTGAATCTTATTGTTCATGCCTGGATCACTTTCTTTCCTCTCAGACTATCCAAATTCTACCCATTCTTCTTTTTTTTAACTCTTACTTTCTGTTTTAGTATTAATTCTTTTTTATTTTTTATTTATTTATTTTTTTAGGCAATGGGGGTCAAGTGACTTGCCCAGGGTCACACAGCTGGGAAGTGTCTGAGGCCACATTTGAACCCAGGACCTCCCGTCTCTAGGCCTGACTCTCCATCCACTGAGCTACCCAGCTGCCCCCTATTAGTATTAATTCTAAGACAGAAGAGTGCCAAGGGCACAACAACTGGGGTTAAGTGACTTGCTCAGGGTCATACAGAATTCCATCCTTTCTTCAAGACTTTTCTCAAGTCCTGCCTCCTTGAAAAAGCCTTCCCTGATCACCCAGGTCCCTTCTCTGACCTCCTCGAGAAGTGTGCGCCATTCATTCTTGGAACATGACTCCTATATGCCAAGTTGTTGGCGTGTCGTCTTCCCTATTGGAATGTAAACTCTCTGAGGGCAGGCGATCTTTGTGTCCTCAGGGCTTGGCACAGACCTTGGCACATAGAGATCGCTTAATAAATGTCTGCCAATTGATTGGTCATCTGCTGCCCCGTTAGTTGATTTTCTCTATTGTCCAGACCCTCTTGTAAGCATCTTAGGGGTAGAGTCCTTGTAATGGTCCCCACACAGTAGGTATTCACTAAATAATTATTCCTTGACTGTGGAGAAGGGCGACATCCAGATTCACCTTTCTCCACTCCCATTGCCCCTGGTTCCAAAAGGGCTTGTCTTTGAGCTCGAGGAGCCCTTGGTTCCTGGGCAAACACGCCCTCCTTCCTTAATGGGGTGAGCTGAGTCTACGGGAACTGGCCATTTTGGGAGTGGGGCCATTCAGTTGGAGGGAAATGGGACGAGGACTCCCCTGGCAGAGAGCGGGGCAGGACGGCATGGGAACTGGAGGATCTGGGACAGGGGAAAAGTTCAGCAGCCCTAAAAGGCCTGCTTTAGCTAATTCTCCTCTCTAGCCAGGTGCTAAAACTCAGCTTTTAGCTAATGATTAATTAGTTATCTCCATTTTAGTTCTTCTGGGGAGCCAGGTGCTACCTTGAGCTGTTTGCACGGGGCCTGTGGAGGGCAGATGTCTTTGCAAGGCCCTCTAAAGGTCAGGGCCAGGTTTGGGCAGAGGATTCTAGCGGAAGGGCCAGCAGGAGACAGAATGTTGTGTAAAGAAAGGAGCAAATCTGGCCTCAGACACTTCCCAGCTGGGTGACCCTGGGCAAGTCACTTGACCCCCATGGCCCACCCTTACCACTCTTCCACCCAGGAGCCAATACACAGAAGTTAAAGGTTTAAAAAAAACAATAATAAAAAATAAAGGAGCAAAGAGGTCAGTTGGGTCAGAGTGGAGATGTGAGATGGCATGTGAGAGGCCTGGCACTGCTGTCCTCCAAGAACTTTGGGTGAAGGGATCAGAGTGGCCCAGGCCTCCAATATGGCAGCACCGCCTTGTGAAGCCGGGTTGGGTCTGCTGGGGGGCTGAGGATGGAAGGGGCTCCTGTAGGATGGATTAGAATGGATGGATTTTCAGGCTGTGGTGTCCAGGGACAGGCTCCGTTCTCTTCTTCACAGACCCAAAGAAGGGGTGTCGGGGAAGCTAATTCATTGGCTCTGCACCTGGCCCTGGCTGGGGTTTGCCATCCAGAGAGGAACAAAGAACATGGTAGCCTTTACTAATGGTTGGGAAAGAGTGAGCGAATTCAGGAGAGAACCGGGCAAGACTGGCGCCCATTAGGAGAAATGCTCTATTTTTAAAGTGTTATGTTTAAAGGAGGCTCACTACCAACTACCAACTACCAGCCACCAACTACCAACTACTCTTTTTAATATTATTAAATGTTTCTTCGATTATCAAAGACAGACCATATAGCACAGGGGATAGAAGGCTGGTTTTGGAGTCAAGAGGACCTGTGGTGTGACCCTGGGCAAGTCATTTGACCACTCATTGCCCCAATGGCTCTCTAAATTATGTTATAGCTTTGGCCCCAGAAGAATGAATAATAACAGACAAAATGCAAGTAGCACTTTAATAAAACAATAGCCATTAAGATTTGAAAAGTGCTTTATCTATCTTAATTGTCACTGGATCCCCATAATAAACCTATTGCATGTGTTGTTATCCCCATTTTATAGAAAACAATCACATGAAATGCGGGCTTTTACCCCTCATGCAGAAGCACATTAAAAGTCAGAGTTATATGGATGGTACAGGGTCTCACAGCTAGTAAATGCCAGAGACTGGTAAGAGTAGAAGGCTTGATTTGAACCTAGGTTCCCCCAACTCCGGTTCCAGGATTCCTTCCTCTATCCGCCAGGCTGCTGCCTCTATTTCAGTGAAGGGAACTTCCACAACCAAAAAGACTGGTCTGGGACCAAAAAAATGTTTGCCCCCCCCCCCGAATAATTTAAAACACTTCTCAGATCATTCATTAATATTTATTATGTGTTGGGTAGCTGGGTAGCTCAGTGGATTGAGAATCAGACCTAGAGATGGGAGATCCTGGGTTCAAATCTGACCTCAGACACTTCCCAGTTGTGTGACCCTGGGCAAGTCACTTGACCCCCATGGCCCACCCTTACCACTCTTCCACCTATGAGACAATACACCGAAGTGAAGGGTTTAAAAATGTAAAAAAAAAAAAAAAAAATTTATGTGTTTAAAATAATGAGGATGCTAACTTTTGTTCCCCCAGGTCCAAATACATATATTTTTATATCTATGAATAGACCCATATACTTATATTATACATAAATATGTATATTACATAATATGAATGCCTATTTAATATGTATATCATAAAATATATATGGACATTTTATCCATATTTTGGACATTTTTATTTATATTAATTATACATTATGTGTAAATATAGAAGTATATGTTATATATAAATACATATTTTTGAAATATATAAAACAAAAGCATATGTGTAACATATATTTTATATTTCTATATTTTAGATGTGATGTATGTCCCATATATTATTTATTATATATGTTATATATGAAATATATATTTATTTATCTAATATGGTTTTGGCGACAGATGAATCATACTAGATAAAATGCATGCGGTACTTTAATAATAGCCATTAAGACTGGAAGCGTTTTATCTATCTTAATTGTCAGCTATTGCTTGTGTTGTTATCCCCATTTATATATATATATATACACGCACATACATATTTCTTTCTTTCTGGGGGTATTTCTCGAATTTATACTTAATTTCTATAGGTATTTGCAGAATATCCTGTATGTGTATATGGCGTGTGTGTGTGTGTGTGTGTGTGTGTGTGTGTGTGTGCATACATTTCCAAGCTCTCTCTAAGACTAAACTGCTCCGCTCCCCTCCGCGGCAGCTGGGCTCGCTCTGTAAAAGGCCCTTCTGTCCTCCAGCCCAGCGGAGGCCGCCATAGCTCGATGCCCCACCCCCACCCCAGCCCCCTCTCGAGAAGGTCCTCTTTGGGGTGATGCTGGGCAGCCCCGGGAGGGAGGAGAGGAGTGCCGGGCCTTTGTGGCATCCCCGCCGGGCTTTTCTGCAGGGCTCTTCGAGGGGAGCCGCTGAGCCGGGGAAAAGCCGCCTGTATCCCGAGCTCAGCGTCAGCATCCCCGGCACGGAGATGGCTGCCTCAAGAAAGACAACGCCCTCCAAGATGGCTTCCACCGAGTGGTCTCTCCCTCCCCCTCCTCCTCTTTCTTTCTCTCTTTCCCTCCCCCGCGCCGGCCCCTGAAAAGCCTGAAGTGGCCGCCAAAGGCCCTTCGAGCCGTCCTTCGCCGGCTTTCTCTGCTCCCCCTAGAGGAGGCCCACTGAGGCATGGGCCGGAGCGAGCTGGGAGGCTCCCCGGCCGCCCTCGGGGACTTCGTCCAGGACGAGATGGATCCGTCTCTTCTCCCGGCCCCCGCCCCCCTCGCTCTTTCGACCCCTACACGTGCGGGCAGCGGAGGGATGGAGGAGGCGGTCTCGGGGCTTCAGCACTAGCGCAGGGGAAAAGGGCGGGGCCCGACCTGGCCAGGGCCGGGAGACTTTTCCCCGAAGGATGCTCGGGGTGGGGGATGAGGCGATCCTCCCCGTCTGCCTGTGCGCCTGGGGTCTTGCGGGGCCAAGATGGCTGCCCAGCTTCCCCCGTTTGTACTGAGGAGGGGGCGGGGAAAGCCTCCGGAGAACGGGTTAGATGGGAGCCTAAAGGGCTGTGATTCGCTTCCCCTGCGGGAAAGGCTGACACTCTGTCACAAACGCTGAAAGACAAAGAAATCCTCCTCGGATCCCAAGAAAAGCCCCAAACCAGGCGCTGGGAACTAACTTCAGCAGCCTGCGTGCGGGGCCCTGAGCAAGCTTCCCCTCCCCCTCCCCGCAGTCTGGGGAGCTCGCCGGGCTAAGGGCCCCCAGCAGTGGCTCCCCTCAGTTTTTGTGCCTTCAGAAGCGCCTTTGCACAATAACCACAGTGCAGTGACCCAGGACAGTGCGGAGGGATTTATGGGAAACATTCAGAGGAAGAACCGCAGGAGGGAAACACAGAAGGAAAACAACTGCTTGATCACATGGGTTGAGGCGGACATGGTTGGGGATGTAGACTCCAAACGACAGTGAAACTATCGATAATATGGAAATAGGTCTTGATCGATGACACAGAAGAAGCCAGTGGAAATGCACGTAGGCTATGGGGGTGGGGAGAGAGAGCAAGAACATGAATCATGTAACCATGGAAAAATCTTTTCTAAAAAATAAAAAATAAACAATAACCAAAGCAACAAAAGTGTTGTTAACTCTTAGGATATATATGTAGAATTTATATATATTTAAATTAAACCCCCTTCCTTCTATCTTAGAATCAACACTGTTTCTAGGTTCCAAGGCAGAAGGGCAGAAAGGGCTGGGCAAGGGGGGGTTTTAAGTGACTTGCCCAGATTCACCCAGCCAGGAAGTATGGGAGGTTAAATTTGAACCCAGAACCTCCTATCTCTAGGCTTGGCTTTCAGTCCAGCAAGCCACCTCATCTCGTGGGCCCACATGTAGGAGAATTTAATACACTTCTCAGAAGGTCCATTTATATTTACTCATTAAGTGCTTAAAATAATGTCAACAATCACTTTTGCCCCCCCAAAGCTCTGAATTTTGGGCAGAAACGAACCTATAATGCTTCAAATATATTCAAGTGGGGGCTGCTGGGTAGTTCAGTGGATTGAGAGTCAGGCCTAGAGACGGGAGATCCTGGGTTCAAATCTGACCTCAGACACTTCCCAGCTGTGTGACCCTGGGCAAGTCACTTGACTCCCATTGCCTAACCCTGACCACTCTTCTGTCCTCCAACCATCAGGGGCATTCCCAGGGGCAGATTGGCTCCTTAGAGTTTCTTCCTTTCTTTTTTTTTTTTTTTTAAACTCTCATTTTCTGTCTTAGTAACAATTCCAAGATAGAAGAGTAAGGGCTAGATAATTGGGGTTAAGTGACTTGCCCAGATTACCCAGCTAGGAAGTGTCTAAGGTCAGATTTGAACTCAGGACCTCCTGTCTACAGATCTGGCACTCTTTCCACTGAACCACCTAACTACCTTGCCCTGACCCTTAGAGTCTTTTTTTTTTTTTTTTTTTTTAAACCCTGACCTTCCGTCTTGGAGTCAATACTGTGTATTGTCTCCAAGGCAGAAGAGTGGTCAGGGTGGGCCATGGGGGTCAAGTGACTTGCCCAGGGTCACACAGCTGGGAAGTGGCTGAGGCTGGGTTTGAACCTAGGACCTCCCGTCTCTAGGCCTGACTCTCAATCCACTGAGCTACCCAGCTGCCCCTAGCCCTTAGAGTCTTAAAGAAGTCCTTATACGTTTTCCTTATGAGAGGCTGTCCAGGGATCACACAGCCAGGGCATCTTTGTCAGGATTTGAACTCAAGACTTCATGACTTTAAGGTCAGTTTTTTATCCCCTACTCTCTCAGGGCTAGAAGTTAAAATAAAATAAAAAGCAACTATGGCACAGTCCCTGTCTCTAGGGAGCAGAAGTTTGTGTGTACGGGACCCATTTGTGGAGATAAGGAAGTCTAATTGAGGGGGGGAAGCAGTTATAATTGGGGCAAGCACAGAAATCTGATCTAAGCCCTGAAGGGTTCTCAGGGGCAGAAATGGGGACAGAGGATTCTAGTGGAAGGGCCAGCAGGAGACAGAATGTTGTGTAAAGAAAGGAGCAAATCCAGCCTCAGACACTTCCCAGCTGGATGACCCTGGGCAAGTCACCCCCATTGCCCACCCTTACCACTCTTCTGCCTTGGAGCCAATACACCAAAGTTAAAGGTTTTAAAAAAAAAACAATAATAAAAAATAAAGAAAGGAGCAAAGAGGTCAGTTGGGTCAGAGTGGAGATTACACTGGGGGCATCTCACAAAAGAAATCTGGAAAGGGGTGGAAGACAGATTACGAAGGGCTTGCCATGCCAACTAGAGGAGTCTGAATTTTTTCATAGAAGTAATAGGGAGCCACTGATGCTTCTTGAGATGAGAGAGCTTCCCAAGGATTATTTTGGAAGCTGAGTATGTTGGAGAGAAGAGATATTGGAAAACAGGGGATCAATTAGGAGGACAGAGCTGGTGAGGCTAAACTAGAATGATGGGAGTGTGCGTGAGTGTAGAGACAGACTTAGTTAGATTGGAGAAATGTTTCAGAGCTCCAAGGAAGGCCCATGAAGGCGAGTGGGAAGTAGCCCTGCGAGTATGGACCTGGAGCATGACAAGGATTGTACCCCTTGGACAGAAACAGGAAGTCAGGAGGAGGGATGGGTGCCATTCTGGGCAGGATGAGCCCAAGATGTCTCATTCAGGTAAAGATGACAAAACAGAAGGTTGGTGGTATGCGATGGGAGTTCCCTGTGTAGCCTTGGGAATGATTTGTGTAGAGAAGAGGATTGAACCTGTGGAAGCTGATAAGATCACCAGGAGAAAAAGCTCCAAGAGAAGATCCCCAGAGCTTTGAGGGACCCCCATGCTTAGGGGACGGGATATGGGCGATGACCCCCACAGAGACTGAAAACGAGCGGTCAGAATTAGAACAGCGGCGTCAGAAAAACCAAGGGGAAGGGGGCTGGCTCAGCAGTTTCAAGAGCTGCAGATGAAAACTGAGAACAAGTCATTGAAATGAGTGCAGTGGAGAGAGCTCTGGGCCCGGAGTCAGTAAGACTCATCTTTCTGAGTTCAAGTCCAGTCTCAGACACGTACTAGTTGTGTGGCCTTGGGCAAGTCACTTCACCCTGTTTGCCTCAGTTTCCTCCTCTGCAAAATAAACTAGAGGAGAAAATGGCAAACTAGCTGTGTGACCCTGGACAGGTCACTTCACCCTTTTTGCCTCAGTTTCCTCCTCTGCAAAATAAACTAGAGGAGAAAAATGGCAAACTAGCTGTGTGACCCTGGACAGGTCACTTCACCCTTTTTGCCTCAGTTTCCTCCTCTGCAAAATAAACTAGAGGAGAAAAATGGCAAACTAGCTGTGTGACCCTGGACAGGTCACTTCACCCTTTTTGCCTCAGTTTCCTCCTCTGCAAAATAAACTAGAGGAGAAAAATGGCAAACTAGCTGTGTGACCCTGGACAGGTCACTTCACCCTTTTTGCCTCAGTTTCCTCCTCTGCAAAATAAACTAGAGGAGAAAAATGGCAAACTAGCTGTGTGACCCTGGACAGGTCACTTCACCCTTTTTGCCTCAGTTTCCTCCTCTGCAAAATAAACTAGAGGAGAAAAATGGCAAACTAGCTGTGTGACCCTGGACAGGTCACTTCACCCTTTTTGCCTCAGTTTCCTCCTCTGCAAAATAAACTAGAGGAGAAAAATGGCAAACTAGCTATGTGACCCTGGACGGGTCGCTTCAACCCTGCTTGCCTTCATTTCCTCATTTGTAAAATAAGTTGGAGAAAGAAATGGCAAACCACTCCTATATCTTTGCCAAGAAAACCTCAAATGGGGTCATGATGAGTTGGACACAACTGAAATGACTGAATGACCACAACAAAGTAGCTTTGCCTTTTAGAGTCATGAGTGTTTATTTACTTTTTAGCAATAGTTCTGAATTCCGAAGGCTACCAAGAGCTTATTAGTGTGATGTCAGCTGTGCCTGTCCAATAGCTTGTTGCAGAATAAGCAAGCTTGAGTGAATCGATTTCATGGGTCACTCTTGGCCAGAGGGTCTAAGAAACCATAATAATGGGTAGAACCAAGAGCGTCAGGGCGACTGGGAGAATGGGGGCTCCTCGAGGGCCAGGGGGGCACCTTTGTGTCGGCGGGCTGAGTGTGTAGCACCAGGCCAGGCCAGATGCAGAGAGAGGGAAGGGAGAGAGTTCATTCCATCCCGTCTCCTTCCCAAAGGACGAAGGGACCGGCCAGACAGGTGACCCGCCGTGGTGCCCCACGGGACTAAGGGCATCGATTCTCTGAGTCGCCTGAACACGGGATCCCTGAAAGCCCAAGTTTGCAGGGTTTAATCATCAGCTACAAAGCACATGAAATTGTTCCTCAGCCACGAGCATGTCAATCATTAAACTCTGCCTGAGCCCCGTCTTGGGGAGGATTGGGAGAAAGCAGCCGGCCTCCAAGTTCCAGCCACTTCTCCGAGCCCAAACCGTACCCTCCTCATCCTCGGACTTGTTCCTCTTCATTCTTACAGAGGGTCCCCTCAGAGCCGCTTCTTTTATCCGAACCCCTCTACGAGCTGGGCAATGTTTGAAAACATCTTTTTGTTTGTAAATATTCTTTTTTTCTTTTTTTGATTTTGATTTTTTGGATATTTTTCCAACATCATCATTATTGACCACAAACCTCCCACTTTGAACCCTCCCTGCAAGGAAGAAAAACAGTTGAGCAAAATTCACCAGTAAAACAAACGGCCTGATGGCATCCACTAGAATTGCCGGCCTCCCTCTCTTCCCCCAGGGGAGATCTGGGCTCTCTTTTCTTTTCTCTGGGAGGGGGAGCGTTCCTTCCGGCTCCCCCAATCGGGCTGCCTACTCGGGTTGTGTCCGTCCCCCTTGGTGTCGCCATGATGTCTCTGGTCCTGTGTGTTTTCCTCTGTATCAGTTCATTCAAGCTTCCCACATTTCTCCGAATTCTTCATTTTTGTCGTTGGCTTCTTTACATTCCGATCATATTCTACAATGATTCTAATCATAACGTGCAGATGCGACCATTTTGTGCAGCCGCTGCCCAGCTGATGAGGGCACGAGCGGAATAAGCAGGGGGTGCGGGGGGGGGGAGGGGGCTTCCTGATTTTGGAAGAAAGCAAAGAAGGCTCGTTGCCCGGTGGGTGGGTTTCAGATGGCACTATTTGGGAGAACAGGGACAAAATCACCAAGAATGGGCAAGCCTAGCAAGGTTTTTGTTTGTTTGTTTGTTTGTTTAAACCCTTAACTTCTGTGTCTTGGCTCCAAGGCAGAAGAGTGGTCAGGGTGGGCCATGGGGGTCAAGTGACTTGCCCAGGGTCACACAGCTGGGAAGTGTCTGAGGCCAGATTTGAACCTAGGACCTCCCGTCTCTAGGCCTGACTCTCACTCCACTGAGCTCCCCAGCTGCCCCCAGGAGATTTTTTTTAGGGCATTCCCTTATCCATGCCCTCCATTTTACATATGGGGAAACTGAGACCCAGAGAAAAGGGGTGACCCACTCCGCGGCACATAGCCAACGAGTGACGGATATTCTGACTCAGAGACAGCTTGGGAGGGATGCGGCATTTCGAGCTGGAGGCCCACGGCTTGAGCTCTCCCTCTGCCGCCCCTTGCACGGTCTTGGGTGGGCTGCTCAGCCCAGTTTGCCTCAGTTTCCTCATCTTGAAAATGAATCGGAGAAGGAAACCTCTCGGATATCTTTGCACAAACCCCGGAAGGGGTCACGAGGAGTCAGAAATGATTGAACAACCACATGGCAGGCGGGAAGGTATTTATGACGTCGCCTGAGGGAAAGACGGACCTCTGGCAGCGAGCTTCCTGCTGTAGTTTAAGCCCGAGAACCGGCCTTCGAGGCCCTTCCCAGCCGCTCCTCCAAGACCCCGCGGGCTGATGAATGGAAAGATGCTGCTGCCTCTCCCTGCAGCCCCATCTGGAGAACAGCTCGGGGCCTCCTCTTTCTGCCCTGGCTGTAAACGGATTTCTCATTCCATTAAGTGGGCCTTCACTCCAAAGCCTTCTGTTTTCCATTGTCTGGACGCTCTCCTCCGAGCCCCAGATTCTTTCCCCTTATATGTTTCAGAGGGGGGTGGGGGAGAGGCCTGGGGCCCCAGCTGGAACCTCCCTGTGACCGCAGCTTTTTCTCTTTTAAAACATTGGGGGGCAGCTGGGTAGCTCAGTGGATGGAGAGCCAGCCCAGAGACAGGAGGTCCTGGGTTCAAACCCGGCCTCAGACACTTCCTAGCTGTGTGACCCTGGACAAGTCACTTGACCCCCATTGCCCACCCTGACCACTCTTCTGCCTTGGAGCCAATACATAGAAGTGAAGGGTTTTAAAAAAAATAACAAAAAAGTTTTATTGAAACCTTTTGTTTTTTGTTTTATTTTGTTTTTTTCCAAATCAGCTCTTATTTCTGAATAGCAGAAGTGAGATTTGAACCCAAGTCTTCTGACTTGAGGACTAATGTTCTTTTTCCTCCCTGTTGCCATTTCTAGAAGCTATTATTGTTCAGTTTTGGGGGCAGTTTAATCAACTATTGGGTCAACAAGTATCTTAAGAGCAGTCGACACAGTGTGTGTGTGTTATTGGAAATTTGGGGGTCCTTGAACTAATTTTGAGGTCCCTGATCTAAACTTCCTGTGGACATTTAGGGGACTTGAAATTAGTTCAAGGACCCCCACATTTCCAATATCACAGGAGGCAAGGTTAATTTTTTTTAAGCCCTCACCTTCTGTTTTAAAATGGATGGTAGTTATTGGCTCCAAGGCAGAAGAGTGGTGAGAGGTAGACAATTGGGTTAAATGACTTGCCCAGGGTCCTACAGCTGGGAAGTGTCTGAGGTCACATTTGAACCCAGGACCTCCCACCTCCAGATTTGGCTCTTAGTCCACTGAGCCACCCAGCTGCCTCCGAGACAACGTTAATTTAATCCATCATTAAATAGTAAGAGAACAAATACAGGTTAAACTACGTGGGGCCGACTCTAAGATACGTGGGAGTTCAGAAAAGGAAACATCCGTGTTTGCCCAGAAAACCTCATTCTCTCTCTTTTTTTAAACCCTTAACTTCCATTTTTGAGTCAATACTGTGTATTAGTTTCAAGGCGGAAGAGTGGTCAGGGCTAGGCAATGGGGGTTAAGTGACTTGTCCAGGGTCACACAGCTGGGAAGTATCCACCTGGCTGTCCCAAATCTCATTCTCTTAATTTAAAAAAAAAAAAGTTTTATTGAAGCCTTTTGGGTTCTTTTCCAAATCAGCTCTCCTCTCTGAATACAGCCTTCCTCGCTATCCCCAGCCTTTGGTCGCATTTTCCTCTTATTACGAAGAAGAATGGCCGAGGATCTGGAAGGACAAGGTAGGCCGTCCTATACTCACTGGCCGCCGTCCAGGGCTGGGCTGGAACCGGCCCCGCCAGCTCCGTTGTTAAGGTGTCCGGCATGAGCACTTCCACCGCCGGAGGCCGAGGTTACCAGTTAGGACTCCCGGGTTGTTTTGCTGATTATCTCCAGACTTAAGAAAGTGATGGAGAAAATGTTAATCAGGCAGATTAAACTGAAGCGTGTGCCCTACGTTTCCCCCCCAAGGAGGGAGCTGGAAGACTTTTGGGGGGACACTCGCCTGCCCCCACTTCTCTCCCAAAGGAGGGAGATCCGTTCATCATCTAGGCCGGTGATTCCCCAAGTGGGCGCCAGCGCCCCCTGGTGGGTGCTGCAGCGATCAGGAGGGCGGTGATGGCCGCAGGTGCTTTTATCTTTCCTATTTATTGCTATTAAAATTTAAAAATAATGTCCAGGGGGCGCAGGAATATTTTTTCTGGGAAGGGGGCGGCAGGCCAAAAAAGTGTGGGAGCCGCTGCTCTAGACTATTCAGGAAGCTTCTTTGGGACCCCGAATCGTTTTGGACTTGAAACACTGAGGACTTCCTAGGTGTGGACGCAGAATCCTCGTCCCTTAAAGGGACGTCTCTGTAGGCCGCCAGGGCAGAAACACTCGGGACCGAGCGAAGAAGGGATCTGGGACAACACGAGGGAGACGAGCTCCTCGCTGATGGGCGCCTCCAGCTCAGGAGGAGCTACCAGAGCTACCCCCGGCGGCCTTCCCTCCGGCAGCAGGCACCAGGAGGGGGCATCGGAGGAAAAGGTGGGGCAGAAAAGCCTCCACGGACACAGGAACCCGGCCCAGAAGTCCGTTCATTGCAAGGAGCAGCATCGCCACTCTGGGAGGTGCCAGGAAAACGCCAGAGGATTAACAGTGGTGAGAAGGCGAGCTCTGCTCCGAAGGTCTGGGCACTTACGAGGGGACATAATTCTACCCACGTTTCTGTTCCATGACTGTATCTTAGGGCCTGCTTCTCTGGGTCTGTGGATGCCCAGGAAAGGTAGAAATAATAATTATAAATAATCTCATGTTTCTTTTTATTTTATTTTTTAAACCCTTAACTTCTGTGTATTGGCTCCTAGGTGGAAGAGTGGTCAGGGTGGGCCATGGGGGGGTCAAGTGACTTGCCCAGGGTCACCCAGCTGGGAAGTGTCTGAGGCTGGATTTGAACCCAGGACCTCCCGTCTCTCAATCCACTGAGCCACCCCCTGCCCTCTAATTTCACATTTCTGTAGCACTTGGAGATTTATATAGCAGTTGTATTAGAACAATCCTGTGAGGTAGAGAGTTGTATGATTAAACCCTTAGAGATGGGCAGCTGGGTAGCTCAGTGGATTGAGAGTCAGTCCTGGGTTCAAGTCTGGCCTCAGACACTTCCCAGCTGTGTGACCCTGGGCAAGTCACTTGACCCCCATTGCCTAACCTGACCACTCTTCTGCCTTGGAGCCAATACACAGGATTGATTCTAAGATGGAAGGTGAGGGTTTAAAAAAAGAAAAAAAGAAAGAAAAAGAAATGGACCTGACCTCAGAGGTCATTTAGCTCAACGTCCTCATTTTATATACAAGGAAACAGCTCCAGGGAAAGAAGTGACTTTCTCAGGGTCACTAGAGTAGTGAGCATCAGAGTGGGTAGAATCTGGACCCACGGCCAGCCTGGTGGAGGCCCTCTTCCTTTGGACTATTGAAGTAGCTACTAGAGGCTCTGCCTGCTTCAAGCGTCTCTCTGCAATCCAGGCTCTCTTCCATTGGCCACCAACGTGCTTTTGTCCTGCTCAATAACTCCCCTGACTCCCTGTCACCTCCAGGATCAAATGCAAAATGCCCTGTTTGTTCAGCCCTTTGGAGCCTAGCCTCCTCCTACTTTTCCTATTTTTAAAAAAAATTTGGGGGGGCAGCTGGATGGCTCAGTGGATGGAGAGCCGGTCCTAGAGATAGGAGGTCCTGGATTCAAATCTGACCTCAGACACTTCCTAGCTGTGTGACCCTGGGCAAGTCACTTAACCCCCATTGCCTAGCCCTGTAACAAATAAAAGATTAATATAGAAGGATCTATATATGTATATATATATAAAGATATTAGGGTTAAAAAATTTTTTTTCTGAACATATTTTATTTTCCCAATTACAGGTAATAACAATTTTCAACAAGTTTTCCAAAATTATAAGATCCAAATTGTCTCCTTTCTGTCCCCCTGTCAGAGATAATAAGCCATTTGATCTGGATTAAATATGTATTATCACGCAAAGCATACATCCGTATTAGTCATATAAAACCAAACTCCCCAAATAAAAGCCTCAGCAAAGGGACGTGGAGGAGAGCAGGCTTCGATCTGCGTCCGATCCGATCCCAACAGTTCTTCCTCTGCAGGTGGAGAGCATTCTTGGTCCTGACCCTGAGCATCGTCCTGGATCCTCGTTCTGCTCAGAGTAGCCACGTCTCTCCCCCTTGACCGTGTCTGTGTAGAGTCCGGGTTCTGCTTCCTTCACTCCGCATCAGTGCACGGAGCTCTTTCCAGCTCTTTCTTTAGGGCCGGCCCGGCCCTTCTCGTAGCCTTTCTTACACCTCGTTCGCCACCGCTATCCAGTGACACTGGCTCCTGGCTGCTCCCTGAGCCAGACTCTCCATCTCTCGGTTCTGGGGGTTCTCTCTGCCCGGGTCCCCAGGCCTGGAACACTCTCCCCGCTTTGCTCCAACCACTGACCTCCCTGGCTGCCTTTCAGGTCCAGCTAATAGCCTGCCTCCTACAAGAAGCCTTCCCCAACCCTGCTTGATTCTAGCGCTTCCTTCTGTTCATTATTTCCTATTTATCCTGACTTTAGCTTGCCTCCTTTGCATGTTACCCTCCACATCAGACTGAGCTTCTCAAGGGCAAAGACCATCTTTCTGGCCTTTCTTGGTACCAATAGGTCTTAGCATCATATAACCATGTTAACTTTTCTAAAGAATAAAAATTATTAAATTAAATAAAAAATAAAAAAGACAAAAAGACAAAAAAGGTAAAAAAATAGGTCTTAGCAGGATGACTGCCACACAGAGGATTAATATTATCAATATATTAATATAATTAATAAGATTAATAAATGCTTAGTGACCATTTGACTGAGAGCCAATGTTTTTTTTTTTTTAAAACCCTTAACTTCTGTGTATTGGTTCCCAGGCAGAAGAGTGGTAAGGGTGGGCCATGGGAGTCAAGTGACTTGTCCAGGGTCACACAGCTGGGGAAGTATCTGAGGCTGGATTTGAACCCAGGACCTCCCGTCTCTAGGCCTGACTCTCAATCCAAGAGCCAATGTTTTTTTGTTTTTTTTTTTTGTTTGTTTGTTTTGAACCCTTAACTTCTGTGTATTGACTTATAGGTGGAAGAGTGGTAAGGGTGGGCAATGGGGGTCAAGTGACTTGCCCAGGGTCACACAGCTGGGAAGTGTCTGAGGCCGGATTTGAACCTAGGACCTCCTGTCTCTAGGCCTGACTCTCCATCCACTGAACTACCCAGCTGCCCCCAAGAGCCAATGTTTTTTGCACTGTTCCCTGTGGCCTCCCTTGGGAAATGGCTTGGCCAAAGTCATACATATGGCAAGTGTCAGAGATGGGATTTGGTTCTCCTAATTCTTAGACTAGTATTTCTACTGTACTATGCTTTCTCTCAACTAGATGGCTATTTGGACATAGAATTTCTCAATACTAGAGGAGGAAGGGATTTAAGAGGTCATCTAATATAGCTTCCTGCCTGCTTCAGTAATCTCCATGGCTTCCTTAATGAATAGTCTGGCGTTGAGACACTACTTGAATATCTCCGTTGACTAGGCACTCACTACCTCCCAAGATTTTATTGCTTTTTTGTTTACGGTCGCCCAGCTTCAGTTAAGAAATCCACCACCCTGAAACTTCTCCCCTTTGGTCTTTCTTTTTGCTTCTATTCACATCCCCAGCACATCCCCATGTCTGGCATACATTGAGGGCATAATAAAGACTTGCCGCTTGTTGCTGACCTTGTCTGTCCTAGTTCTGCCCTTTGAGGACACACAGAATAAGTCTGTCCCCTTTTCCAAATGATAGCCTTCGAGGTCTCTCATCCTCGCCCCCCACCCCAAGGCTTCTCCTCTCCAGGCTCAATATTGAGCTCCTCCAAAGTCTTTGTCAACGTGGCTCCCCTCCTCAGCATCCTGGCTGCCTTCCAGCTTTCGAGCTCCCTCTCAGAAATGGGGTGTCTCGAGCATCACCGGCCTGTGCATTCGCCCCACCTCCAGCCCCCGGGAGGCGTCGTGAAGAAAACGGAAAGTTGGCTATGGCGACTTCCCATCTGGATATCGTATCCCAGCCCTGCTCCGGCTAGAGGCGATTGGCGCCAGGACTCGGACCTCCCCAACTCTGGACACTGTCCTTCGGCGCACGAAGCCCACCATCACGTGTGCTTTCTTGGCAGCGACATCCCGTTCTTGATTCATGCTGAGCTTGCTGCCAACTAAGCCCATAAATCTTCGAAATATGCTGGTAAGCGACGTGTCTTCCATCTCGCACTCAGACAGAGCCTCTTCTACACCCCGTCATTCCGGTCTTTCCATACCTCTCCCCTTTGCCTCCTCGCCTAGAAATGTTTGTCATTGCCTTGTTAAACTGTTGTTCCCAAGAAGTTCTTATCCCCTATTTGGTTTGGGGGTCCTTGACCACAGGATCCTGTGGATTGCTTCTCTGAACCTTTAGAATTCTCTTTTCTTTTCTTTTCTTTTCTTTTTTAACCTTTAACTACTGTGTATTGGCTCCTAGGCCGAAGTGTGGTAAGGGTGGGCCATGGGGGTCAAGTGACTTGCCCAGGGTCATACAGCTGGGAAGTGTCTGAGGCCGGATTTGAACCCAGGACCTCCCATCTCTAGGCCTGACTCTCCATCCACTGAGCTAACCAGCTGCCCAGAATTCTCTTTTCTTGAAGACTGGAGTATATGCCAGCCTGCCCACTCTTCCTTCTTCCTATCATCTGGACCAAGATGGCATGGTCCTTTTCTCTCAAGGTCCCCATTTCTTCTTGCTTAAGCTTCATTGATCAGAATTCATTCCAGAGTAAAGATTCCCTTCATTATTCATTGTCCCCTCCTATGAGATTCCATAGTCACATTTCAGAAAAAGTCTCCCTAGACTGGATGGACCTTTCATTCCATATTCCAATCCAGGGAGCAAAGGAAGGAATTCTTTCCTTAATGTCAATATTTGCCTCTTTCTCATAGAAGTAAGACCTTCGGATGACTTTTCTTCCATCTTCCTACAGTCACCTCCAAGGGCTAGAGGAATGCAGGAATTTCTGGCAGTTTTAAGAAAGAGACAATGAATGGAGGGAGATTTGGAGGGGCCAAAAAAAGTAGCGTATCCTTTCCCTCATGAAGCTTACACTCTAGCACTGTGTTGGCGAACCTACAGCACATGGGCCAGAGGGGGTTGCTCCCTTCCCCTCTCCGCTGTGCCAGAGGACATTTTTTTCACATCACTCGCCCCTCTGCGTGAGGGTACAGTTTGGGCACTCAGTCTCTAAAAGGTTCGCCATCACTGTTCTAGCAGGCCCTGAAAAGTAATAAGACGTTTTTCAGGAAATTCAATTCTATTCCATCCAAGAAACATTTAACAAGCTCTCCCCCTCTTTAGGGCACTGTCCCAGGTTTCAGGGGATAGACACAATTCAGTGGAGGGGGTAGGGAGGAAAAGCACATCCTGACACACAAGGAAAATTAAAATAAGTATAAAAGAGAAGAGCTAGAAATGGCACTTTGGGGAGTGAGAATCTATTCCTGGCCATGGAAATATTGGGAGCAAAAGCCCTGAGAGAGAAGAGAAGGCAAAATCTAGGAGGGGACTAAGGGGTGGGGGGGAGGCAGGTAGGAAAGATTTAAACAGAGATAGAAGCAGTTACAGGGTAACAAATGTGGAAGAATTGA
Organism: Gracilinanus agilis; assembly: GCF_016433145.1. Lineage (NCBI taxonomy): Eukaryota > Metazoa > Chordata > Mammalia > Didelphimorphia > Didelphidae > Gracilinanus > Gracilinanus agilis. The sequence goes on along the minus strand of NC_058135.1, from coordinate 285,264,833 downwards.
TTCAAAATTGTTTGGTCGAGGTAGTCTATATTTCTTTTGGCTATTGGAGAGAGTCAGAGTACAGACGCACTAATGGGTGCCATAGCCAAGCCTATCATCAGAGCTAAGTAAAATGGAATGATTTAGCTTGAGAATGTAAGCTCCTTGAGGGCAGGGACTTTTTTGGTCTTCATAGTCCCAGTCCATAGGAGTGCCTGGCAAATAGCAAACACTTAATAAATGACTGTTAATGACTTTTGTGGTCATACCGAGTTGGAAATGGGGAGGGAAGAGTGCCAAGGAATTCAAAGTTGATTTAGTTTGGATTGGAACAAACCATCCTTGAACAACAGAATGTAGTGAGTGACAGTCGGTACTTTATCTGTATCATTATAGGGAACACTACTGTTCTCAGCTATCTGATCTCTGTCGTTCCATTTCAGAACTTTCAGGAGCTCCCTATCAATTACTGAATAAAATATACACTGACTCTGCATTCAAGGCTCTGAAAAATTGGCCTTCAATCTCTCAGTCATATCCTTCATTATTTGCTCAGTCCAAAATGGAGTTCTTCCTCTGTCCCCGTTCTTGCCCTGCTCTCTCTAACCTCCCACCTCCATCTAGTGGAACCTTCTTCCCTTCCTTCAAGGCTCAGGTCAGGTGCCACCTTCTTTCAGAGCTCCTCGGACTTTTTACTACTTTCCACCTCCTCTTCCATTTCCCTTGCTGAAAGTGATCTCCCTCTCCTCAGATTTCTCTACTCTTTTGGACCAGTTTGAACTGAGGCTGCTAGTTGGCACCACTGATGGAGCACTGACCTTGGACTCCAGAAGACTTATCTTCCTGAGTTTAAATTCAGCCTCAGATACTTAGTAGCTGTGTGACCCTGGGAAAGTCACTTCACTCTGCTTGCCTCAGTTCCTTATCTATAAAATGAGCTGGAGAAGAAAATGGCAAACACTCTAGTATCTTTGCCAAGAGAACTCGAAATGGGGTCATGAAGCATCAGACACGACTGAAACAACTGCGCAACCACAATATCCTTGAACCAAAGCCATTTGTGAACATTTCTCTTTCCCATTGGATCAAACGGGATCCACCCCCACCTCCCAAGACCAAGTATGGGGACTTGCGCACAACAGGAAACCAGCCAATGCCCATTGGGTTTGATTAGATTGAACTGAACCCGCTTCTTAATGAGCAAAGGTTTATTTAGTCAACAACTGTTGCAATGACTAATTTAATGGCGACTTCTTTAGGGGGTGAGAAACAAGACTATTGGGTTATCTGATCAACATGGAACATGTTACACTCGCTGTTAGCTCCCAAATTAAATCCCCAAATTCCCTCAATTGGCCTTCTCCCACCATCTTTATATCGGGCTCCAACTCTCTCCGAATGGAAGTTCTGCCCTCTATAACCCATCTGCGGAAATGTCCTGAGGCACAGTGGAGAGAGGAAGGGAGCAGCCGCCTCTGGCATGTGTGCTATAGGTTCACCAACACAGGCCGAGGGTATATAAGCTTCCTGAGGGAGAGGATAGGCTGCTTTTTATTTCCCCAAGGGTCATAGGGATGGAGCTATATACAATGGGTGTCTTCCCTTGCCCCTCCGAATCTCCCTCCATTCTTCGGCTTTGAGTCTACTTCTTGGGACTTCTAGTTCTCTCCAAGGCTTAGCTCAAGCATCACCTCCTACATGTGCCTTTCCCTGGTTTCCTCCAGGTGTTCAGGCTCCCTGATTCCTAATCCCACCTCAGTTATTTAACAGTCATGGGACCCAGGGAAAAAAATCACATCTTCTCAGGACCTCCGTTTCTTTGTCTGTAAAAGGTGGGGCTTGGACTTTTAAGTCTCTTAGGCCTCTTCTAGCACATGGCACTTGACCCTGTCTGTTTGGGCTCAACATTCTCTGAGTTCAAGTTCACAAATCCATGTGAGTGCTCCTGGCTGTTCCCGTGGTGGAACTTGACCGAGGAAAGAGCATTTCCTGGGTCCAGTTGGCTCTTTTTGGTCTTGGCCCTGTTTACATGGTCACAAGATTAAACAGATAACTACTGATACCCTTGGGGTACCCCATGGGGCTGGTTTTCTCAATCTCAGGTTAGCAACTGGCAAGAGAATAGTCTCCAGACTGTCAACTCTCCTTATCTCTTGGCCTTGCCCTCTAGTAGTAAATCAGTCCGATTTCGCCTTAGTAAACAGGGGGAGGTTTCTGGCTTCCCAACCACATTTCCTTTTGGTTACAAATAATATGGCGTAAGCATTTCTTAGAGACAAGAAATACAGACGACAAAGTGAATAATCCACATCTAAACTGAACTCGTTGTTGTTTTGTCTAGCAAAAAACAAAATTTTTATTACTTTCCAACCAGTCGTTGGATTTTCTTTTGGGGGTCGGTGCCAAGGGGAGGAGGAACAGGGTGGCATTAAAGCCCCTATGGGGCATAAACTGCCCCCACCTGAGAGAAAATAACGTTGGCCTTATTTGTCCTCTGTTTTACCTAAAGAGCGCCTTAAGAAAGAGTTAGTAAATCCGTCACACTAATTATTGAAGCCCAAAGAATGGAAATGCCTCGGCCAAGGTCACACACAGGCAGGAAGTCTCAGAGGGTCGGAATTTGGGTCCTCTGATTCCAAAGCTCTTTCCTTGGCACAACCCAGAGCCCAGGACAAGGATTTCCCAACTTCCCTGGGGTTATGGTAAGGATATCATGAGAACAGCTTCGGGTGAGCATGTTGAAGCATTATAAACACCAGGGAATGTCCAGCCTTACTGGATCCCAGTGGAGGGTTCTGATTGTTTTGATGATGCATCCACGCCATCTCTTCCCACCCTCCTGGAAGTCTTTGAAGCCAGGGACTTCGATATACTTTTCATGCCAGCTGCCTTCTTAAACAAGAGGAAACGGAAGCTTTGTCCAAGGCCATCGAAGGAGTTAACAACAGAGCCAGGGTTGGAACCCAGGTCTCCTGACTCTAAAACCCATTTCATATCCTATGTAGAGCCCTGCAGAGAGGTTGCTGTTATGGAAATTGCTTTGAGAAAAATCTAAGGGGCAGCTAGGTGCTCAATGAATAGAGAGCCAGGCTTGGAAACAGGAGGTGCTGGGTTCAAATATAGCCTCAGACGCTGGGTGACCCTAGGTGAGTCACTTAACCACCAATGCCTAGCCCTTACCACTCTTCTGCTTTGGAATCAATACATAGAAGAAAGGTAAGAGTTTTAAAAAAAATCATAACCTCTATTTCAATAGCCTCGGAGACTCCGGTTATAGTTACTTAGGACTCAGGAAGACCTGAGTTCAAATCTGGCATCAGATACTTACTAGCTGTGTGACCCCAGCAATACACTAAACCAGTGATGGGCAAACTTTTTAAAGAGGGGCCAAAGGAAAGGAAATGTTCCTTTGTCAGTCTGTTTCTAAGGCAACTCTTTCGAAGTTTCATTGTATTGTATCCTACCCATTGCATTCATCAGATTACGAATAATGTTGCCTTGTCAATAGTTTGCCCATCACTGTACTAAACCGTGTTTGCCTTGGTTCCTCAGTTATAAAATGAGGTGGAACAAGAAATGGCAAACCACTCTAGTATCTTTGCCAAGGAAGCCCCAAATGGAATCACAAAGAACTGGATCCTGCTGAAACAAATGAATGACATCTCTGGCAGAGAGAAGGAAGAACCATGGAGAATGGTGTGGGAAGCCAATAAGAGAATAGATAAAACTCCGAGACTCCTTTTTTGACCCCTTTTGTGATCCACACCCTTTCTTATTGAAAAGTATTGTGGCCTTATTGAAAAGCTTTAAGCTCTTAGCAAACCAGTAGTCAAGAGGTTAACATTCTTCCCCTTTGGTCAGAAATGCAGCCAAGGCTGAAACCTTAGCTTAGCAGGGGCGTTTGCTCCTGAGAAAAGTATTCTCAGACTTAGCTTGCTAATAATCCCGCAGCTGAAGGTCCAGCCTGGTTCTTATCTTCACCTTGAAGTTTCTGAGGTTTCTGTGTGTTGTCTAAAGTAATTGCAATGTCTACGAAGCTGTAAAACTCTCTGTGCTTGTGGGTGAAAGGGAGTTTGAATTTTCATATATAATAAACTTGTGACTCAATGGCACTTCAGAGAAGCAGCTATGAGTTAACAGTCAAGATCATCTCCTGTGTTCCTTACTTTCTTATCAACTAAGCCATCCTTATCAGAGATGATAAATAGATCACAACAGAATGGCAGTGAACTGTCATCCGGAAATGTCTGGGAGGCTGTGTGAGGAACACAGAAATCCCAGAGGACTTCTTTCCCAAGGAGAATGAGTTATCCATAGTAAGTGCTGTCCAAATCCTTATTCCCTCTCCTCCTTGGGAGCAACTGAGCTGACCCCCTACATCATGGAGAAGATATCTTGCAGAACATTCCTGGGAAGACTCCTTACCTGAGAAATGGATTGTGGTCCTGGGGTCCAAGATGTGGGAAGAGGAGCCCAGGCTCATGCCTATGGTTAGGGGTGAGGCTGGTTGGCCATTTCTCAACAAGCTACCTCATTAAAGTAGTTAAATGTGCCTTTCCCAGGCTAAGCACTGGGTGCGAGATAATCCCTACTCACAAACGTTCTTTTCAAATGAAAAAGACTCTGTGCAAACAATTATGTACATACAAGAAATATCCAGGATAAACTGGAGGTGAGACCTCTCTGGGCTAAGACTAGCATGAAGGAGGCTGCTTGCAGAAAGTATGATTTTATCTAGAACTTAGAAGAAATCCAGGAAACCAGGAGATATAGACCAGGAAGGAGAGCATTCCAGGCTTTGGGGCCATGTCAGGGAAAATGTATGGAGTAGTGAGGTTGATATAATTGTTGTGTTGGTTTAACCACCTGAGGAGGGAAGCTGAAAGCTGGAAAGTAAAGGGTTAAAATTAAGGACTAGAGAAAGTGAGGCATAGTTGAAACAAAGAGACATAAAACATAGAGAGAAATTTTGCGGGGTGTCTGCAGGTCAGCACTCAGGAGTCAGAGAGAGTCCAAGACAGGGGGCTGAGCAAGCTGCTTTGTTTGTTATAGGCTTCAAGGATGGATTTTAGGATTGGGGGGGTTACACAATATCAAGATAGCAATCAAACAAGTGACACAACAGAAGTATTAACATAATATTGACAACCAATTACAAGATAAAGGAATCGAATGGCAAGATAAATAGTATAGCTGGAGCAACCCATTTGAAAGTCCTTCTTGCCTGGAACACTGGCCCAAGCTTATTCAGATGTAAGAGTAGGTCTTTGACATTTCAAAGGATCTTTACAAATTGTCTACCAGCTCCCCAACTACAGATGCTGGAGGCTTAACATTTAAGATCAACAAAATTTTAAATCCCATCCAATTTAAGGATTCAGAAATCAATCACGTGAAATAATAGAAATATGTCCCTAAGTCTGGTCCATGAACACTTTGCTCATTAGAGTCAGCTTTTGAATATATCGTTAATACCTTCATGATTCATTAAACCTGAAACCTTTCAGGAGTAGAGTTCTTCTTGAACAAGTTCTTCTTTTTCAAAGAACTGCGAGGAAGCCATTGGTAATGAATTATGGAGCCAGGACCCTTTGCCCAAACCTTTGAGACTGGAGTTTTGTACTAGAGGAAGAGAGAAAGGCAATGGGGCCAAAGGTTCTCCAGTTTTTATGAATTAGAGTAGAGGCTTAATTAATAAGAGTTTTTATATTTGTAGGAATTTTTGAATTAATATCAGAACATATCCCTTTATTACTTTTGATCTTAGTAGGAGAGAATTAATGAACAATTAATCAATTGATAAAAGTTTATTGAGTTCCTACTATGCGCCAAGTACCTTGCTAAGTTTTAAACAGACTGAGAAGTAGAAGTGGGTGAAAGATTGATGAGCATCCCAAAGAATATCTAAGAGGTGTTGTTCTGCCCCTTAGGCCATCACAATACTCCCACACCCCCATGGGATTGCTTCATAGAGTGTAGCAAAAAATCCTGTGACTTATAGTCTCCAGATCTATTTATCATCTCTGATAATCTGATAAGGACACAATGGACACTGAAGATCTTTTAGCTCATGCTTCCAGCTCTGTTTCTAGGAGTTGTAAAAGTGAAATTTGGAAAATGCCATCTAAAAGTGTATATATTTCTATGGACATGGGAAATGTATCAAAACTACATTTCCTGTGATCCAACATGGTCCAAGTGGGTTCCGTTTCCGGGTCTTTGGGCTTGGGAAGGCCAATGTCTTGACGCAGGGAAGTTTTTATAATCTCCTGGGTTAGGAGGGAGTGGTTTCTTGGCTAGCAGACTCGGAGACAGTAATGGAGGCGGCAGTTTTGAATGCTTACAAGTGCGTGGTCTAATAACTTATCTATCAGCATGGCTTTAATTAAAATACTAATTTATATTATTATATCAGCCTTTATCATTTTTCATATTTATAGAGCACAGAGTTTATTATATATATTTCAAGACTCATTTCACACAAAAGGACCCCACCCCCTGAAACTTCGCAGATGCGCAGAAGTTACAAATTATGTTATATCAAAACACAAAAGGTCTCATTGGCTTAAGAATAGAACAAGACCAAGGCTGAATTTTGACTGGGTTCTTATCAGAAAGCCAAGTCGGGGAATATTTTCTCAGGGTTGAAATGCCCCTGCTAAGGTTTTGGCCTTGGCTGTACCAGGCAGCTGCATTCCTGGCCAAAGGGGAAGAGTGTTAACCTTTTAACTATTGGTTAGCTAGGAACTTAAAGCTTTTAAATAAGGCCACAATACTTTTCAACAAGAAATCACAAGGATCACGAAAGGGGTCAAAAGAGGACTCTCAGATTTTTATCTATTCTCTTACTGGCTTCCCACAATGGAGAGGATAGAGGAATTACTGAAGCTTTGGATCTATTCCTTGGTCTCTGGTTCTTTCAAAGCCATCTCCCCAATAACATTGCCCATACCAGCCCCAAGTGACTTAAATGTCCTCAGAACAATCCAAATGATTATAAGATGGACCTAGATAATAGAAACTCCAAGGATGATAAGAGCTGGCCCCACAGGCCTAGCCCAGCCCAGGCTCCACGTAGGCATGGTCCCAATGGAATTCAGAGTCAAAGGACCCTGATGGGACTCTGAGGCTTGCCTAGGTGGGACACGGTCATGGGGGAAGGGAAGAATCATATCCTCTGGAGGGAATGTTGTACCAACTTGAGTTCTAGGGATGTCCTCACCACAAGAAGTCCCTCTTGGTAGGTGTTAGGATGATGGCGGACGTGCCCTTTCCCTGGGAAACTGTCCTAATCAAAGTTCAAATTGTCTTGATGTAGCTTCTCTTTTAAGCTGATCGCTAGGAAAGGACTTGGAAATGCATAGAGATACATATAAGAAAGACGTGCTTATCATGTACCCCGAAGCCAAAATTTTTGCAGAACTGTCCAGGGCAGTCAGAAATGACAACACTGCTGGTTTCAAGCACTAACTAGCCTCCCCAGAGTACTAGGTGAAGCCCTAGGTGGAAGGAGACAGCAGGTGTGGCCCTGTCCTTCTGTGATTTACAAGCTAAGATGAGAAAGGCCTCAAGTCTCAGGCTCTTCAGCTTCTATCATACCTTTATTTCTGCCCAATCACACCCAAGAGGGCAAACCCTTGATCTCATCACCACCCAACAGGGTTCTGCTCCAGAATTCTGGAATTCCTCTGGCTGCCTAGATCTTCCTCTAAACCTATTCTCCAACACCCCTGGCCAGCCTCCCACTTTTCTGGGCCATCCCCTTTGCCCTTCCCTCCCTTCAACATCAGGCCTTTTAGTTAACCATTTCAACTTTACACCTGACCCTTGAATCCCTTGCCTCATTGTCCTATTGCTAAATCCTCTCCAAATTCCAGTCCTGAATTGCTTCCCCCATCAGCTTTCTTTGCTCCTACCCACCTGCGGCCAAATGCCCCTGGAAAAAGCCACCCAACTGTGGAGATGGAGTCCACAGCCAATGGAAGTTGTCTAAACTAATTTATTTCCCCTGATCAGCTCTATCATATGGCCTATGATGCTGTCCCCAACTTCTCTTGTCACCTTTACCACTGATTCCCTGCCTCATCCTTCACTGAAGAAAACGGAAGCCAGATATCCCCAGGTTCCTCTCCTCCCCACGCCCATACTTTAGATCTCATCAGCATCAGCCTCTCTTCTTCTCTTTCTTTGGCCCATTCTTAATAGATGTGTCATTGGTCAGCTGCATCAGGTGTGTCTGACTCTTCATGACTCCATTTGAGATTTTCTTGGCAAAAATATTGGAGTGATCTGCCATTTCCTTCTTTAACTTAGAGATCATGAAACAGAGGCCCAAAGGGTTAAGTGCTTGTTCAGAGTCACACAACCAGTAAGTGTCTGAGGTGCATTTAAACTCAGACCTTCCTGAATCTAAGCCTGGCACTCCATCCGCTGCTTCTCTTCTCTGTTCTCTCACTAGATGAAATGACTGTTATTCTTGCCAGTGCCAACCCCTCCCCACCATTGTTGTGTTGATTCCTTCTAGTCTGGTTCCATCATTCTCTGTCCCCCTTGTTAAACTGGAAAAAACACAGAACTATTAAATAGTCAGAAGAAAACAAAGTCTTTAACCAGGAAAGGGATAAGTCCAATATTCGCTTACATCCAGAGCCTGGCACCAAAAATCTTTACAGAGTCTACACCCTGGGACTCAGAGGACAGTATCTTTTGGAGAAATCACCGCTGGAGATGACAGCTCTAAGGAACCACAGAATTTGGGGAACTTATATACCTCCAGGGAACTGAGTGCAGGGGAGTATGATTGATTAGATTTACAATCCCTACAAAGAAACAAGGAGTTCTAGACAGGATTTATCAGGGAGAGGCAGTATTGGTGAACCTATGGCAGGCATGCCAGAGGGGGCTGCTCCCTTTCACCTCTCCACATCACCCACCCCTTTGCCCAGCTGCCCAATGGGAATGCTTCCTCCCTCCCCTGTCTGGGGTAAGAGGGCGGCTCACATGTGGTGTCTGAGGGTGCAGTTTGGGCACTCGATCTCTAAAAGGTTCGCCATCACTGATCTATGTTAACCTCTATCCAAGAGGAATTCCCAGGATAATATACCATTGGCTGTGTCTACTTGAAGACCTTGAGAAGGCCTTTTCTGATTTCTTCAGCTCTCAGTGGACCCTGCCAAACTGCTGCACATTTATTCTGTATATGTTCTTTGTTTCCTTATATATGAACATTTCCCCCCACTCCAGTAAGTGTAAGCTCCTCCAGGGTGGAGTTATTCTCACTGTGGCATCTGTACTGGGGGCACCTAATACCTAAGCTCATATATAATAAATATAATAGGTGCTTGATCAGTATTCCTTGATGGATTCATGGTTGACCATTTGGCACTGGGAAAGCCCAGAATTAACTAAACTTTATGATGTACTTAAATGCCTAAAACGCAAGGCAAATGGAGTCTCAACATTATATATAGGCAAGAAAGGTAAAGACATACTTTGGGCTAGTCATGAAACTCATTGTTTCAACACAGTGGGGCCAGGGAAATGGGGTCTTGGAAAGAATCTGGAGTGTCCTTTCCACAAGGTGGCTCAGAAGCAGGGGGAAGGCCTCCTCCAAACTCACCCTTGAACCCCTGAAGGGAGCAGAAAGCCAGGCTTTGCATTAAGCACTGTGCAAATCAGAAAGAAGGCATCGAAGGAACTTTGCAATACCCGAGGAAGGAAGGCTTCGTTTCCCCAGAGCCCAGAGATCCTGACAGGAGTGTGTATGGGGTGAGTAGGGGGATAGAGGACAACAGGGAGAGGAAAAGAGTGGAAGAAAGTACGGACAGGGGAGTGGGGGAAATTGGAGACCAGCTCAGACAGTCATTTGAGAATCTGAGGAAGTGATTCCTTATGTCGAAATCCTGGCACACAGCACCAGAGGAGAGTGGTTTGAGCGGGGCCCCACGGCCTCTCATTCTGGCTCACTTCCTTTGGACTCTGAAAGTTTTTCCATGGAGCTGATGGCTAAAATGTTTATAGAAACCAAAGAATCACTTGGGGTACGGGCCCTGGATCTGGACCACCACCCCAGTTCACCCTAAAAGAGTGAACACCATGTCGGAGAGATTAATTGGCAGCCAGCTAAGTAGGAGACTCAGGATGGGTTCCCTGGGCAGGGATACACCCCTAGAGAAAAAGGAAGCTTTTACCTAAAATCTGTTCTGCTGCCAGAGAATAAATGGACTCTTATTGTTTGAGGAATTCAGATGGATCAAACAAATGGGCATATTCCAATGTTGGAAGGGTCTAGATATTTATCGGTCAACATCGGGGTCCATAGACAGCCTGAAGTGAGGGAATCTTTTCTACCAGTGTAAACCCCACTGGGGGCTGTACCAGCCCCATGAGCCTTTGTAGCTGCTATAATTTTGATAGAGACAGGCTAAATCTAGGGCTTTCTTTTGCCACATTTGAATCAAGAGGTGCAAACATGTCAGTGTGGATGTGTTAGCAAATAAAGGTTGGATTTGCACTTCCCCTTGCAAATGGTTCCTTTGTTCCTCTGAATGGTACTGGCACCAGAGAACATATTGTCCTTCTTCCATCACCAAGCAGTAGAATTGGCTGGGGGCCTCCATTTCATACAAAGGATTTTGTTCCTTTCCTAGTTTCAGTCTCCTCAGCCCAATCTTGGCTGAGTTCAAATATGAAGCAAGAATATCTTACCTATGGGGTGTTTCATAGTTAGAGAAAGGAAACTTGACTTTTGCTGACCAGTAAAAACTGCCCTGGGATTTCCATTCTGTAGCAATTCCTGGACTGGAGATTTCCTAAACTCCTTTCTATTCTCACTAAGGAGAGGCAGAGCTAATGCCACTACTAGGTCTGCATGCCAAAGAGATTTTTAAAAAGCTGGGAGGGATCCATATGTACAAAAAGATTTCTAGCCCTTTTTTTGGTGGTGGCAAAGAATGGGAAATTGTGGGGATGTCCACCAATAGAGGACTGACTGAACAAATTGGGCTGTGTGGGTGATGGAATACTATTGTGCAATAAGAAATGATGAACAGGCTGATTTCAGAAAGAGCTGGAAAGACTCGCATGAACGGATGCAGAGTGAAATAGGCAGAACCAGGAGAATGTTGTACACAGTAACAGCAACATTGTATATTGATCAACATTGATCAGCAATACAAGGATCCAGGACAATTCTGAAGGACTTAAGACAAAGAATGGTGTCCAGCTCTGGAGAAAGGACTGTTGGGAGTCTGGAACAGATGGAAACAGACTAGTTTTCACTTTTTTGGTATGTTTTTATTTTTGGACTTTAGTTTTCTATGAATATTCTCTCATAACATGACCAATATGGAAATATGTTTTGCAAGATCATACATGTATAACCCAGATCAAATGACTTACCATCTCAGGGATGGGGGAGAGGAGGAGGAGGAGGAGGAGGAGGAGGAGAGGGAGAGGGAAAGGGGGAGAGAGAGAGAGAGAGAGAGAGAGAGAGAGAGAGAGAGAGAGACTATTTGGAATTTATAATTTTGGGAAATATATGTAAAAGATTTTAACACTTAATTGTGTCAACTTGAAATCTAGAAACCCCAAGTCTGCCCCTACCCTCAGAGAATTCACCCTGAGGGAAGTCCCAGACTCAGCCCTTTCAGACTGAAAATGGATTTTAAGGTACTTAAGGATTCTAGTCCCAGGGACTATAGACTTAGATCAAATGTTAAGTACCCTTTTTTTCCTAGTAGTTCCTCCCATTGTATGGAAGTCCTCTTCCAGGTAGCTCAGCCCTTTGCTAAACCCTTCTCTTTTGTATCCATTGTAAAGCATCAGCCTTTCCCTGATAATTGTATAGTTGGAAAATCTTGAACCCCTAAAACTACACTACCCAAAATTCCTTTCTGTCATTACATTGTTTGTACATAGTTTCCCTTTGCTTTGCCCAGTCTCTCTCTGCGACAGGAGTGGCTTGGGTAAGCGCTACCTCTTTTCTCTAGCTCTCTAGTTAAATATTAATAAGTCTTTATAAATACTAATACTTGGAGTAGTGGATATTAATTTTAAAATCTACATAATCTTGTCTTAGACTTAAATTTCCTTATAGCCATGCCAATCAATCATACTTTCCTGTCCTTAGTTTCCCAAGTTCTATTGTTCTTTAGAGAATCATCTAGCATGGTGATCCTTTCAGAGATATTGTCCCCAGAGTCCCAGGATTCCCACTCTGTGTAGTATTTGGCACTTGGCTCTGTGTAGTGGCTGATTATTATGGACCAATCTCTTTCCTAATTAAAGATTTTGTTTTGCTGACTACTTTAGTAGCTTTGAGTTATTTCCAAGTGCCAGGGAGCTTATAGGGTGTACACCTGCCCATCCTGGAAATGGGCTCCATCCTGTTCCCCTCCTCAGCAGAGAAGTTGGCTTGTGTTGCCCTTTTCCAACAAAGAGGAAAATGCATTGAGCTGTCTGGGGACTGGTGGAATTGTGGGACAGATTTCTGCTGAGAATGAATGAATGGAGCTAGCTTTTATCCAACTCTTTAAGATTTGTGAATCCTTTCCCATTCATTGGCTCCTTCTATCCTCCAAATAAACCTGGGAGGTGGGTGCTGTTATTATTATTATTATTATTATTATTATTATTATTATTATTATTCCTATTTTAAAGACCCAGAAACTGAGGCTGGAAGTTAAACTACTTACCCAGGGTCACACAGCTAGTCTCTAAAGTCGTGTTTAAACCCCAATTTTCTTGGCTCCAAATTGAGCTGTTTATCTATTAGACTACTTCCACCCCAACTCCGGTCTGAGCCTTCTTGCAACAGACTACAGATTTGCTATGTGGATTTGCCAAGGTAAGGGGTATCAACTTAAAATCTAGAAACCCCAAGTTTGTAGCAGCATGAGATCTGAAGACCTCCAAGTTTGACCTTGTCACATAAGTGTTTCTCCCAGAGGGAAATCCCAGACTCGGGAGTTTCAGACTAACATAGACCTTAAAGTACTTGATGATTCCCCCTTAGACGGGAAGTGCCCTTTTTTGTCCTGGTAGTTTCTCCCATTGTGTCAAAGTCCTTTCTTTGGTAGCCTCGCCCTTGGCTGGCCATTGTAAAGTATTAGTTTCTCCCTGATAATCCTGTCTGGAACTTCTCATGTCTTTGTAGCCATTGCAAAGCCAATCAACCATACTCCCTGGTTCCCAGTTCCCCAAAAGGCATATAGGTTCCCCAAATTCTTTTGTTCCTTGGAGCTATCATCTTCTGAGGTGGTACTCCCAGGGACACTGTGCCAGAGTGCCAGGGCTTTTGGCTCTGCATGGTTTTGGGCACCTGACTCTGTGTGGAGGCCTATATATATTGAACACGATCCCTCTCCTGATTAAAGACTTGGTTTTTCTGACTGTTTAATAATTCTGTGTTTTTTCCAAGATAACATTTTGGAGGTCCCAGCAAGATCCAAAGTTGGAGCTGCCTAAGTCACCTGCTAACAAACTTTGGACATGAGGTATCCACGGAACTCATTCGAAGTTCCAAGGCAAGAATTCAGTTATCAGGTTGGCTAGGTAAGTGGACACATTGTGGAGATTCCGAGACCGAAGGGAGCAGTTCCTGCCTTCACGGAACTTGTATCTGTATGTGAGACACACAGAAAATAAGTGTAGAACTGGGAGGGAGGGGAAAGGGCTCTAGGCTTGGTGGGGGTGGTCAGAAGAGGCTTAAAGACTTGGTTTAGAGGATCACATGAGAACTGAGTCAAGTTCATTCAAAGCTCAATGGCTGAGTCCTGGAAAAGATGGACTAGCAAAAGGTTCAGGGAATGGCGATGGGGATGGCTATGGCAATGGCCATGGTCATGGCCATGGCAAAGACAAAGGCAAAGGCAAAGGCAAAGGCAAAGGCAAAGACGATGGCCATGGTGATGGCGGTGGCCATGGTGATGGCGGTGGCCATGGTGATGGCGATGGCGATGGTGAAGGCAAAGGCGATGGCGGTGGCGATGGCCATGGCAATGGCGAAGGCGATGGCGGCAGTGAAGGCGATGGCAGTGGTGATGGTGTAGGCAGGGGAAAAGGTGCTCCCCTCTGCAGGTCTTGGTTTCTTTATGTCTAAATACCAGGATTAAGTAGACCAGGTCTCCCAGGGTACCTTCCAGCTCCAGCATGTGATGACTCATTCCTATACATCTGGAGGGTTACTCTGAAGAGGTGGGGCCAGACATCTGGAGTCCTTACTGTTTTGTTCCATATTGATGGAATGGAGAGCCCTATTTTCTGGCTCTCCTGGGAGCTCAAGTGGTTTCCATCGAAATTCATCTTTTTTTTTTTTTCTTTAATAATGTGTGGGGAGAAATACAGATTATGCAACCTTTGTGCGGCCAGGGCCAGCTGGTCTTTTGGACTGTGTGGATAACTAAAGGCTCTCTCTCTCCTTTGTCTCTGTCTTTGTCTCTCTTCCTCTTTCCCTCTCTTCCTCCCTTTACTCTCTCTTTCTCCCTCTTTCTCTTCCTCTCTCCCTCCCTCTCTCTCACCCTTCCTCCTTCCCTCCTTCTCTCCTATTTCCTCCCCTCCCTCCCTCCCTTTATTCCTCTCCCTCTCCCTTGCCCTTCCTCCCTCCTTCCCTCTCCTTCTCTCCCACTCTCTCCCCCCTCTTTCTTTCTCTCTCTCCCTTTCTCTCCATCTGTCTTTTTTGTTTTTAACCCCTTACCTTCTGTCTTTAGAATCAATACTATATACTATTTCCAAGACAGAAGAGTAGTAAGGGCTGGGCAGTGGGGGCTGAATAACTTGCCCAAGGTCTCACAGCTAGGAAGAGTCCAAGGTCACACTTGAACTCAAGACCTTCCTTCTCCAGTCCTGGCTCTCTCTGCACTGAGTCATCTAGCTGCCCCCATCTATTGGGTTTTACAGTAGAGAGAAAGGAAGGGGCAAGAGAGGGAGAGGAACTGACATCCACAGGCTCATACATCCAGGGCTGTAACGGAACTAACTGAGAGGCCATCTAGGTCAAGACCTCCATTTTACAGATGGGGAAACTGAGGCCCAGGGAGAAAAATATCCCTGGGCCTCAATTTCCCCATCTATAAAATGAACTAGTGAGGCAAGATTTAGACTCAGATCACTTCAAAACCAGTGCCCTTCGTTCTGTATCATGCTTCTTTCTTCCATGTGGAGGGCTATGTCTGCTCTTGACACCACACATGCCAGGGTGATCATCTCTGCCAAAAAGTCATAGCTTGAAAAAAAAATTAAAGGTGGGGGGCATTTGAGTCACCTGACTGAAAGCCAGGCCTGAGGACAGGAGGTTTGGGGTTCAAATATAACTTCAAACACTTCCTAGCTGTGTGACCCTGGGCAAGTCACTTAACCTTCATTGCCTAGCCCTTACTGCTCTTCTGCCTAAAAGCTAATACACAATATTACTTCTGAGTTGGTAGGTAAGGGTTTAAAAAAAAGCCACAGCTCCCCATCTTGGCCCCACTGGCTGCTGAGAGAAAGAGAGAGAGAGAGAGAGAGAGAGAGAGAGAGAGAGGCTAAAACAAGCTTCTTGCTGGAGGAGGTAGACTCTCATGTGCCATGTGCCTACTTCAATATTGCTAGGTAGGTAGTAAGCTGGAGAGGAGGGATGCCCAAGGTCACACAGGGGGAGGCAGAAGTCTTCTTGGCACAACTCTCCCTTGGCTACTGGCTCCTCACTTGGGGCTGATGACTTAATACTGCTTCCAAGCATTTGGCCTTAAGGGATGCCTTTTGGGTGCCACTTTGAGCCCTCAGGCAGAATCTGTGAGGCTGGCAGCTCTGACTCCCTCTCCATACATGTGCCCACACACACTGGAGCCTTCTTCAGAAACAGAAGCCAGAGGCAAGCTCAGTTGTGCCAAGGATTCAAAGAAATAATACCAGGCGCAAAAAATAGGCTCTGACAGCTTTCATCACTGCTCCCTTTGCATTGATAATGGAGAGATGGATGGATAGGGAGAAGGGGAGAGACACAGAGGAGAGAGAGATAAAGACTGATAGACAGAGAAGGAGAGATAGACAGAAATAGAGAGAGAGAAAAAGAGAGATTGAGTCAGAGAGGAAAGGAAACAGAGAGAGAGAGAGAGACAAAGGGAGAGGGAGAGACAGACAGACAGACAGACAGACGGACGGATGGACAGACAGACAGACAGACAGACACAAAGGGAGAGGGAGAAAGAGAGAGAGAGAGAGAGAAAGAGAGAGAGAGAGAGAGAGAGAGAGAGAGAGAGAGAGAGAGAGAGAGGGAGAGAGAGAGATAGATTTATTAGGCATGTCCTGGGTGCCAGATGCTGTATTAAGTACTAGAAATGCCAATACCAAGGAAAAGACAGTCTCTGCCCTCCAGCTTAATAAGGAGCTTCCTTATTAATGGGAGAGAAGGAAGCATAAACAGGAAGGGAAGCCACAGGAGCTGAGGCTTGGAGAAGTCCAGAGAGTCATAAACTGATAGGAGGGGATTCAAAGAAAGAGATAATAAGCACTTTGCAGGGAATTCAAGCCACTGCATCCATTATTTGTTGGTCAGTCATTTCAGTCACATGTGACTCAACACAATCCTGTTTGAGGTTTTCCTTTTTTCTTTTCTTTTCTTTTTTTTTTAAATTTAAACCCTCACCTTCCATCTTGGAGTCAATACTGTGTATTGGCTCTTAGGTGGAAGAGCGGTAAGGGTGGGCAATGGGGTCAAGTGACTTGCCCAGGGTCACACAGCTAGGAAGTGTCTGAGGCTAGATTTGAACCCAGGACCTCCCATCTCTAGGCCTGACTCTCCATCCACTGAGCTACCCAGCTGCCCCCTTGAGGTTTTCTTGACAAAGATCCTGGAGTGGTTTGTCATTTCCTTCTGCAGCTCATTTTACAGATGAGGAAACAGAGGTAAACAGGGTTAAATGACTTGCCCAGGGTCACCCAGCGAGGTGGTATCTGAGGTTGGATTTGAACTCAGGTCCTCCTGGCTCCAGATCCAGTGCTCTATCCACCACACTGCCAAACCTGAATACACCTATCACTACTCGAGTCTTCTGTTTTCCAGGCTCAACATTCTCAAAACGGTAAGGAGCTTAAGTCCCTTTGCCATCCTGGATGCCTGCTCCACACTTATCCATGGCAATGGTAGGGCTGGGTAAGGCATCTTCCCACACGAGGCACGCATGGGCTTCCCCCCCCCCCCGGGGCTCCTGGGGCTCTGAGAGCGACATCACGTCCCCTCTCCCAGCTGGGGTAGCCAAAGACCCCAACGGTGGCTCCTTCAGGACAAGAGCTACCCCGGACTTTCCCGTGTTTACCAGTATAAAGCCATGGACACAGCTGGTAGAGGTTTGGGACAGTGGGAAAAGCATTGGACCTGGGTTCGAATCCTAGCCTGTCTCTCCTCCTCTTGGCCTCGGTTTCCTCATCTGTGAGTTGAGGAGGTTGGCCTTGGGGGTCTCCAAGTTCTCCTTCATCCATCAGCCCTTTGGTCTTGAACAAGGAAGTGTTGTTCTACGGGATGAGCCCAGGGAGGCTCAGGGAAGGCGCCCGCTAGAAGGGGCTCTTTGTGTCTTGGGTTTCTGGTCAAAAACATCTCCTCGGAGCGCCTTGTTTGTTCAGAGTCCTGCTGGCGGGGATTTTCCCCTCGGCTTTTCCCGTGTGTGCCCAGGACAGTGGGCGGCTCTGGGAGCCCAGCCAAGCCGCCCCCTCTCATCCCAGAAGAGATGCCTGCTGAGCTGGGAAGGCCAGCCCTGACCTCCGTGGACCAGCCCACCCAGACGCCCCAGCTGTGGCAGAAGGCGATTTCCTCAGCTTCCCACGGCCTCACGAGCCTTGTTTCATGTGACGGCCGGATGACCGAGCTCAGGGCGAAGACGCCCTTCCCTTCCCTTCTCCCTCCGTCCCTCACCCCGGACTCAGCAGAACCACCTCAAAGCAGAACCTGGCTTTGAACCATTTTGATCAGTCATTTGTCTCATCTCCATGTTGGAACTTAAAATGGTAAAATAAACACTATTTTTTTTTAAAAGAGAGAGAAGTGACTTTCCCAAGGTCACACAACTCACGAGAATCAAGGTCCTCCAATGTACTTTCTAGCTCTAGACCCCGTGTGCCTCCATTTCTCAATTATACTAAATGAAGGGCTTTTTGGAAACCAAAGCGTCGAAAGTCAAAATACAAAAGCTTCTTAATTCTAGAGCTGGGAAGGAACTCGGGGCCTGCAGCCTAGCCCCCTTCTAAGGAAGCTGGATGACTTGCCCTGAGTTACGTGGGAAAGTAGGCATCCGAGGGGAGATTTGAACCCAAGTCTTTCCATGTCCAATACCCCAAGCTGCCCTGTGCGAGATGATTATAATACTGGTAGTGCCTCCTTTAGGGATAGAGATCACAGATGAAAAGCGCTTTGTATGACGGGAAGCGATACAGAATTGTCTTGGGACATCTTAGAGACTTGAAAAGTCTAATTCAAGGGGGCAGCCGGGTAGCTCAGTGGACGGAGAGCCAGGCCTAGAGACAGGAGGTCCTGGGTTCAAATCTGACCTTAACACTTCCCAGCTGGGTGACCCTGGACAAGTCACTTGACCCCCATGGCCCACCCTTACCAATCTTCTGCCTTAGAGCCAGTACACAGAAGTTAAGGGTTTAAAAAAAATTAAAAAAACAACTATTTATTGCTATGCCTGATGGAGATTCTGGCTCGGTGGTCATGGAGACGGCACTGGCTTACGTCACTTTATTGGTTATGACACTGGCCTGATCCATAAACTGCTATTCTTATCCCCAATCAGTCTCTCTCGAGAGAATCCGAATGGTACCAGCCCTGAGTGCCCCGGCCAGACTCTGTCATCCCTCCCGTCTCCCCCAGACAGGATCCATCGGGAGCTCTCGTCAGCTCCTGGCAGGCACGGACCCTTTCATGGGCGCCTTTGCCAGGGCTCGGCATGCAGTGGGTGATGAATAAATGCTCTCTTAGGAGCCGGATTATGCCCGCGTCCTCCCAGTATATACACTACAATAGAAAATCACTAACACGAGGAACTTGATAGAATACGATGTCTTTAATCTCCTTGAGGGAAGGAATCGTTCTTCCTTCTGGCCTTGGCTGTGCCTGGCACACTGTTGGCACTCGGTCAACGAATGCCCAGTGATTGCTTCCGACGCCATCAGCCTCGCCCCAATCCCTCGCCCCCACCAGGGGATCAAGCAGCCCAAGAGCAGGCGGATGGATGCTGCTCTGGAGACGGAGACCCCTCGGGTTCAAATCTCACATCTGCCATTTCTCCTTTGTGCCAGCCGGGCCCCATCCTTCCTCTCTGGATCTCGGGGTCCTCCGCTGCAGAATGAGGGGACTGGCCACGACAGCCTTTAAGGCGCCCCTCTGGCTCTAAACCAAGGATCTCGGGGCTTTGGGGGACCTAAAATGAAGCCCCCTCCCCAAGTCCCCCGGGAGGGACCTCGGGAAAGTCACCCGCCCTTCCACAGGGGTCTCAGTTTCTTCCTGTGTAAAATGAGACCTTTCTGGCTCTGGAGCCCCCCAAGGTTCTCGGAGGACCCTGAGAGCTCTTAGGCTGGTGATTAGATGGAACATCCCGGGTTGCCGTGACAACGAGCCCTCTTTGCAAGCACAGCTTTTGTCCAGATCTGCCTTCTTTGTGCCTGGAAGAGCTCCTTTTGTCCATTCTAGTGAATCCAGATGTTTCCTCTGAACCCTGAAGCCTGGGCTAGGCAGCTCCCGATGGGCGATGGGTGATGGGCGGCCGAGTCTTCTCCTTGCAGGCAGAAATCCCTGCGCTTTGAGGACCCCCGGGAAGAGCCTGGCCTTGGGAAGGAGGCCAGCTCCATTCCCGTCCTTCCTCCATTCGCCTTCAGCTAGTTTTTTTCACCTCGCAGGGCCTTCGGTTCTTTTTCTGTAAAATAAGGGGGTGCTTTCCAGGCCCGGAGGGGCCGGCGAATGCTGTGTCTCCTCCCAGCCACCCCTGGTCCTTTGGTTGGGGGGGGTGTCAGGGAGTCAGGAAGCACCTACTGTGTGCCAAGCGGATTCAAAGAAAGGCAAAAGACAATCCCCGTCCGGAAGGAGCCCACAATCATAATGGGAACACATTGTGGGGGGATCCCAGAGGGAGGGCCCCAAGAGGGTACAGAGAGAGCAGAGGGGAGTGTCCGGGGCCCGAGAGCCCAGACTGCCTTTGTTTCAGCCCACCTTCCATTCCTCGGGTCCCGGGGGAGGAGAAAGCTCCCCGAAAAGCACCAGACAGCCTTCTCTTCTGCCATAGTCTAGAGCGCCAGCTCCTTGCCCAAGCCTGGTCTCATCTTCTCTTTTCCGTCAGGTAATAAGCCTTTACTAATCACCTACTAGGTGCCAGGCCCTGTGCCAAGCCTTAGGCCATGGAATGCAGTCCCTGCCCGTGAGGTGGGCCAGCCCAGGGTCAGCTGCTTAGAAACCCCTCCAACTCTCAAGGAGAGTGACCCGTCTCATCACTGACTTTCAGAAGCAGCTGCAGAATGGGGCCACTCGATGTTGAGGTTCTGGGTTCAAATCCTCAGACACTTTCTAGCTGTGTGACCCTGGGCAAGTCACCTAATCCCATTGCCTGGTCCTCACCGCTCTTCCTTACACAGTATTGATTCTCAGACAGAAGGTACAGATTTAAAAAAAGAAGCCGCTGCAGAGAAAGCTCTCCTCTTCTAATGATCTCTTTTAGTCTGCTTCTATTGGAATTGGGAACTTCCATGATGGAAACTCTAGGCCAGCGGTTCCCAGACTTTTTTGGCCTGCTGCCCCCTTTCCAGAAAAAATATTACTTAGCCCCCTGGAAATTCATTTTTTAAAAAATTTAATTAAATTTAAATTTTTAATTAAAATTAAAATTTTAAATTTTAAAAATTAAATTTAAAAAATAGCAATGAATAGGAAAGATAAATGCCCCTGTGGCCATCACCGCCTCCCTGGATCTCTGCAGCACCCACCAGGGGGCGATGGCGCCCACTTTGGGAATCACTGCTCTATGCCAATGCGACTAGGTCTTAGCCATGACTGGGGCGCCAACAAGCAGAATGACTCCTCTAAAGCCGCCCAGCCAGTACGTGTCAGTAAGCCCTTAGTGGGTCAATAAGCATTAAGTATCCACTGCATGCCAGGCATGGCACGCAGTGAGGGCTTAGCAAAGGAGGGACTCGAACCTGGGGCTTCAGAGGAGGGAACCACCGAAGCAGGAGGCTCTCTTCTCTTTACCGGCTTCCCACACCCTTTCCAACAGGGTGATGACGCCTCTGGAAAGCACCCAGAAGGCCACCCATCCCCAGGCCAGGCCCCGTCTGACAAAGGGGGAGAGAACGTGCCCCGGATCACGCAGGCGGCACGTAAGGGGCAAAGCCAGGAGGGTGGCCCTCCAACCGGGGGCTCTTTCCCTCTGCGCTTCCAAGCTCCGGGCGGATGCCCTGAATTCTAACAGCGAGACTGCTTAGCCGGCCCTGGGTGTCACATGAGTCCTCTCTTCTTTTCCGCCCTCCTTTCTCTCCTCATCCTTTAGACACTGGCACGGTTTCCATGGTAACCCTCTCTCCACCTCGCTGCCCTATTTCCCAGACATTTTAATGCAACACAGTTTACCATAGTGACATTCGGGGTGTGCTCAGCTACCGAGATGGAATGAACTCAGAATAATCATGGAGCCTGACCACCCTGCTCCCACCGGCTGCCCATCACGCCGCCTGGAAGGGGGCACTGCCAGCCGCAAGGGGCCCTGCAAATAGGAGCTGCTTTTCTTGGGGTTTTTTCCTTGTGAATTCTTTGCTTTAAGGAGCTCCCCAGTGAGGGACTTCCTTTCCCAAGGCAGGTTTTGGGGAGCAGCCTGGGGTCCTAAGAGGGGAGATGACAGCCACAGAGTGGCTTAGACTCTGCCTCTCTAGTCAGCTCATTAGCTAAAGTCTTACTCTTTTTTTAACCCTTACCTTGCATCTTAGAAGCAACACTGGATATTAGTTCCAAGGCAGAAGAGTGATAAAGGCTAGGCGATGGAGGGTAAGTGACTTGCCCAGGGTCCCACAGCCAGGAAGTACCTGAACCCAGGACATCCTGTCTCCAGACCTGACTCTCCATCTAAAGTCCCACTCTTGGACTGAGAGCCAGTCCAAGAGAGGTCCTGGGTTCAAATCCGACCTCAGACACTTCCCAGCTGTGTGACCCTGGGCAAGTCACTTGACCCCCATGGCCCACCCTTACCACTCTTCCACCCAGGAGCCAATACACAGAAGTTAAGGGTTTAAAAAAAATAAAGTCCCCCCTTAACCCATCATCATGACATAGCAGTGTCCTTGGGTTCTTGAATGTCATGCCAAGTTTTCTTGGGTCCTTCCAGTCTGCGACTGGGACCGAAAGAAAAAGCATTTCCAGTGCGGAATGGCCACCCAGAGTCTGCTCCCCAACAACCATCCAAGGATTAATTAAGTTTAAAGAGATTCATCACTATGTCAGCCACCAAAGGATGAACCCTCCAGTCAGTGAGGACCAGCTCCCAGGAGCTGCAGACCTCTCCTAAGGAGACGTTTCCCACCCTGATCAGATCCACAGATCCTGGATGTACGGTGAAATTAATCCTTCCACCCCATCCGTCTGGAGCCTGGAGACCCCAGGCATCCATCCACCCCACTGCCGTCAGCATTCTTACTTTCTCTTCATCCCAATATCCATCTATTCTGCAAGCAAGCAAATAGTTATTAAGAGTTACCCAGCTTCAAGTGCTGCGCTAGGCACTGGCGATAAAAATATAGCATTCAGGGGCAACTAGGTGGCTCAGCGGATAGAGCGCCAGGTCTGAAGATGGGAGGAGCTGGGCTCAAAGCTAGCATCAGACACTTAAAAGCTGAGTGACTCTGGGTAAGTCATTTAACCCCATTTTCCTTGCTGCTCACCCCCCTTTTGTCTTAGGGTAGTTACTAAGACAGAAAGTAAGAGTTCCCTGCCCCCAACCAACTCCCATTTCATGGGAGCCCCAGCTGGCTCTGGGGCGGCTTCTTGCCTTTCTTCTTCTTCATCTGGGTCTCCTTGTTCCCTCCCTTTGCCGCCTTCCTCTTTTTCCTAGTGTGTGGGCAGGGGCAGGCATGTATTCCACAGATCAGCAAACATGCAGGGAGCTGCTCTCTGCCAAACGCCCTCCATCTTCCAGGGTCCTTTCATTGTCCCCTCTCTCCTCCCATTCCTCCATCACACTTCTGCCAGAGCAACCCAGATGGGCCAGGCTCACCTCTAACCTGCATCAGTTTCTGCTCTTCAAGCCAATTTTCCATCTAGCTCAGTGGGTGGGGTAGGTGCCTTCTCTCTCCCCCTATTCCTTTGTACCTGCCTTTTCTCTATCATTTCTCCCCATTAGAATGGAA
The DNA here is from genome assembly GCF_016433145.1 of Gracilinanus agilis. Taxonomy (NCBI): domain Eukaryota; kingdom Metazoa; phylum Chordata; class Mammalia; order Didelphimorphia; family Didelphidae; genus Gracilinanus; species Gracilinanus agilis. Next base: position 285,241,499 of record NC_058135.1, on the reverse strand, counting down.
GCTCCTTGAGGACAGGGGCTTCCTTTTTGTTTATATTTGTATCCCTAGTACTTAGCACAGGGCCCGACACAGAGGAGCATTTCATAAATACTTTCTGTATCTCTGCCTCTCTCCTCTTTCTCTCTTTACTGATCTATCTATTCATTCATCTCTCTCTATCCACTCCTCTATCCATCCATCCATCTATATTTGTCTATCCATCGATCCATCTGTCTATCTATCTATCTGTCTGTCTGTCTGTCTATCTATCTATATCTATCTATCCATCTACCCATCTATCTACCTATCTACTTTTTATATATCTATCCATCTATTTATCTATCTATCCATCTATATCCATCCATCTATCTATATCTATTCATCTATCTATATCCATCTATCCATCCATCCATCCATCCATATCTATCTATCTGTTTACTTTTTATATATCTATCCATCCATCTATATCCATCCATTTATCTATCTCTCTATCCATCCATCTATATCCATCTATCTATCTATCTGTTTGTCTGTCTATTTATCCATCTATCTATCCATCCATCTATATCTGTCTATCCATCTGTCCATCTGTCTGTCTATCCATCTATCCATCTATCTTTCATCTATATCCATCTATCTATCTATCCATCTATTTATCTATCTATATCTATCCATCCATCTTATCTATCTATCTATCTATCTATCTATCTATCTATCTATCCATCCATCCATCCATCCATCTATCTATCTATCTATTTACATCTATCTATCCATCCATCTATCTATCTATCTATCTATCTATCTATCTATCTATCTATCTATCTATCTATCCATCCATCCATCTATCTATCTATTTACATCTATCTATCTATCCATCTATTTATCTATCTATCTATATCTATCTATCCATCCATTCATCCATCCGTCTGTCTATCTTTGGTCCCACCAAGACAGGAGGGGAGAGGGTGGTGAGGCTGCTCTGGCGCTGGCTGGTCTAAACTGGCTCCTCCAATTAAACTGTGTGGGTAGGGAGAGGAAGCGGGTCTCCCGATGGTCATGCTCATGGTTCCTCTTCCTCCTGGCAAAGGATAGAGGAAGTGTAGCAGCTTCTCCTTTCAGTCCACGATCAGGAAGGAGCCGAGGCCAGGTGATCCCCAAAGGAGGCTTTGACTTTGAAGCTGCTCCTGACCTTCTCCCTTTATGTCACCCAGGGGAGACAGCAGCAGCAGCAGAGGGTGGCATCTCATTGTCTCCCATCTTTCCTGAGTCATAGAATGTTCTCTTTGGAAAAGAATGCTAGAACCGAAGCTGTCTGAGCTGGAAGGCCCCTTAGAACAGGGACTGTCATCATCATAATAGCTCATATCTATATATGTCAGGGTTTGCAAAGTACTTACCTCATAACCACAGGAACAATAATAATACTAACTACATGTGTGGAATGGCGTAAAGTTTACTAATCACTTTAACAGATAGGCCTGTGAAATAGGGGCCACAAGTATTATACACACTTTACAGATGAGGAAACTGAGGCACAGAGAAGCTACCCCCATGCCTCCTCTTCCTTTATCCATGTCTGTTTTGTTCCCTTCTGATAGAATTTGATCTCCTCGAGGTCCCCTAATGTAGTACCTGTACCGTCATCATCATCATAGCATTTATGTAGTCTTTTAAGGTTTCCAAAGCACTTTATTTTTTTTTAAACCCTTAACTTCTGTGTATTGGCTCTAGGTGGAAGAGTGGTAAGGGTGGGCCATGGGGGTCAAGTGACTTGCCCAGGGTCACACAGCTGGGAAGTGTCTGAGGCCCGATTTGAACCTAGGACCTCCCATCTCTAGGCCTGACTCTCACTCCACTGAGCTACCCAGCTGCCCCTCCAAAGCACTTTAAATGATCTCATTTGATCCTCACAACAACCCTAGGAGGGAGATGCCATAACTCTTCCCATTTCACAGCTGAGGAAACTGAGACAGAGTGAAGTGACTTGCCCCAGAGTCATATAGCAAGTGAGTGTCTGAGGCTGGATTTGAACTCAGGTCTTGCTGCTGCCAAGGCTGCTGTGTGGCACAATAGATAGGGTGCTGGGCTTGGAGTCAGGAAGACCCGAGTTCAAGTGTGACCTCAGACACCTCTTAATTGTATGATCCTGAGCAAGTCGCCCTGTTTGCCTCACTTTCCTCATCTGTCAAATGAGCTAGAAAAGGAAATGGCAAACCAGCCCAACACGTGTGCCAAGAAAACCCCAAACGGAGTCACGGAGAGTGGGACGTGTCTGAAAAAGGCCTGGACAAAAGGTGCTGCTTCCAAGCCACGAAGCCTCTCGCGGGGACACCGGAGGCTCTTCCCTTGGCCTTGCTGCACTCCCTTCCCATCCCTGGGGAGAGTCGGTTATCCCTCCCTCTCTGCATAGGGTGGGCCCACCTCCTTTTCCAGTCACCCATTTCCTGGGATTCCAGAGAGCAGGCTGGTCCCTCGTCCTGGAACGTGAGCTCCAGGAGGGCGCGTGGCCGGCCCTTATTAAATGCTCCTGGCGAGACTTGGAGAAGACCCTGAGATCCTGGGCCCGGGCCCTTGAGAAGGAGGCCAAAGGACAGGAAACCCCCTCCTCAGGGTTACAAGAAACCCTTTAAGCAACTCGATGGCCAAGTCAGAAATGAGGTTTGGTTGTTGTGGCTGCTGCGGATGGCAGCCGCTTTTATTCAAAACAGAAACTGGGAGAACTGTGCAGCCCCGGGAGCCACGGGGAAGGGGCCAGCGGGGAGGAGGGCCTTTGAGCTAAGGTAACCAGCAGGGAACAGAGAAAAGGGTTCTTTGTGGAGGAGAGGAGGCAGGATGGAAGCCAGAGCCGTTCCCTGGCGGGCAGCAGGAGCAGGTGGCATGAATTAAGGACCACCAGAGAGAGCCCTCCAAGCCCCACTTCCCACAAAGCATCTCCAGCACTGCCTGTCACGCTGCCTACAAGATTGTACATTAGGGAATCATTTCTTTGGCTTGGCTTCCCTGAAAAGCAGGCAAATGTCCCATTTCCGAGCCGTTCTCCTCCCTAATTGTGTGGCAACCCCCCTAACCCTTCTGGTTGAGGGCTTCTGCTCTTTCTTCCTTAGTCTTGGTTTTCTTTTCTTTTCTTTTTTAACCCTCACCTTCCATCTTGGAGTCAGTACTGTGTATTGGCTCCTTGGTGGAAGAGTGGTAAGGGTGGGCCATGGGGGTCAAGTGACTCGCCCAGGGTCACACGGCTGGGAAGTGTCAGAGGCCAGATTTGAACCTAGGACCTCCCGTCTCTAGGCCTGGCTCTCCATCCACTGAGCTACCCGGCTGCCCCCTGGATCTTGGTTTTCTGAACAAGCCCTCTTCTCCAAGCTGGTATCGCCATCCTTTTTGGAAGCTTCAATGTCTAGAACTTTTCTTGTTAAAAACATCCATCTCTCATCTGAGGCTGTAGAAACAACACTGAATGCAGAGTTATGGGACCTGAATTCAAATCCCAGTTCTGCCACTTAATAGCTGTATGACCTTGGGCACACACACACGTCATCTTCTAGGACCCAAGTTTCCTCATCTGTAAGACAAGTGGGTTGAGCTAGACAGCTTCCCTCTGAGCCTTCAGAAACTTGAGTAAGACTCTTCCTCCCTGTATCAAAGCCTTCTTCTGCACCCTCGCTGCTCGGGTGAGAGAAGTAATGACGGCCACCCATGGAACCCAGGAAAGTGGGGAAGAGCTCGGTATGATGGGGAGAGACCTCTCAAAGGGCCGTCCGGGACTGCCTTCTCCAGCCATGGCCTGAAGACTTTCATGCACCATCTCAGACCATATTCTTCACTGCCTTTTTCCATCCTGCTGAGCCAATTGGGATAGAGAGATAGGGATGGGGCAGCTGGGTAGCTCAGTGGATGGAGAGTCAGGCCTAGAGACGGGAGGTCCTGGGTTCAAATCTGGCCTCAGACACTTCCCAGCTGGGTGACCCTGGGCAAGTCACTTGACTCCCATGGCCCACCCTGACCACTCTTCCGCCTCGGAACCAATACACAGAAAGATAGGGAGCCCGTGTTCTCCTCATGGTCCAACCTGGCTCAAAATCTCTCTCTTCCCTTCCTTCCCCTTCAACTCTTGTGCTCAGACTAGGGGACTTTATCATAATATCGACTCTATCTCAAATACCCGAACCACTCCGTTCTTCAGCCTGCTCACCTCCCATGAGCCCCTCTTCCACTCCGCCTCAGCCACACACAAAGATGGTCAGAGCCTTCATCTTGCCATCACCCACTGTATAAATGGAGATTTTGAACCCTGAACTTCCCCCATAAGTCCCTCAGTATTTCCCCAAATCCCCTTTAATCTCTCCTGCGCCTCCACATTTGGGTGGTCACGCTATTGTTTTATAAGTTCTGTAGCTCCTCCTGCTTTCTTCTTCACAAGTGCTGCTGAAGCAAGTTTCGCGCCTCTTCCCTCTAGTTTTTTATGTTAGATTATTAATAAAACTTTATTTTATAATCTTTATATATAATTATTTATTATTTACATTATTTATTTTTGAGGGTGGTTATTATATTATATTTTTATTATTTAATATAATTTTTAAATGATATCATACAATAAACAAATATAATTATTTATTTAATACAACTTTTGCACATTAATTTTCATCTGTACACCACAAATGTGCCACCCACTTGTTCAAAAGTTCTGACATCCCTTTATCTGGCCATAATCTATCTGCTTTTCCCCTCTCCCGCCTTCCTTTCCATAACCATATTCTTCAGCCACGCCATGACCTCCAATGCCTCGACCCCTCAATTCTCTCTCCCAGGCCATCTCCCCTGCACTAGCCACTCCGTCCTCTTCTCCTTATTTTGACTCCTTGGCGAGATGATCCAACTCTTGAATCACTCATTGATTCCCTTATTGTGTCAGTGATTATGCCCAGCCAGACTTCAGCCTCAGACTGTTGTTGTTCAGTCGGGTTCCAGTCTTTGTGACCCCCATGGACCATCCTGTTCTTGGGGTTTTCTTGGCAAAGATCCTGGCATGCTTTGCCATGTCCTTCTCCAGTGGATTAAGGCAAACACAGGTTAAGTGACTTGCCTAGTATAACATTTCTAGTAAATATCTGAGGGCACACTTGAACTCAGAACCTCCCATCTTTAAGTTTAGAGAACAAGTTTGCAGAACTGAGGATAAGAACCCTAACCCCAGAGATAGCTGATCTCCCCAATATCTCCCCAGAAGTGGCATCTCCTTCCTCTGAAGTTCCTCTCCGTCTGGCACCTCTTAGGCGTGCCCACACATTTCCTTGTCAACATGGCTTATTCTCCCCACCAGACTATAAGGTCCTTGAGGATAAGAGCTGCATGGCGTTCTCCTTCACCTTCTCACACAGCATCTTGAGCAAAGCCTGGCATATAGTATTCAGAGAATGATGGGAGGAAAGGACTTGTTTGTGAGAATGCTGCATGACTTTGAGCTAAGCCTTGGGGACCCAGGCCACCCAGCAGAAAGCACTGGTGGGGGAGGAAGAAAAACAGTGAGCCTGGCAAGGAGCCTTAATGAAGCAAAAAAAAAAAAGTACCCACAGCCACCTGGAGCCCTCATTCTAGTGAGGGAGACAACTTGTAAACAGCTATGTCCCAGGGCAAAGGTAGCCAGTTCCAGAGTTGTTAAATGGCAAGAGGAGTTGGCATGGATCACAGATCATTGAGAAAAGCTGGCATGGATCACAGATCATTGAGAGGAGTTGGCATGGATTAGAGATCATTGATTTAGAGCCAGGAGGGGCCTCTGAGGCTATGTTCTAAAGGAAGAAGATGGAGCCCCAGAGGTTGTGACTTGCCTGGGTTCACACAGGTGGTGGGAGGTGGAGTGAGGATCAGAGTGAATTCAGGTCTCCTAATTCCAAGTCCATTGTTCCTGGAAGCCATTAAAGGTAAATGTGAAGAACCTGACAGGGATTGAAAATCAATTTTACTTAAAGTCAAATGGACCTTGGGGAGTTGTTGCTAAAAGTGATAGATTGAACAAAGAATCTTTGCTGGCTGGATGAGGGTGTGGGTTTGAATAACAAAAAAGCTGAAATAACCTAGAGACCTGGGCATTCTTCCAAAAGAATGATAAGTACTTTCTTAAAGAAAAAAAAAAAAACAACAAAACAAATGGACTCAGCTCTGGAGACCAGAAGCCTGGAGAAAAGCAGCTGGGAGACCTTGAAGAGGACCAGGAGCCTGACCCAAAATAGAACTCTGGGGAAAATGAGATGTCTGCTTCTTCCACTTACTGACATGGCAATCCATGAGAAATGATGCATTTTGTACAGGGAAGATTTTTTTTTCTTTTGTCAACTGTGTTTTTGGAACTCCCAAGTTTTCCCCTGTCCCTTGGGAACTTGCCTTGAGGGAAATCCCAGACTGACCTAATCTTAGATTGAATAATGGACCACCAAGTGTCCATTAAGTATCCCAGAATAGGAGTTACAGAAATACTCAAACTTCAATCACCCTTTTTGTCTTAGAAGTTTTTCCCATTGTATCTTAGACCACTCCCTGGTACCCCAGCCAAGCAGGCCTGGCTATAGTCTCTTTCCCAGGCCTGCTTGGCCAGATTAAAGATTTGGTCTTTCTGACTACTTTAGAGGTTCTCTGTTTTTCAAGGTTGACACTTTTTATTTACCTTTTTATTCCATCTAATTAAGGATCTTTTATTTGGGAAAAAAATCATATACATGCAAGATCTATATATGTATAGTAGCTGAAAGATAATCTCAGAAGGAAGGCACTTGCATTGGGAAGGGGAGAAGGGGAAAGACCTCCAAGGTGAGCTTTGAACTTAATATTTTTTTAGCTAACTCATTCTTTGTATTATTTTTCCAATTACGTATAAAAACAAACACTTTTTTTTTCTAACAGCTGCTTTCTGATCGTTTGCAATCCAAATTCTCTCCTTCCTGCCTCTCTCCCAGGTGGTAAATAGTCTGATATCTGTTATTCTGGTGCTGTCAATAAGCTTCATCTTAAAAGAAGCCAGGGAGCCCAGATAAATTCAGTGGGGAATGTTTATTCTGTCTGTTGTGTGTTTGTCAAGCTCTGAGAGAGATCTCGACACTTACCTGCCTTCCAAGAACTTCCAGTCTAATCACAGAGATAAACCCTAAACAAATCATCCTAATAAGTACCTGAAATTCAAATCCCCTTTACTCTCATCAGAGTAGAGGGCGGAGTGGGCCAGGGGAGGCTGTGTGGAGGAGATGGCTTCTCAAAGTACTACTTGCTATGAGGACTTAATAAAAGGTAGAAGATCTGGGAGATCTCAGCTCTCCTAGTCACATTCCCCTCCCTCAGCTCTCCTGCTAATCCATTGTAGCCTATGGCTGCCATGTTTTAATGATCCCACTTTGCCCAGAGAGGAGCATCACCTTCCTTAGTTGCCTCCTCACTTCTAGTAGGTAGTTAGAGGGTAAAGTGGATAGAACACTGGATTTGGGAGTCAGAATAATCCGAGTTCAAATCCTGCTACACTCATTTATCAACTATGTGAACTTGGGCAAGTTACTTACCTCTCTGAGCCTCAATACTCTCATCTGAAAAGTGGGCATGATAATAGCATCTACCTCATGGAATTGTTGTAAGGATCAAATGAAATAATCTATTATTATTAAGCTCCCGTAGAAGCTCATATAAATTCTAGTGGTAGTAGTTACACTGAGGAAAAATGCCACCAGAAAAACCCAAGAGTTTGGTCCAGAGTTTTCCAAAGGACTGTCACTTAACTGAGTCCAGCGGAGAATCTTGGTGTTGTCAGAGCCTCAGAATAAGGAATCATTGGAGAGCAGGGCCATAGGCTTCAGAGCTGGAAGAGGAAGCTGAGATCTTTTGGTCCAACCAACTTCTTGTGGATTGGGGAAACTGAGGCCCAGAGGTGACTCTAAATCTAGGTCTCGTGCATGGCTAAGGGGGCTTTGGGGGAGAGGGAAAGAACATGAAATATGTAACTAGGGGAAATTCCCCCCCCCAAAAAACAAACAAACAAATAAAAATAAACCATCCTGCCTCTCACCTCTGTCCCACATTATTTGCAAAATCCAGCTCACTCAAGCAGGGTGGGGATTGGGTGGGGTGGGGAATAAAAATTATGGTAAGGCCTAAATTTAGTGTCAGCAGAATTTAATGAACACACCCAGGAGGATGATGGACTTTTTCAAAAGCAGAGAAAAAATCCTATTTGGTGATTTGCCAAAAACAGCCCCACTTGTAGCCAACCTTTAAGGCTTTTCCCTGGGGCCATCAGTAGCTTCGAACAGGGCACAGGAGCAGAAATGTGTCTCAGTTGAGGGTAAGACAGCTAGGTGGTTCAGCTGGTTGAGAGACAGGCCTAGAGAGGGGAGATCCTGGATTCTAGCTGGGTGACCCTGGGCAAGTCACTTAACCCCCTTTGCCCAGCCCTTATTTCTGCCTCCGAAGGGATACACAGTTTTGATTCCAAGATGAAAGGTAAAAGTTTAAAAAAAAAAAAAGAAAGAAATAGTTAAGGGCATGAGGGGGCTGCCTGAGCTTTGAAGCAAGCCAGGAAGAGTGGGTGATGAGTGAATAGGTCATCACAACCCTGAGGGCCCAATGGTGAGTGCTAGAGAGTTCAGCCAATCAATGGCCGAGGACCAAAGAGCAGTAGACAAGGAAGTGGCTCCGGGGGCCATCTGAGGATGAAAAGTCCCCATTAAGGAGCAGCAGCAACAATATGGAACCCTCCCAGTTGCTACCAGCAGTAACTGGAAGAGTTTCTTGTTGGGCTCCAGGAATCCTTCACGGCTCACGCCGCCATGTTTTAACTATCCGTTTCACCCCGGGAATGGGATCGCCTTCCCAGGAGGACCCTGTTAGATACTCTGCGCCTCCTTTCCAGTGTGAGCTATTTCAGAAGAAGAGGCCCCCAGGAACCTCAGGCCCTGAGCTGGGGGGACTTTAGGGAATCGTCCAGGAGAAAATGAGATCATGTATGTGAACCTGAAATCGTTACATAAATCCTGCCTGTTATTATTAGTCTGACCCCCTCGTTTAAAAAACGAACCAACCAGCCTGTAGAATCAATACTAAGTATTGGTTCCAAGGCAGAAGAACCAGAAGGGCTAGGCGACTGGGGTTCAGTGACTTGCCCAGAGTCACAGAACTAGAAAGGGTCTGAGGTCAGATTTGAACCCAGGACCTCCCATCTCTAGGCCTGGCTCTCCATCCACTGAGCTACCCAGCTGCCCCCCAGTAAGTATTCTTTAAAGGCTTTCTCTGTGCCAGGCACTATGCTAAGCAGTGGAGGTACAAAGGCAAAAATAGCTTGGGCCCTCGAGGAATTGACGTCCGAATGGGAGAAGACATCCCCAGTGGAGATGTTCTGAAGGCAGAAAAGACAAGATCTGGCAACAGATGGACCAGATGGATGGGTTCAAGTGAAGGCACGAGCAGGGAGAAACTGGATGGCAGCACCCTCAACAGGGGAGCCCTTGGGCAGCAAGATTACGAGTTTAGCCTAGGACCCATTGACTTTGAGGTGCCTGTGGCATGGGGCACAAATCCTAGGCCGTTGGACTCAGAACCTCAGAACCATCTTCACGAAGAACCCACGGGAGCTGGTGAGACCATCAAGTGAGGCAGGAGAGAGGGAGAAGAGAAGAGGGCCAGGCCCAGAGCCTTGGGGGTACCCCACGGTTAGCAGACATGTCTTGAATGAAGAACAAAGGAAGGAGATGAAGAAGGAGCGGTCAGAGGGTGAGAGGAGAAGCGAGAGATGTCAGTGTCCATAGGGAATCCTTAATAAAAGTGGACTTTAGAGCACTCTAAAAGCACCAGCTACTGTTCACTGTGCCTACCAGGGACCCCAGAGTCAGAAAGTCAGAGCCTTTAACTTTTCATCCTTGGCTCTCTGGGTTTTCCAACTCTACCTCAACTATTCACTTAAACTTTATTTTACCAGGAAAGGGCAGGCCAGTGGGCGCCCAGTGGTGGGTCAGTGAATCCTCACAGACTATTGCAAGGAAAGATGGGGGCTGCCTTCTAGCAAGTCAGAAACGAACCCCAAAGAACACATCAGTTTTTCCCCTGGATAATAGTTGCTTTGCTTTGACATCAAGAGGCTTGGAATCAAGGAGTTGGGGACCTGAGAGAGAGACAGAGCTGTGTTCCTGGGCTTCAGGAATGGCGTGTTCCCTGCCTCATTCTGACTCACTCAGGGATTTGGGGCAGGGCTGGACCCCTTCTTGGGCCTCTCAGTTCCACATCTGGAAAACAAGCCCTCCCAGGGAGGTGCTGCCTGGAGAGAGATCATGTGTACGGCTGGATGAAGAAACCCATTTCATCAAGGAAGGGATTATTCTGATGTAGACCTTGGATGGCTGCCTCCTCATGGAAAATTGGTAGGGAGACTGTTTCCAGCACAGCCTGCGGGGCCCCTCAGCAAATATTGCTCGATGCTGATGTGGGACGTTCCTGGGCCGGATCCAGCAGGCAGTTGGGGAACAGTTCAGGAGCACAACTGGCAAAGCCACCATTGGCAAAACTGTCTGTTGGGCCCTGGCTCCCAGGAAATGGTCCCTTGGTTGGAAGGTGGGGGCTCTCAGGGTTTGGGCCATGGGCCAGTCCAGGGTTCTGGGGTTGACGCTTTGGACTCAAGAAGTATCCCAGCTGGAAGAGGGAGAGAAAGGAGAAGAGGGTTTGGTGAGCCATTGTTAATGGAGACTCAACAATCATAGCTTGAAGTCTAGTGGGGCAGGCTTCCATCTTCCTCCTTGCCTCCCACACATAGGGAAAATGATTTGGCCCCAGAAGCTCAGAGTGGAGAACTAGGGAGGGGGAAGGCCAGTCCTTTGCCCTCATGCAGATTGAGGATTAGAAAGTTACGGGGAATTGGGCTGTTTTAGAGCACTGATATTGGAGAGCAGCTTGGTGGTAGCCTTTCTGGAGCCTGACAGCAGGGCTGGGTATATACAAAGGACTACAGTTTCTAGATTGGAAAAGTCATAGATCTAGAGTTGGACAGGATGTCAGAGGCTATCTAGTCTGAATTTCGGCATTTTACAGAAACTGAGGCCCAGAGAGATGAAGTGTGAGTTGCCCAAGGTTACCTACCCAATGGCAGAGGCAGGATTTGAACCCAGAATTCCCATCCTCGGAGCCAATGTTATTTCTAGCCCATCGTATTCATCCTGATGCTGGGTAAACCAAATGAAGATGTGAAGGAAAGCTCCCACAGGGCAGGAGCTTCTTGGATATGATAGAGGTAAAACACCAACTTTTGTTGAATACAGGAGTCCGCTTATGTGTGCAAGGCTCAATGGAATGAGTAGGGAGCCTGGAGGACTTGGGCCATGTCCATTATGGGGGCCCACCTGGGCTTAGGCTGGAGCCCTTCCTACCAACCCAAGTAGTGTGACTTTCAGTTACTCCCTTTCCCTGGGCCCTATCTGCCAGATGAAGGAGTTGGGTTGGGTTGGATCTCAAGCCTGGGCTGGTCCTCATTTTACTGGGTCCTTTATTCAGAGAAATATGCAATCTGATTAGAAAGTGCTTGGGAAGAGAGACAAAGATTTAGACAAACACCACAGACTCTTGGGTTTGGAAGGCTGCTCCAACCCCTACCTGAGCAGAGACCTGCTCTGAAACATACTCAACAAGTGGTCCTCCAGCCTTAACCTAATGATTTCCAGGAGGTCCTGAGTTATCCTGAGGGCCCTCCATGGGCTGCCCTTGATCCCAAGAAGAAATCCTAGGGCCCAGTTTGGACTCATACCTCTCATGTAGGAGTCAGGGAGGGGTAGGCCATGAGGGCAACTTCAGGAAGTAAGGAATGACAGATCTGTAACCAGAGTTTGTTAGATCAGCCTGGAACAATCAAATAACTAAACATGGACTTGGGGGGTCCTTTCCTCTTTCCTGGCTAGTTGCATAGAAAGTGGTGGGAGAAGTAGGGCCTCTGGGAAGAGCATGGATCTAGAACACTTGCCTTGAATCCTAACACTCCCCCTATTGCTTGGGTGATGGAGTATTCTCCTCTCCGGGCCACAGGCCCTTCTTCTGTAAAATGGTCTTGATGACTTCCTTAGATGATCAAGAAGGTTCTCCTTCTATCTTTAAATCTCATCCCTTATGACTTCTGTCACCTGCTCACCTATCTGTGCATTCCTAGAGGTCCTATACTCTGTTCTTGTCTCCAATTAGACAATGCCTCTAGAGAAGGAGAAAAAAGGGAAGAACTTTGGGCCTACTTGGTCTCTCTTGAACTGTAGGGAAAAGTAATGATAAAAAAAACCCCAAACAAAACCCTCTCTTATTTTTATAGCACTCTGATAAGACCTTCTAGTTTGGAACTTCTTTAGTTGGTTGGGGGAGGATTCGATCCTTCCCTGGACTTCTGCTCAACCAAGAAATTCCCTCCTTCCCTAGACTAGGAGCTCATTTCCTTCTTCCACACTTCAAAGTGGCCAAATGTTCCTCCTCCTGGTTGGACTCCTTCCCCAGGTCAAAGATTCCTTTTCCAGGTCAAAGACTCTCTCTGGTCAAAGACTCCTTCCCCTGGTCAAAAACTTCTTACTCTAGTCAAAGACTCTTTCCCATAGCAAAAACAAAAACAAAAACAAAAAAAACAACAAAAAAAAAAAAACGGAAGATGAGGGGGTGTCCATCGATTGGGGAATGGCTCAATAAATTGTGCTATATGTTGGTAATGGAATATTATTGTGCTGAAAGGAATAAAGACCTGGAGGAATTCCATGTGAACTGGAAAGACCTCCAGGAACTGATGCAGAGTGAAATGAGCAGAACCAGGAGAACGTTGTACACAGAGACAGATACATTGTAGCACAATAAAATGTAACTGACTTTTCTACTAGCAGCATGCAATGATCCAGGACAATTCAGAGGAATTTAGGAGAAAGAAGCTATCCACATCCAGAGAAAGAACTATGGAAATACACTAGAAAAATATATGATTGATCATGTATTGCGATAGGGATAGGATTGGGGTTTTGATGTTAAAGGATGGCTCTACTGCAGATATGAATAACATGGAAATAGGTTTTGAACAATGATACACTTCTAACCCAGTGGAACTGCTTGTCGGATTCAGGAGAGGGGAGGAAAGGGATTATGAATCATGTAACCATGAAAAACATTCTAAACAAAAAAGAAAAAAAAGACTTCTTTCCCTGGTCAAACACTCTCTGGTCAAAGACTCTTCCTCTGGTCAGACTCCTTCCCCTGACCCAGGGCTTCTTGAATCCAACAATGATTAGCACTGGTGTTTCAGCAGCTTTGTCTTTCACCATTCCTATAGTTTAGAAACACATGGGATCATAGAGAGCACAGTTAGAGCTGATCTGAGTTATCTCTGGGCAGCTTGGTTCCACCTGAAGAGGAGAATTCCTTTCTTCTGGGAACGATCAGGGCTTGGTTCCTTTGACTTTCAGCACGATGAATACTGTAAGAGGGGAAACTAATTATCATAATCCCCCCTGTGATCATTTGGGAGACTGGTCTCCCCAATTGATCATTTGACAGAGGGTATCCAAGACCGATGTGGTCAGCCAACTGTAAGAGGGGAAACTAATTATCACAATACCCCACCCCACATTGTGGCCTCTGAATCTTTAACAGGGTATGTTTTTCAGCCAGACCTTTCTTTATGACCAAGGGTCTCTGTGATTAAATGGGGAGAGTCTGGAGAAGGCAGGCAGGCAATCCAAGGGGTTCTCAGGAATCCAGGGGGTCCAAGTGAAAAAACAAGCAAGTCTCTAGTATCTTTGAATGAGCGGCTGAATGAAGTATCCCAGCTTGGGTCTGGCCATATTGGGTTGATCTGAGAAAGGAGCCCAGCACTCCCAGCTTCCTTGGCCAGTCAATCCAGGAACCTTTGCTGAGCTCTGCTTTTCTACCCAGCCCCATGCCAGGATTGCCTTTTGTCTCTTTTTGTACCTCCCATGCCCAATGCAGTGTCTGGCACATGGGAGGTGTTTAATGAATGTTGATTGATTGATTTTTTTTCAAAGCTTGGTTTGAGTCAGAACCTTTACAAGCCTGAATGATGAAAAAGGAAGGTTGAAGATGAACTGACTCCCCAAGACTTAAAAATTGCCAATGTCTGACTGTGTTGGCACAGCTGGACTGTTGCATTCGAGCTGTACTGATTCAATCTGCCTGAAATGCCCTTCTCCACATAATTTAATAAGTAATTTTATCAAGGGCCTTCCATGTAGAAAGACAGTGTGTCCTACTTAATAGTGAGTTGATCTTAGACTCAAAAAGTCCTGAATTCAAGTCCTGCCTCTGACACATACTGGCTGTGTGACTCTGGGCAAGTCACTTTGCTTTTTCACATCCCACCCTCTAACACTGTAAATCGGAAGATGCTGCTTATGCTTTGGTAAGAGCTTTCTCCCTGAGGACTCCCTACCGCAGGTCTGGTTTCTCTTCTCTTCACCCCTAACCCCTCCAAAAATAGAACTAGATCCTAGTGTGCTGAGAGTGAAACATTCCCTGCCTTCGAGGCCTGCCTCTGGGCCGTGGATCTGAAGGGAAGCTCATGTTCACAGAGAAGTCAATACAAAATAAGATGCTAGGGGGAAAGGCTACAGGATGGGGTGTAGGATCAGGAAAGGCCTGGCCTGGGCTACTGCTCCTGACTTTCCAGCCTACAAGTGTTGCCTGCTCTCTCCTACGTGGCTCTCATCCCCTTGCTCTGTGGCCCTGCTGCTCTCTCTGCCCTTGGGAATCTTTTCCAACCTCCAAAGTCTAGATCAAGTCCCGGTTCATGAAGGTTGTTCTCCTGCCCACATCAAGCAATCCACCTCTCACTTCCTTCTTAAAAACACCTTTATTTTTTAATGCTGTAACGTGTTGCCCTCTGAGTACTCCCCGCATGCATCTTATTTTTCCATTAAATTGTAGGCCTCTTCCTTTGGGACCGCAGCAAAGGAGGAAAGAGTGGAAGCCAAAGCTGAGATGATGGGCACTGTAGAAGGTTGTGGAGAGGAGGTAGAATAGGCTTCAGAGCGGGTGAATCTCTGGGAGAGACGGGAAGCTCGGAAGTTGTGGTCAGATAGAGAACTTTCAGAGTTTTGGATTCCAGAGATGGGACACTCGAGAACGAAGATAGACATCATGGCAGTTGAGAAGACTCTCAAACTGGGCAGCCAAGCTATCTGAAGGCATGGCAGCATGGAAGCTGGAGTCCCCAAGATGGCGTGGAGAAGAGTACTCCAATCTTTGAGAAAGGCTGAGAATGACCTGGGGACCACCAATGAAAAGGAACAAGAACCGGGGTGGAGCCTCCAAGGAAGAGAGGCTATTAGATGCTCCTGGTACAGAAGAATTTGGAGGAAGCAGTGAGAACCAAGAAGGATGCCTATACCCACAGGCCAGTAAGGAAATCAATATACATCTAGTGCTAGAGAGCGGAAGGGCATCTGAGTGGATAGAGTGCTGAGTCTGGAGCCAGGAAGAGTTATCTTCCTGGGTTCAAATCTAGCCTCAGACACTTGTTATCTGTAAATCCGGGCAAGTCACTTCACCCTGTTTGCCTCAGTTGCTTCATCTGTAAAATGGGCTGGAGAGGGAAATGGCAAACCGCTATCTTTGCTGAGAAAACCCAGATGAGGTCATGGAGAGTTGGGCATGACTGGAAAAAGACTGAGCAAGAACTAGAGAGGGGAAGTGAGGGATGGAGGGTCTTCCTGGCAAAGCCAGGTTTCTGTGACTATAAAGGGATGGAAGGAGCTCAGGAGGAAGAGGTTGGTTAACAATAGAATAGGGTCTCCCCAAGGCAGTAGAAGAAATAGTAAAGGTTCCTGGGGAGTGATGGCACAGGCTGACAGACCCTCAAAGGTCTATCATGAACCATAAGCCTCTGACTTGTGCTCCAGGGAGTTGACATAAAAAACACTCTCCTAGAAAAAGAAGAAGCATCATGCCTCCATCTTCTCAGCCCAAGGAACTCTCATCCAGCCAGGGAAAGTAGAAATTAATCTGCCCAACACAGCCAAAGGCTACTTAGCAGGGGGTTATTGGGTTGGTCCTGCCCATGCCCAAGGCCAAGACTATCATGACCACATTCTTTTTGAGGGAAGCACTGGGTCTACCATATGCCAGGCCCAATCCTCCTCTCCTGCTAAACCGGACCATGCCCCAAATCCCTCTTGCCCGTTCTCACTTCTGACCCTGGCATCAAAGACCACTAAGGCTCCTTCCCTTCTAAATTAATGATCCTTTAATTAAGAGTCCTTTATCACCTTACCTCCCACTGCCACCCCCAACAAAAGCTTCCCTCAAGACAGGATCAGTTTTCTGGAGCTGGAAGGCCATTGTATCCAACCCCATCATCTTTAAAAAAAAAAAAATATTTAATTAAACTCAATGAAAATCTACCTTTTCTAGCTCCCATCATCTTTCTCACCATCACCCACTTTGAGAAAGAAAGGGAGGTGGGGACAAACATATTATTTACAAACATAAATAGTCAAACAAAACAAATTCTAACATTGTGAATACAAATCTCTCTCAGTCTCCCCTCTGAGCCCATTGCCTCTTGAGTAGAAGGTGGATGACATGTTTCACCAGAAGACTTCTGGGACTGGGACTGGTCATCCCATTGACGGGAACTCTGAAGACTGTCAAGGCTGATTTTCTTTATGGTATTGTGGTTATTGTATACATAGTTCTGTCCATTTGACTCACTCCAGCCTGCATCAAGTCATAGAAAGCTTCCTAGGCTTCTCTAAAACCACCCCCTTAGTCATTAGTATTCTATTTCGTTCATATAACACGTCTCGTTTGGCCATGCCCCGGTGGATGGGCATCTCCCAGGTTTCTAGGTCTTTGCCCGTACAAAAAGAGCAGTTATAAATATTTTTGTACATGTGGATCCTTTTGCCCATCGTTTAATCTCTTTAGGGGATAGACCCGTGGTGGGGTGAACCTACGGCATGAGGGCCCCCGTCGCTCCAGCACAGAGTTCACCAGAGTTCTTTACTAGAAAGTCAGAGGGACGCTGGGCTGGGCTGCCCCCTTCCTTCTCTCCACGGGCACCCGAGCACATTTCTCACATCACCCGCCCCTCTAAAATATTCGCCGTCACTGGGACAGACCCACAGTAGTATTACTGGGTGGAAGGCTGGGCAGTTGAATAGCCTTTTGAGCATTGTTCCAAATGGTTCTCAGAATGGTTGGGCCAGTTCATGGCTCACAACGTGAATGGGCCTCTCCGGCATTTGTCATCTTTCATTTGTTTCTTCTCATCTTTACAGGTAAGGAAACTGAGTCACGGAGCGCTTAAACATCACATCATTCTATTTGCTGCCTCTGGAGTGGGAATTTAAGTCACAGAGCCACGCTGGCCTCCGGGGACTCGTTTTGTCTGGCTTTGTTTTGTTTTAACTCTTGCCTCTGACAAGAGGAGGGAAAAGTTTCATCTCTTGGGAAGGGCTTCTGGCAGATGGCAGACGGGAAGAGGAGGGCAGACCCTACTCCTGAAGTGCCTTTGCCTTGTAAGGCCGGCTCTGCTTGAGGCCCCCACCCCACGCACCTGCTGTGGACCCTGGGGGTGGGAGATGCAGGCTGGGGCCTGGCAGCCCGACCGGGCTCCGTGTACAAGTTCCCCTGACCTTTAGTCCACTCGGCTCTGGCCGGCCCCACGACGCTGGAGCGGCCTGAATAATTTACAGTGTAACGCCGGAGAGAAACCCCAGCCTCCCACCCTTTCAGAAACCTAAAACGGGCACCTCCAGGGCCAGAACGCCTTGCCCCGATCACTCGGGGCAGAGCCAGGGCAGGGGCTGAGCTGTCTCATGAGACCCGAGACAGGAATGCATTTCCCTGAGTATGTGAGAGGCCTCGCAGGCCCCCGGCTTCCCCGGCCCGTCAAGGGTAAATAGTCTGGGAAGAAATCTCGCCTCGATCCTAAGCCTCTCCCAGCCGGGGCCCCTTGGCTGGAATCCACCGAGGCTCTCGCCATGGCTGTCCAGGGTTTCACTCACTTTTCTCAGTGTGTTAGACAGTGGATAAAGAGCCAGCTTTGAAGCCAGGAACACTGGCTTGGGGGCCCGTCTCTGACACACGGGAGACCCCAGGCAAGTCCCTTAACCCCTTAGTGCTCTAGGCAGCCAAGGCTTTGTGTGACAGCCCGTATCGGGAGAGGGAGTTTCCTCACTGGGAGTTCCCCATATCCCATGGGGCATCTCCATAGCCACACTGCAGGGCCAGCCCCTCTCCCTACTTTCTTTTTAAACCCTTAACTTCTGTGTATTGGCTCCTTGGTGGAAGAGTGGTGAGGGTGAGCCATGGGGGTCAAGTGACTTGCCCAGGGTCACACAGCTGGGAAGTGTCTGAGGCTGGATTTGAACCCAGGACCTCCTGTCTCTAGGCCTGGCTCTCCATTCCCTGAGTTACCCAGCTGCCCCCTCCCTCTCCCTACTTTCTACATTAGCTGGGTGTAAGGAGCTCAAAGGCTGGAAGTGCCTCTGTTTCAGAAATGCTATGTTTTGGCCATCTTCTGTCTCTGTGTCCTGTGCAGGCCAGTCCATAGGCCTGGCACGGCCCGAGTTCCCTCCTCGAGTCCGCCATCCAGAATCCTTGCCTTCCTTCAAGGCTCAGCTGCTGCCGCTTCCTCCTTGAAGCCCTCCCCATCCCTCCCCGTAGT
Organism: Gracilinanus agilis; assembly: GCF_016433145.1. Lineage (NCBI taxonomy): Eukaryota > Metazoa > Chordata > Mammalia > Didelphimorphia > Didelphidae > Gracilinanus > Gracilinanus agilis. The sequence goes on along the minus strand of NC_058135.1, from coordinate 285,222,862 downwards.
TCTCGGTGCTCGAATGACCTTCCCTTTGCTTCTCTGAGGACGTGGCGTGTTCAAACAGTAGAAGCCAAGCGTCTTTTGGGCAAGGACTGTGTGCCTTTGAGTCCTGGAGGCTGAGCCCAGGCCTGGCTTCATAGATGTCTATTAGTGGTTGCTTAATAAATGTTTGTTCAATCAATCATTTGACAAGCGTTAATTTAGTACCTGCTCTGTGCCAGGTATTCTGCTGGGCACTGGGGAGGCAAAGCCCTGGAGGAAGAGAGGTTGGGGAAAGCCAGGCTAATGGTGTGGTCAGCCTCTGTGGTCCCCCAGGCCGAGGGTGCTGAGCCTGCTGGGGCAAGCCTCCTGGAGGGCCCTGCTCCCCTCCGCAGAGCCAGCTAGCATTTAACAAGGATAGCTAGCACCTACAAGGTGCTTTAAGGTTGACAAAGCCCGGGGCAGCTGGGTAGCTCAGTGGATGGAGAGCCAGGCCTAGAGACGGGAGGTCCTGGGTTCAAATCCGGCCTCAGACACTTCCCAGCTGTGTGACCCTGGGCAAGTCACTTGACCCCCATGGCCTACCCTGACCACTCTTCCACCTATAAGTCAATACACAGAAGTTAAGGATTAAAAAAAAAAAATCAATTTTGGGTGGGGAAACGGAAAAGAGCTTCTTGAAAGAGCTGAAGAGGAGCCTTGAAGGGAGCTGGGGGCCCAAGACAGGAAGGTGAAGGCCTTTGAGGTATGGAGAACAACCTGAGTAAAGCCTGGAGGTCCTGGACTTCTTTAGGAGCAACAAGGATTAAAGGTGGGCTGATTGCCCCTTGGGTCCTGAGGGTGAGGGGCTAGAAATCTTCAAGGTCAGAGCAATGAGGATTCTTGGTTTCTGAATGGACAGAGAAGGGCCCATGTGCTAGCATGGAAAGACCACTGGATTGGAGGCCGGAAGACCTGGGTTTGTTCACTTCCTATCGGGGTGGCCCAGGCTGAGCCCTTTTCGTTCAGTTTCCTCAACTGTACAATCTAGTGAGCTCTGAGGTCCCGTCCGGCCCTCAGTCGTCGATCGTACGGTATTATTTTGTCTGGCTTCTGCTGGTTTTCTCTTGCCATTCCTAACTGTCTCTGGATCTCAGATAAGCTGAATCTTTGAACTCTGCCCAGGATGCACCAGGGCCTGGCCGCCCAGCCCCTCTCCCTTTCCAAAGCACAGATGTCCCATCTGTTGCTGCTTCCTTTGGGTACATGAATGATGACGAGGCTACAGTCCTTTGCCCCCAAGAGAAAATGAGCTCAACAATGGGGGGGGGGAGCCCTGGAGGTGGGGGGCTAAGCTCCATCCTAGTTCTTGGATCTGGAGTCTCGGCGCTCTGGAAACCGCCGACTCCTGCCAGGCCGGAGCAGAGGGAGTTAACGGGAGCCTCCAGATGGCCAGTGGGCCCCTGCTGCCAAGTATTCTCCCTCCCACTCTCGGTGGTCTGACTCCTCAGCCAGCTGCTGCTCCAGGGGCCTAGGCAGGGGGTGGAGGTGGGACGCCCAGGAGCCTACCCGTGGCCTGTTGACAGTGGGTGGTTGTGTTGGATGAAGTAACCGGTCAGACCTCTGTACCGACAGTGACAAGGAGGCAGAATCAGGAGAGCCCCGGAAGCCCCCATCATGGCCCCGGGTAGTATAGACAAAAGGGAGATAAGAGGTAGGAGGGCAGAGGGCCCCGAAGTGTGCAACGCAATTCCTGGAGGGGTGATTCCTGGGCCAGGCTGCAGGTTTATGTGGGGCACCTCCTTCCCCAGTAGGGAAAGCCACAGATTGCCCAGGAAAGCAGCCTGTCGCCAGTGTGACCCCTGAGAGAGAGCCCAGAGAGGACGGGGAGGTCGGGGAGGGCAAGAGGGAGCCGGTCTCCAGAGCTGGGGCGCTGCTTCTGCTGCTGACTAGCTCTGGGGCCTTGACCAAGGAAATGCCCTCCTCTGGCCTTTGATTCCCCCAGTGTTATATGAGAGGTTTGGAGCAAATGGTCTTTAAGGACTCTCCCAGCTCTGACAGGCTATATGTCCTAGTCCTGACATTCTATGCCCCATGGGCCCTCCAATGTCTGACATCCCAGCTCTGATGGTCTTTTTTTTTTTTAAACCCTCACCTTCTGTCTTGGAGTCAATATTGTGTACTGGCTCCAAGGCAGAAGAGTGGTAAAGGTAGGCAATGGGGGTCAAGTGACTTGCCCAGGGTCACATAGCTGGGAAGTGTCTGAGGTCATCTGATGTTCTATACCTTATGGGCCCTCCAATTTCTGACATTCCATGTCTTAAAGCCCCTCCTAGCTGTGCCCTTCTCTGGTCCCAAGACAGCCCCTCAAAAATGGTAAGTCTCCCCAGTCTTCAGTCACAGAAATCCAAGAACCAGATATGGACGTGGCATCTGAGGATCTGTGTTCTGATGACCTACACGTGGCTTTAGACCTCGTGGCCAGGAAATAGTGAGCCAAAGGTGGGCTTCTTGCTGGGCCACTCTTTGACTAAGGTGCCCCCTCCCCAGTTCAGCTGGTGTAGCAGTTCTGACCGCTCTCAACAGTGTCCTGCAGCTCCCTATTACCTCCAGGATCAAAGGGCAAAGCTGGATGGCTCTGAAAGCACTTACTGACAGACTCCTCTCTCCAGCCTTCTTCCACTTGATTTGGCCACCAGGGGTGGGGCATCACTTCCTCTCCGGCATCTCTGTGCAGGGGTCCTTGGCCGCTGCTGTTGCCCACTGTGAAGCACAATGGTTCCTGAACCATGTAAACCACCCACTCTTTGCCCAGTGACCACACTGGCTTCCTTTCCCATCATCGTGCTCCAGACAGGGGTCCCAGGTAACCTGGGGGCCAGTGGCATGAGGAGAGGCCCTGGAGTGGAACTTGAGATTCCTCACACTCAAACTGGAGCCTGGCAGGGCTGGGGATATGCTGTGTCAGCAGGGCAGCCAGAGCAGGTCGAGGGAGGGTCCTGACTATAGTCCCAGGGCTGGCTTACCGGGGAGAATGATCCCCGCTTCCTTTAGTTTTTTTTTTTTTTTTTTTTTTTTTTTTTATCAGTTGACCAACAAGATGGAGACCTCCCTCCTCATGCCATTCTACTCCCATGTTACAAATCCTATCGCTTGGTCATTTTAGTCATTTCTGACTCTTTCCCCTTTGGGGTTTTTTTGGCAAAAATATGGCACTGATCTGCCATTTCCTTTTCCAGCTCATTTGACAGATGAGGAAACTGAGGAAAACAGGGAGAAGTAGCTTTCCCAGGGTCACACAGCAAGGAAGTATCTGAGGCCAGATTTGAACCCAGAAAGATGTCTTCCTGCCTTCAGGTCTGGCACTCCATCCGCTGTGCCACTTATGTCACAAATACTTGGAGCCAAAGAGTATTGCTAATGGTGGAATTCTAGGCATAGTGGGCTGGTGGGGAGAGATTTCCCTCTCTTGGGCTGCTGGATATTGCCTTCACATCCTCCCCAAAGGCCTTTGTCTTTGTCCTAAATATTCTGTATGGGGAAACAGGGTATTTATGATGTGAAGAACATTGTCCCAAGGATCAGATGTGAGCGAGACCCCAATCGGGTGCCAACAGGAGAGACAAGGGCTCCAAGGCCAGAAATCCCCAAGGGATGGAGGTTCTGGCCCGGTCCTACGAGGCCCATGAATCACCCCTCTGCCAGGAAGTTGTCTTCCTCCTAACCTGTCTCACTTTATTGTCTTTTCAGAGCCAGGTTGGGGAGGAGCAAATCCACACCCCAAGAAGAGGAAGCTGGAGAGCTCTGCTCAGGGCTAGTCACCCTGGGGCAGGAAGAGCCCTGAGCCAGGGCTCAGGGACCAGGAAGGGGACTTAAGCCGGACTCACTCATGGGTTTTTGGGGGGTTCAAGTGTGGCCTCCGAGTTGGGCCTCTCACATTCTTTTTATCTTTCTTTTCTTTTCTTTTCTTTTCTTTTCTTTTCTTTTCTTTTCTTTTCTTTTCTTTTCTTTTCTTTTCTTTTCTTTTCCTTATTTATTTTTAAACCCTTAAACTTCTGTGTTTTGGCTTCTAGGTGGAAGAGTGGTAAGGGTGGGCAATGGGGGTCAAGTGACTTGCCCAGGGTCACACAGTTGGGAAGTGACTGAGGACGGATTTGAACCTAGGACCTCCCGTCTCTAGGCCTGACTCTCAATCCACTGAGCTACCCAACTGCCCCCTTTTTATCTTTCTTTTAAACTGTTACCGTCTGTCTTAGAATCAGTGCTGAAGAGTGGTCAGGGCTAGGCAAGAAGAGTAAAGCCACTTGCCTAGCGTCACCCAGCGAGGAAGAGTCTGAGGCCAGATTGGAACCCAGGACCTCCCATCCCGAGATCTGGCTCTCTATCCCCTGAACCACCCAGCTGCTCCCTCAGCTCTCTTTCAGTGCCGATGCTGCTGCGCTCCAGAAAGCTTTCTCTGCCTGGGGAATCCCCAGAGCACTGAGGTGTGTCCGGAAGGTCCTCGCCATCCCCTCTCCCGTCTCCAGTTCATCGTCAAACCTTGGGGTCCCACTCCCCTGGGCTTTTCCAGCTGGCCCCTCCTCTGTACTCACCTGGCGCCCCTGGCTCAGGCCAGACTCACCCCCTGCCCTGAGCATTGCATCTGCCTCCTGCTCTCCTTTTCCTGTCCATACAAAGGCTCAAATAATTTCCCTCCAACCTTGTTAGTCCTCTTCTCAGAATGGGCTCTCCTGTGGCTGATGGCTACCTCTAGGATAAAACATACACTTCTTGGCTTGGCATTCGAGGCCCACTCCCATCTGGTTCTAGAAGGAAGGTGATGTGACATGGTAGAAAGAGATCTGTCTCTGGAGTCGGAACACTCAGGGTCAAACTTCATCTCTACAAGTTCCTGCCTATGTGACTTTTGGGAAGTCTCTTAACTTACCTGGGACTCAGTTTCCTCATCTGTAAAATAAGGGACCAGATTATAGAATAGGTGGCTGGACCCAGAACCAGGAAGACCTGAGGTCAAAATCAGCCTCCAACTATTTCCTGGTTGTGTGACCCTAGGTCAGTCATTTCACTTCTGCCTGCCTCGGTTTCCATCACTATAAAGTGATGAGAATGACAGCACCCATTCCCAGGGTTGTTGTGAGGATCATTTGTGAAGTTCTTAGCACAGTCCTTGGCACACAGTAGGTGAGTATAAAGGCTTGCTGTTCTGGTCTCTGAGGTTCTTCGGTTCTAGAGTTCTGAGCCTATGATGACTTCCCAGCCTTACCTAACATTCGTCCCCTTGACTATCCCCAACAAAATGGACCCTGGCTCTTTCCAAGACCTGCCTCATCTGCTCCCGCCTCTGGGCATTTGCCTGGGAACCTTGGAAGCATTCCCTACTCTTCTCCACCTGCCTCCGTCCTTCCTTCCCCTTCAAGGCCCACCTCCTCCACGAAGGCCCCCATATTCCTCTTGGCTCTGTCCTGGCCTCTTCACCTCTGCCTTCTGGCTTCCTCTGAGACTCAGCTCGACTCCCCTCCACGTCCCCGGCATTGAGATCCCTTCTGAGGTTCTCTCATGCACCCCGTCTATGGACACAGTTGTTGGCATGTTGTCTGCCCTCAGAATGTGAGCCTTGAGAGCAGGGCCTGGTTTTTCGGCCCTTGCCTTCATGTCTCACTGAGTCCAGTCATTCAGTCATGCCCAACCCCATGGACCGAAGCTCTCCACGGGGTTTTCTTTTTTGTTTTTAAGCTTCTACCTTCTGAATTAGAATAAATACCATGTATTGGGGCCAAGGCAGGAGAGTAGGAAGGGCTAGACAATGGGGGTTCAGTGACTTGTCCAGGGTCCCACAGCTAGGAAGTATCTGAGGCCAGACTGGAACCCAGGACCTCCTATCTCTAGGCTTGAGCCACCTAGCTGCCCCTCCATGGACTTTTCTTGGCAAGGATATTGGAGAGGTTGCCATTTCCTTCTTCAGGGGATCTCGGCAGACGGTAAGGCTTTAAGAAGTGCTGATCTAGCCTCCCAGGTATGTGACCTCGCCCTCCCTGAAACTCTGGGGCCACACGGACTGTTTGTGCTCTTCCCTTATTCTACCGTGCCCCATTTGATGGAGAGCAGCCAAGGTGGTGAAATGTCCCCTCAAGGTCATGCCCCGGGTTGAAGGAACTTGGTGTGTTTGCCCTGGAGAGAAGATGTACTGGGGATGTTCCCAAGTGTCTGAAGAGCTCTCTGGTGGACCAGGGACCCCACTTGTTCTGTCTGTCCCCCGAGGGCAAATCCAGGAGCAACTCTGGGCTGAAGGGTCCCATAGAGCCAGAGAGCTGTCCCAAAGGGTAATGCTTGCCCCTTCTTAGTGGTCGTCAGGCAGAAGCTGCATGACTTCATCATGGGCATTTGTAGTGGTGACTTTGCTCAGCTCGGGGTGGAAAAACTGGTTTCTGAGGTCCCTTTTTTAAAAAATTTTTATTTTGAATATTTTCTCCTAGTTACATGTTTCATGTTCTTTTCCCCTCCCCCAAACCCCCCTAACTCCCCCTTAGCCAATGCACAATTCCACTGGGTTTTATATACGTCATTAAGCCCTAATTCCATATTATTGATAGTTGGGCTAGAGTTACTGTTTAGTGTCTACATCCCCAATAATATCCCCATCAGTCCATGTGTTCAAGCAGTTGTTTTTCTTCTGTGTTTCCTCTCCTGCAGTTCTTCCTCTGAATGTGGCTAGTTTTCTTTCTCAGAAGTCCCTCAGCTTGCTCTGGATCCTTGCATTGCTGCTAGTACAGACGTCCATTTCATTTGATTTTACTACAGTATATCAGTCTCTGTGTACAATGTTCTTTTGGTTCTGCTCCTTTCACTCTGCATCAATTCCTGGAGGTCTTTCCAGTTCACATGGAATTCCTCTGAGGTCCCTTTCAGCCCAGAAATTCTGTGATTCTATGATTCAGACAACTTAAGGGGTCCTTAGAACGGTAGGTGAGGACAATGCCATGAGAAGAATTTGCCCAGATTTTACTAAAGCATTTGGCAGCGTCCCCTCCTGCTATTCTTGTGGAAAAGATGGGTAGACCCACGTGGGCCACAGGGGGACCCAGTTGGGTGCGTTCAGAGATAGACAAAGGCCTGGCACAGGAAGTAGTCATCCTTCTTCAGTGGATCAATGTTAACTTGGAAGTCCATTGGGATGCCTCAAGGATCTGGCCTTGGCCTGTGCTATTCACCCCCTCTGGGCTTCCAGCCCTGATTCTTTGATCTTGTCATTGTCTTTCTCTTCTTGTCACATTCCTCCCATCATCTGGCAATCAATGGAGCCCAGCTGTCTCCTCAAGGCACCTCTCTCTGTAAGCCAAGGCCAGGAGGGTGAGTCGGCTCTCTGATCCCCGTGGCCACTCTTGGACCTCCTCTCTGCCACCTCTCCTCCTTTCAAGCTCCCTCCACCCTGTCCAGCTTCTTGTTGTGGTCATCAATGGAGCTCCCTCACCAATAAGGTTGGTTCCTGGCTCTCTATCTCTGCCTCCTCCTGGTCCTCAGCTCCCCTGACCTCCTTCTCCAGTCTGCCTCAACCATGTACAGGAATGCTGGCCCCTCAGATTCCCCAGCCCAGTTAAATGTGCTGGAAGGGCTGGAATACCTAGTTCCGGCTCTGGTTTGCTCGTCTAGGAGATGGGGATAATAACCCCATAATTCCTGCCTCACAAGGTTGTTGCGAGGCTCAAATGAGATCATGTCTGCCCTATAAATGGCAGTTATCATTAAAGGTTTCATGATTTAATTCATGTATTTCAACCACCCCGGCTCTGCCCAGGGGAGTCAGCCAGCTCCCCTTCTTTACGGTAAAAGCTGACCAGTGTGTGACTTCATTCTGGAGCTGCCTCCTCCTCCTCTTCCTCTTCTTTCTCCTCCTCCTCCTCTTCCTCTTCTTTCTCCTCCTCCTCTTCTTCCTCCTCTTCCTCCTTCTTGTCTTCCTCTTCAATGGCTCCAGGGGCTGAAACCTCACCTACTTCACCTGCTTCTGCCCTTCCTTTCCGGTATTTCTCAATGATGGAGGGAGTCCTCCACCCATTGTTTGTCTGGGGCTTAGCCAAAGGGAAGGAGAAATGCTGTGGGCACCCTCTTGGTGCCCTGGGGGTGCAGCGTTCTGAGGAGAGGCCTGCCTTTGGGGGCCAAGGGAGCTATGGAAATGGAACCTCTTAGAAGGCCGAGGCAGGCCGATATTTTCATCTCTCCATCATCAGGAAATCCGGGCCAGGCCTGACTCACGCTCATCAGGTGGTTCAGGCTCGGGATTAGAATGAAATGAGACAATCCCAATGAGACTGTCACATGTCCATCAGGAGGAGATTGACTTTATGGTGGGTGGCTCAGAGGAATGTGTGAGGCTTGAGGAGCTCCTGTGTCCTCCCACACTGGCCTTTTACCCTCTGGTGACCAGGAAGCTCTGCCCCGTACCATACTTAGTACCCTGGACCTCAAGGATGGCTTCATTGCCTTATCATGAAACATTGACCTAGCTCCAGTGGGGCAGATGTTGCCCTTACCATAGACCACCTCCTCCAGCCATGAGGGGTGATTTTATGTTAGGCCTGTAAGGAGGTCTAGTGAGTGGACAGCCCAAGAGTTGCCTTGGTAGCCACAGAACATTTAGGGACAGAAGAAGGCCTCCTGTGGGGCAGCAGAACCTCTCTGGACAACTAGTGGGGGAACATAGGCAAGACAAGAAAGTGTGGATGAATCGACATCTGTATCCACATTGATGGAAACAGAAATCATGTCCTCAGTGCTGGGAGGAACCTGGGAAGGGTCCCTGTCCCCATCACAGAGTTCTGGGGTGTCCCATCTTCCCCCACCCAGACCTACTCTCATCTACTTCCTCTGCCCCAGGATTACTTTCCACTGGCTGTCAGCTAAGCTTCATTAAGGTTTTTTAATTTAACCCCTTAACTTCCGTCTTGGATCAATACTGTGTATTGGTTCCAAGGCAGAAGAGAGGTCAGGGCTAGGCAATAGGAGTAAGTGACTTGCCTAGGGTCACACAGCAAGGAAGTGTCTGAGTCCACATTTGAACCCAGGACCTCCCATCTCCAGGCCTGGCTCTCTATCCATTGAGCTACTTAGCTAGTGCAACTTTGCTAAAGTATTAACTGATAATTAAGAGAGAGGATTGGCCATACATTTGGATCATACATTTGGACCCCAAAGACACTGGAGTAAACACTGAATTTGGAGTCAGTTTTTAAAAAAAAGCCTGCCTACCCTTTGATCCAGCCATACCACTGCTGGGTTTGTACCCCAAAGAAATAATAAGGAAAAAGACTTGTACAAAAATATTCACAGTCATACTCTTTGTGGTGGCAAAAAATTGGAAAATGAAGTGGATGTCCCTCGATTGGGAATGGCTGAACACATTGTGGTATATGTTGGTGATGGAATGCTATTGCGCTCAAAGGAATAAAGAACTGGTGGAATTCCATGTGAACTGGAACGACCTCCAGGAAGTGATGCAGAGTGGAAGGAGCAGAACCAGGAGAACATTATACATAGAGATGGATACATTGTAGCACAATCGAATGTAACAGACTTCTCTACTAGCAGCACTACAGTGATCCAGGACATTTCTGAGGGACTTATGGGAAAGAATGCTATCCACATCCAGAGAAAGAATTGTGGGAGCAGAAACACAGAAGAAAAACAACTGCTTGATCACATGGGTCGATGGGGATATGATTGGGGATTCTGACTTTAAATAATCACTCTATTGCAAATATTAATAATATGGAAATAGGTCTTGATCAATGGCACATGTAAAATCCAGTTGAATTATTTGTTGGCTATGGGAGGGGGTGGGGGAAGGGGAGGAAAGAGCATGAATCATGTAACCATGGAAAAACATTCTAAACTAATTAATTAATTGTGATAAAAAAGAAAAATTAAAAACAAGAAAGAAAAAAAAGAAGTGATTTCCAATCACTGCTCTGCTCCCAATGACCTGGGCAATCTGGGAAAATCACTTCCCTGGGCTTCAGCTTCCTCATCCGTAAAAAGAGAGGGCTGTCAGGCAGGAAGTGAGGATGGGGAAGAAGGGCCGGACATTGCAGCATTTGGGGAGAATGTGGGAGAAGAGGCAGATGCAGTCCTCAGCCAAATTTCCCAATGCACTTTCACTTCCCTTACAGGGGGATGCAGGTCAGTTCCTTCCTGATTCTGGAACTAGAACTTCTGGGCAAAAGTCACAAGGAGACAGTTGCCTGACAAGGCTTGGTCAAAGACTCTTCTGGCCACTCTCCAGCAGCCCTCCTGGGTACTCTGGGCTCAGAACTGACCTTGAGGTGGGCTGAGGGGGGCGGGGGGGGGGGGGGAGAACCAGCTCCTGAGACGTTGCCATGGATTCAGCAGCCACAGCTGTCCTGTTGGCACCGTATATCCCAATGCATGCAGGCCGGAAGGCAGCAGACACACTGGGCAGGGGCTGCTGCTTTTGTCTTCTATGGAAGACGGTTGAGGTTTGAATTGCTGGGTCTGGAGACTTGTAAGGGCTCACAGGAGGCCCAGAGCTTGAGCTTCTACTCCTGGAACCATGGAAACACAAAACCCAGGGGAACCCAGATGAGCTCCTACAGGGAAGGTTGCCCAGGTAACCAGCATCCTTGCTGGCGGGGAGTCCTTTCCTGTAGAGCTAGGTCTGGGGCCCCTCCTTACCTCTCCAGGTTTCTCACCCTTCATCCCCTCTCCAAAATCGACAATTCAGGGGGGCATTCTATCTCCAGCCTCTGCTCCATCTGCCCCCCAACCCCTGCCTGGAAAGCCTTCCTTCCTCGCCTCTGGCTCTTAGTTTCCCCTCCTGTCTCCAGACTGAGTTCAGATCCTGCCTTCTGCAGGATGTCTTTCCCAGGCCTCCCTGCCCCCAACAGCTGGAGCCTGGCTTTAGGATGACTTATTTATTTATTCTACTCCACGTGTCTCGTATGTTCCTAGATATTCATGTGTTGTCTTCCCCATTAGTAGGGGGGCTCTTTGAAGATGGGGAATGTTTGTCTGAACTCTCTTTCTCCAGAGGGTGCTCCAATGCTCCCATTGAACTAGCTGGTGGGATGCCCAGAGAAGTCCTCTCCTTGGCGTTCTAAGGCTGTTGGAGTTTTCTAGGCGGTCGCCAACGGCTCTTCACAAAGTGGTTCCCTCTCCCCTTGGCCTCCCAGTACACTGGGTTCTAGTGATGCCGACCTCAAAGAACACATTCCACCTCCAGAGTGCCCATTCTCTCTGACTACCCGATGCCTGCAAGCACTCTCCTTCCTTCACATATCCGCTAAAACCCTACCTTCTATGGCAGGAGTCGGCAACGTATGGCTCTCGAGCCATATCTGGCTCCACCTCCCAACTGGCCAGTCCGGGCAGAGACCCAGGATGTGCCCCAGGGGGCCCTTCAGCCCCTGCCCCATATTCCTTCACCTTCCACCTCCATCCTCCTCCTTCCTCAGGTGTTTATGGCTCTCTCGGCCAAAAAGGTTGCCGACCGTTGTTCTATGGGAAGCCTTTCCCCTCTTGGTTTTCTACCATCTGTGCTGAAAGTGACTCATCTGGACATCATTATCAGCATGTCATCACCGCCATTCAACCGGGAGCCCCCAGACAGTAGGCTACCTGCTCCCTTTCTTCCTCTGAATCCCCAGCATTTAGCACGGGGCTTGCCCTGCGTAGGAGCCTACCAGGTGCTTTAGTGATGGAAGGAACCAGGGAACACCAGTTAGCCTTACAGAGAGATCCTGCCTAGAGAAGGCAGAGCAAGGGCCAGGGCCCGGCCTCCCCAACCCACAGGGGTGAGCTTCCCTTTGCATAGCCGCTCGGCACCTCCGGCTTCGAGGGCTGGCGACAGAATAAGACCCATTTGGGCAGGGGGAGCCAGGTTCCTGGCCCTGGGAGTTCTCTTCTCCCTTGGTGGGGCCCAGAACCACCTTGAGACTATTTTCTCCTTCACTAGGCCAGGTTGGCTTCTTACCCGTGTTCCAGGAGGTAGAGGAGCCAAGGCCTGTGGGCCTCCTTTCCCTGCCTCCAGGGCCCGGGTTGTAAAAGGGCCCTGGGATAGCTTGGAGGAATCTCTTGGGCTTCTAGGTCACCCGGGCATTCCCTTTAATGCGTGTCAGCAGCATCGTGGACCCTCCAATCTCAAGACTTGTCTATTAGTTTTAAACCTTTACCTTCTGTAACTCTAAGCAGACCCGCAGGAAAGGTAGGCAAATGGGCTTAAGTGCTTATCCAGAGTCACACAGCTAGGAAGTGTCTGAGATCAAATTCGAACTCAAGACCTCCCCACTCCAGGCCCAGAGCTCTACCCACGGAGCCCACTAGCTGCCTCCTCTGTAATGGGCCGGTAAGAATATCCATTTATTGCCTAGACCATCCCTCCAGAAATTTAGGTCACCGGATTTCCAGAAAGCCTCCCTTCTCCCAGAATCAGCGTTTTAGAGCTCGGTCAGAGCCGTGCATTGATTGGTCATCTGCCCCCCAGCAGGCACTTCCTACGTGCTGATGGCTAGGCCGGCACCCTGAAGAGACAGACGTTCTCCCGGAGTCCTGCAAAGTCTTGGAATGATCTCAGATCCGGGCCAAGAACTCATCGCCCTTCTAGGCCCCACTCGTGCATCTCCATCGGCCCAAGAGCCGGCGGGAAGAAGAGTCTTTTCCTGTCCAAGATGGAGAGGCCTCGGCGCCCGGAGACAAGGGGCTGCTTCTCTAGTGACTGGGAAGTCGAATAAGAGCTGGGCTGTCGAAAAGGCCGAAGCCTCTTACAAGGGAATGGCAAAGCCCCCCAGTCCTTGGCCCGCTCCCGGAGAGCCGCAGGCTTTCACCCTCCTGCCTCCCTCCCCCCAGGAGATGCCGCCTGCCTTGGCTCGCCTCATTCTGCTCTCTCCGGTTCTGAAGGAGCCCAAAGGCATCCCTCATGGCCCAGCTTCCTAGTCTGGACTCCTGACAAGTCCCTTTCCTGGGATCCCAGGAGGAGCAGGTTAGAGCTAGAAGAGACCCCAGAGCCCACCCAGTCCAGCCCCTTCCTCTCTAGATGAGGAAAAGGAGGCTCAGAGACCAAGTGACAGAACTGGGACTCCAGCTCTAGTTTCCAAAACTCTCTCTCAATTTCCTAATTTAGACAAGCCCCTCCCCAGCGCCCCCAAATCCCCCCAGAAGAGTTGTCTTCCTGCTGCCGCTCTGGGAAACCCCTCCTTCCAGTAGGACTCCACAAGGAGCCAGTCTTAATGTCCAGTGAGCCAGCCTCAGAAGCACGGTGTCCTGGAGAGGGACGGAAGGAGCCTAGACGGGCAGGGGAGCCAGAGAGGGACGGTGTGGCTAAAAAGTCTGCAGAAGAGCCAGGAAAGAACGGGGCTGTGGAAGCCAAAGGGGGAAAGCATTTCTGGAGGAGGAGGACAGGCCCTGCAGTTAGTAAGAATCCGGCAGGATTTGAATTCGGGTCTTCCTGACCGTAGACCCAGAGCTCTATCCATGGCCCACCTGGCTGCTTTTGGGCCTCTGTTTCTTTATCTGCAAGGTGGGAACAAGAATTTCACTAATGTCCCCAAAGATCTGAGGAGAGAAGAGCACAATAAAGTTTTTGTTTTGTTTTGTTTTGAACCCTCACCTTCCGTCTTGGAGACGATACTGTGTCGATAGCTGCCCTCCTACAATAAAGTTTTAAAACCTTTTGTTTTATTCTGAACTTCACTGAAACCCAATGAATGACACCTCCACATGTAGAGAAGAGAAAAGGGAGATCATAAATGAAATCACGAATCTCTATTATATACGACCTGTTTTTCCTTTAAAGGATTCAATAATTTCAACATGTGACTTTCAAAACTGTCCTGCCTGTCTGTGTTTCCTTCAGATCTTCCTTCTGTTCTTCTCTGTTTAAAAAGAAAACGTTCTGGGGCAGCTGGGTAGCTCAGTGGATGGAGAGCCAGGCCTAGAGATGGGAGATCCTGGGTTCAAATCCAGCCTCAGACACTTCCCAGCTGTGTGACCCTGGGCAAGTCATTTAACCCCCATTATCTAGCCCTCACCACTCTGCCTTGAAACCCATACACAGTATTGATTCTAAGATGGAAGGTAAGGGGTTCAAAAAGAAACAAGAGGGGGCAGCTGGGTAGCTCAGTGGATGGAGAGTCAGGCCTAGAGATGGGAGGTCCTAGGTTCAAATCCGGCCTCAGACACTTCCCAGCTGGGTGACCCTGGGCAAGTCACTTGACCCCCATCGTCCACCCTTATCACTCTTCTGCCTTGGAGCCAATACACAGAAGTTAAGGGTTTTTAAAAAATAATAATAAAAAAGAAAAAGAAAACGTTCCAATGACTGTCTTTTCTTTAGCAATCCTGGTGGCACCCCCTTACTCACCTCTCCCTGAGGCTGAGAACCTGAATTTTTTTTTTAAGTTTTCTGTTGGTGACCGAAGGACAACATTTGCGTTTCCGAGCTTGACAGTCACGCACGTGTGTGTCCAGGTACAGTCAAGAAGGAAATCTTCGTCTAAACCGTTGCATAAACACGGGTTCGAGCCATAACAGAAATGACTCTTCAATGGGGTGTTCAATGATGGCCCCAACATCCTAAGCTGCAAAGTTGGCATCTGATATTGCTGATCTGATCCATTAACTTTTTTTTAAAATTTTTTTTATTTTAAACCCTTCACTTCTGTGTATTGACTTATAGGCAGAAGAGTGGTGAGGGTAGGCAATGGGGGCCAAGTGACTTGCCCAGGGTCACACAGCTGGGAAGTGTCTGAGGCCAGATTTGAACCTAGGACCTCCCGTCTCTAGGCCTGACTCTCCATCCACTGAGCTACCCAGCTGCCCCTTGATCCATTAACTTTTAAAACACGGCCGCGGCGGACGTCCCAACAAAACAATAGTGGCCGAGGGTGTTGGGGTGACTAACTAAGGCTTCACTCGCTCTCCGTTGCCCGCAGAAGCCAACACTGCCCTGAAGGGCCTGCCCTGGCTCTCGGGCCTGGGGCTCTCTGGAGATGGGCCGACGGCCCCCAGCCCAGCTGGCTCATGTCTTGGCAAAGATGGCTGATTGGGATTAGAGGATCGGATCGGGCGATCCCTGGACGGCTGGCGATAACCTGCCCACGTTCTTCCCTGTCGGATAGTTCCCTGCTGGACAACCTGAGCAGGAGCAGAAGGGATGCCAACAGAGGCTCGGCTTAGCTTCTCCCCACGGCGCGCTTCCACCCAGCTGGATCTCCCCCGGCTCCCAGGGGCCTCCCCTCTCGGCATAAACAGAGCTTTATCCAGACCAGTGGCTCCAGGGGGTCCCCCTTCCCTGGGGAACGTTATCTTCTGATTATCTTTCCTGCCTCGTGGAGAAGAACTCCAGGGATTTATTTCTTTTCTCTCCTACAATTTTCCTTCCTTTGTAACTTTTACAGCTGTCTTGAGGGCTGATTCTTCCGTACAAATGGACTGAATCTGGGGAAACATTCCAGGCCTATCTGATGAATTCTTCTGTGCAGGCCAGAGCCGGGGGCATGGGGACAGCCTCTCTTGCCGCCCTGTCCTTTGAGCTGTCCCAAATGACTACAGTCATTTGCAAAGCCAGCTTTCTTCTTCTTCTTTTAATTTTTTTTTTAAACTCTTAACTTCTGTGTATTGTCACCTAGGCAGAAGAGTGGTCAGGGTGGGCCATGGGGGTCAAGTGACTTGCCCAGGGTCACACAGCCCTTAGAGTCTTTTTTTTTTTTTTTTTTTTAACTTCTGTGTATTGGCTCATAGGTAGAAGAGTTGTAAGGAGTGGGCCATGGGGGTCAAGTGACTTGCCCAAGGTCACACAGCTAGGAGGTGGCTGAGGCTGGATTTGAACCCAGGACCTCCCGTCTCTAGGCCCGACTCTCCATCCACTGAGCTACCCAGCTGCCCCTCTTCTTTTAATTTTTAATGATTTTTTCTGTCTCATTCATCTCCACAGTCTCCCAGGGATCCCTCGCTCTCCCCTCTCAGGGAGTCGTCCTACTCTCAAAGCCCATTTTCTTGATGTGCCACTCCACACATTTCCAAAGTCACGGATAATCGAAGAATAAGATCAGGCCTCTGTGTATATGTTCTTCTGCCTCCTCAAAGAAACAGTGCAATCTGGGGGCAGCTAGATGGCTTCCTGGATAGAGTCAGTCCCAGAGAGGGGAGGCTCCAGGTTCAAATGTGGCCTCGGACACTTCCCAGCTGTGTGACCCTGGGCCAGTCACTTGACCCCCATTGCCCAGCCCTTACTGTCCTGCCTTGGAACCAAAAGGTACGAGTGATTCTAAGCGAGAAGGTGAGGGGAGGGTTTAAAAATGGAAACAGCAGAGTCACCCCCTGTTGGACGATCTATTTGCTGCCTCTTCTTTACATCTGAAAGTATTTCTCGAGTTTGAGAAATCTGCCTGAACCGTCCTCCTTCCTCTGGGCTCTTCTGCAGGTGCTAGTCTCAAGTTCCTCCCGGAAGGCTGCCATCTTTTACCCTTGAGGAGGAGCCCCTCCCTGGATGCTCTTGGGGGTGGGAGTGGGGGCAGGCATCGCCCCGGAGCCAGCTGAGATGTTGGGGAGGGGGCAGAGGAAAAGGTCTTGTGGAGAGCTGGCTGCTTCTCACCGAATTCTCTGGACTCTCACCCAGTCTGCTAACCCTAAAAGTGGTCCCGAAATGGGAGCTGGGGCTATGTCGGGGGGTTAGCAGCCATGCCACGAAGCTCGAAGAGGACTAGAATCTCCTTTCTGCCCCTCTGAGCTTAAGGAATGCCTTTTAGTTTTCTATCACAGCCCTTTGCAGACTTCCTGCCCAGCTACCCTCCGTCTTCCCTTCTTAGCAACCCCAAACAGTTAAAGAGGGTATGCAGTGCTTCCCACCCATAGTCCCCCGCTTCTCCAGGGTCAGAGGGGGGCGCTATCCACTCATTACGCTGCTTCCACTTTGTTTTCTTCTTCTTTCTTCACTCCCTCATTTCCCCAGGAAGGAAGCTGATGCTCAGAAGGCCTCAGTGACAGCCTCAGAACCACCCGGGTCCAAAAGCAGCAACGAAGCCTGCCTTCTCTGGACACCTCGGAGGACGGACGTCTTGGGGGCTCCAGTGATCTGCATGCCTTGCCTGCTGTGTGCATTGGATCACACTGGTCTTGTGGGGTGGGGAGGTGTCAGAGGGGGACACGGAGACCAGCCTGGGAGTCGGGGGGCCTTAGTTCTCCCATCTCCCCCTCCCAGAGGCCACGCACTGCCCACTCAGCCTCTGCCCATCCCTCCTCTCCCCGCGTCCCTCACGCTCTTCCGTCCAGCATCGCTGGCCTCCCCGCTGTTCTTCCAACAAGCCCCTCCATCTCTTGCTCAGCTGGAACTCTTCCCCCATCTGCACCTTCTGGCTTCCTTCCAGGCCCAGCTAAAAGGCCGCCTTCTTCTCCAGGAAGCTTTTCCCACACTGCTTAGCTCTAGTGCCCGCCCTGTCCACTATTTCCAGTTTCTCCTCTCTCTATCCAGATCACACACAACTGCTTGCATGCTGCCTCCCCCCTTAGACTGCCAGCTCCTCCAAAGCAGGGATCAGCTCTGCCTTTGCACCCCTAAGACCTGGCACAGCGCCAGGCACACAAGGCGCTTAATGTATGTCTATCGACTGACTACTCGAATGATCCTGGGCAAATCACCTCACCTCGACAGGCCTCGGGTTCCACATATGGAAAATGGTTGGGGGAGGTGTCAGCGGCCTCTGAGGTCCCTCCCAGCTCCTGGCCACGATCCTGGCCTTCTGCACAACCTTAATCCAAGAAGGACCAAGCAGGCTCGCTCTGACTGAAATCCGGGGGTCCTGGGCCAGTCCACACTTATGGATTCCTTTCCCCGGGCTAGCCTTTGTGTTTTTGTGTCGCTGTGTTGTCTTTTAAGCTTCAGGGCTTCTTTTACTCAAATGGAGCGGGGCTAGAATGAGCAAAATGAGGTGTGGAAGGGCCTTCCTATTCACACAGAGAGAGGACGCAGGAGCAGCGAGGTTGGTAAGGGCGCCATTTAATCAGGGAGATCCGACCCCGTTACTCCCCTGCTCAAAGAGAGTCCATGGCTCCCTACTACTTCTGAGCTCCTCTGTTTGCCTTTTATTTTATTTTATTTTATTTTTTAAAACCCACCTTCCATCTTGGAGTCAATACTGTGTAATGGCTCAAAGGCAGAAGAGTGGTAAGGTTGGGCAATGAGGGTCAAGTGACTTGCCCAGGGTCACACAGCTAGGAAGTGTCTGAGGTCAGATTTGAACCCAGGACCTCCCGTCTACTCTGTTTGCCTTTTAAAGTGAATTCTAGGGGGCAGCTGGGTAGCTCAGTGGATGGAGAGCCAGGCCTAGAGACGGGAGGTCCTAGGTTCAAACCCAGCCTCAGACACTTCCCAGCTGTGTGACCCTGGGCAAGTCACTTGACCCCCATTGCCCACCTTTACCACTCTTCTACCTAGGAGCCAATACACAGAAGTTAAGGGTTTAAAAAAAAAAAAAAGAGCTAGGCCAGACTCAAAGCCTGAAACTCAAAGTTCTCCCTGCCCTGGGGAGACTCCCTTCTTAGCCACAGAACAGGCCACGTCTCCCCCCTCTTTCCTCTTTTCTCTTCTTCCTCCCACCCTTCCCTCCCCCTCCCCACGCAAGCCCCCCATCACCTCCCACCTGGACTCCTGCAATCCCTGCCTGAGTTTCGCTTCTCCAATCCTCCTCCATTGGGCCACGACGGCGGTTTTCCAGGTGCCCAACATCTTGAGCTCCAGGATCAGAACCCCTTAGAGACCGTCCAGTGTCGTCCCTTCGCTTTTCGGGGGGGGACACTGAGGCTCAGAAGGACCTGCCCAAGGTGTGCTTTTTCCTCTTTTTGGTCCCGGGCAGATCAAGGCTGCCTCAACTCTTCCGTGTGACCTTGGGCAAGTCTCTTCCCCTTTCTGGGGTTCTGTTACCTGAGCTTGTGCCCAGGGAGAGCAGAAGTGACCGGAAGGCAGCTCCCAGGGCCCCGAAATTTCCCTAAATTTGGCAGGAAAGAATATAATCTATTGAGAAGGGAGTCAGGGAGGGAAGAGGAGGAAGTGGAGGCCTGAGGGTCGCCCCCCAAGAGGCGGGGTCAGATCTGATTTAATCTAACTTAATCAGGGTTCTTCTCCCCACTCTGGGCTCTAGTGTTCATTAGAAATTCTGAAGAAATATGGGAGGAACTGAATTTAGAGCTGGAAGAGGCTGGGGGAGCCTGGAGCGTCTCTTCACGGAACTTGCTCAGAACCACTGACCTTTGGCCAACACTCGAGGCTTTGCTCCTCCCCGGGAGCTTGAGGCTCTGGGTCAGAGGAGAGCTGAAGTCCCTCTGACCTCTGACCTCCTCCCTTCTGTGATCTCAGGACAATCCCAGCCCCAGCACCTATCCCTGAGGGCCTCCCCGGCCCCCAGCTTACATTCTGGGTTCCTGACTCTGCCATTTCCTGTTCTAAAGGTCTTGGGGGGGGGCTGACATTCCAGGTTCTGGGGTCCCTCCCAGCTCTTAGGGTTCCCAACCTTTGGCAGATTGCGGACCCCCGTGGCTGGCCGGTGAAGCCTAGGCCCCTTCTTGGGAACCTCTTGAAGGGAATCAAACCAAATCCTGAGGATCGACGCCCCCCCCCAGCTGTTGACTTGAAAAAACCACAGAACCATCAAATAGTCAGAAAAGCCACTCTTTACTAATTAACTAACTAATCAATTAATTAATATAGTTAATTGATTTGTTCATTTATTCATTCATTCATTCATTTATTCATTTACCCTCACCTTCCATCTTGGAGTCAGTACTGTGTATTGGCTCCTTGGTGGAAGAGTGGTAAGGGTGGGCAATGGGGGTCAACTGACCCAGGGTCACCCAGCTGGGAAGTGGCTGAGGCCAGATTTGAACCCAGGACCTCCCATCTCCAGGCCTGGCTCTCCATCCATTGAGCTACCCAGCTGCCCCCAGAAAAGGCACTCTTTAATCAAGGAGAGGGGCTCGGGGCTCCATGAGCCCTCCATGCACCCACGCAGCGTCCCAGGATTGAAGCTCTGCTTGCTCTGGTCGCCGACCTGGGGACAGCCACCGTGCTAGGTTGTCAGCACGAGGAACGAAAGAATTCGGGGGACTTCTATACCTTTTGGGAAACCGAGGGATGGGGAAAGATGACCCATGGGCATCACCGTGGCTACCAGGAAATGGGAGCGCTCAAGCTTGGGAAGGGATGCTAGTCAGAGGTCAGGAGGTCAGGGAAGGGGCTACCTACAATGATATTAAAAGGGTGGCCCCTGCCCAGGTGGGGGTCTTCCTGGGAAAGGCCCCCCCCATGATCCCATGGGGAAGACTACCTAAGACAAAGAGGGCGCTCAGCACTGGCTTAGGGCCTCCTCACTGGGATCATCTTTTACTTTAGGGTCCATGATTCAGTCTGAAACCGCCAGCCTGAGATTCCCTTTGGGGTGGATTCTTCTGGGAACAGGGAACCAGTCCAAGGTTTGGGGTCTCCCGTGTATCAGCTCGTCCTCAAACTTGGGGTTCACCAGGTCTTACTAGGCTACAAGTTTGGGCTTTCCAGATTCCATGCTGACAAAGCCGATTCTATCAACGGAGGGATGGAGGGTTGCTTTAAGTTCTCGGCCCCCCAGCTCGGAAGCTCTTCTAGGACCTCGCACCCCCCACCCCCTCCAGCTCTGCCATCCATCCTCAGTTAGGACTCCTCCTTTCCAGAGAGACCAGTGAAGCCTGGTGGGGGAGTTTCCTCTAAATCTTCAGATAGAAGTGCTCCTGGGAATTCCCTCTGTTGTCCCCATTCAGGCCTCCGAGTCCTTCACCTCCCCCCACCCATGACAAAGCAAGTTTTCAGAGGAGCCTTGAAATGTGCACAGTCATGGTGGGCCAGCATTCTGGCCGGCTCTCCCAAGGCCTGCTGGGAAACCCAGCCTGGGGCTGTCCGTCCCTGCTCCAGCCTGTACTCCCCCTGGCTGGGCCCCCTCTGCTGACTCCCCCTCCTGGCCTCCCTCCCACCTTCCCTCACAACCAAGCAAACATCTCCAGGAAACCAGGGGCCGGCCTGTAGGCTGGCGGCTCTTCTAACAGCTGCCTCTGCCCGCCAGGCTCTCAGCCACAATCACACTCTTACAGGCCCAGCACCTGGCCAGGCCGCACAAGCCCAGGCCAGAGCTTGGGGGGTTTCAGAGGCCCAAAGAGCAAAGGAAAATGCCAAACGCCCTCCCAGCATGGGCAGTCTTTGTTCCCCACTCTGGGCTCCCAGAGCTCAGACCTTCTGGCCTTCCTGCTTATGTTCTCCAGCCCCACAAACCCCCTGCCACAGCTTCAACAGCCTCCACGTCCTGGCCTCTAGCATCTTTTTCAGGCTCTTGTTATCCCACTGCAAGGTCCTCGGAACTCAGAAATCTCAGGTTCTATGGCCCTTCCCAATAGTCTGTGTCCTGCCCTAAGGGCCCTTCTAGCTCAGGCACTGTTCTAAGGTCCATCTCAGCTCAGAGCTCTCCGTTCTGAGGGCCCTTCCAGCCTGGAAGTCCCCTGTTCTAAGGGCCCTTCTGGGGCCCTTCTAGCTCAATCACTGTTCTAAGGTTCGTCACAGCTCGGAGTTCTCGGTTCTGAGGGCCCTTCTAGCCTGGACGTCCCCTATTCTGAGGGCCCTTCTAGCTCAGACTATGGCTAGGGTCCCTCCAACTTTTCAGGTAAATGGTAGGTCAGAAGTGGTCCCCAGGGCCGGCTATTCTGACCCCCCAGATGTCAGCTGTCCCGTCCCAGCTCCCTCCTGATCCCCCACGAGTTTGCAAAGCTCCTTCCTCCTCAGAGCCCCGTGACTGAGCTGAGGTCAGTGTTGCGATCCCCAGGCCCCAGATTGGGAAACGCAAACCCTGGGCCCAGCCAGCTCGCGTAGGCATCGTCGCCGTCCTGGGGAAAGGGCCCGAGGGGGCTGCCGGGCCTGGGTCTCCTCCCCTGGTGCTCTTTCCACAAGGCTGCCCTGTCCTGGAGCCATTCACCCAATGGGCCTTGCTTGTGACCAGCCCATGGCCTAACAGAGAAAATAACTTAGGCCAAATTCTGCCTACCAGGGCCCAGGCAAGCCCTCCTTGACCGCCTTATTCCTCCATCCCAGGCTCATCTCTGGTACTTCACCTTCCCCCCTTCCCCCCTGGGTCTATGTTCCCTTATCTTGCCGTGCTGACCTCCTCCTCAGCGCCACTTGTCTTGTTTTACTGGCCAGTGGAAGGAACCTTAGAAACCACCTAATCCAGCCCAGCCCCTCATTTTACAGATGAGGCAACCGAGGCTCAGAAAAGTTAAAATCTGCTGCTGGGAAGTGTCTGAGGCCAGACTGGAACCCAGGACCCCTGTCTTTGGGCCCACCTGGCCGTCCCCAATCACAGGATTTTGTGTGTGTTGTTCTACAGCTATGGGCTGCCCAGGAGCCACGTCCTGCCCCGGGGAGGCCCTGATCAGTGCTGGTGGCCTGGCTGAGCTTAACCCTGCGCACCGGGGGCTGTGCTTGGCTCCTTTCTGTGGGGGAGGCCCCTTGTCCAAGCGGGAGCTCTTAAGCCTCTGGCCACCTTGGGAAGCCTCCTCAGTCATAGCTTTTAATCCACGTAACAAACTAATGGGGACCCCACCCCAGTTTTCCTGAAATAAGGATGTTTTCCTCCAAGCCTCCAGCCCCTGCCCACCCCCCCATCTCTCTCTGGCCCTTTGGACGGGCAGCAGGGTCCGGGGGCAGAGGTGGCCCAGGGCCTCGTCTAGGTGTTGTCCCCCGGCCTGGACCTTGTCCCCTGTTTTCCAGCAGCAGCTGCCCTGAGGCTCACGTGACCGAATCTGAGCAGGGAAGCTGCTCTGGCCAAAGAACAGATTTCGCCCATTCTCTCCAGTTTGCGGATCTCCAGCAGAACAAAAGATTTTCTTAGAAAACCAGGTGGCCCTTTGGCCCTCCTGAGGAGTTTCTGGGAGGGAGCGAGCCAGGGAGAGCAGGAGACATCAGGGGGCCCACCTGGGCCTGCGGGCCCCAAGGGAGGCAGAGGGAGCCCTATCGGTCCTGGGCAGAGCCCAGGGAGGGCCCGGGGGGGCCGGGGACAAGGGGTTATCTCTCTGGGGCCACCCTCTGGCTTCCTGCTGCAGGGAGATAGGCCCCAGTCATGGCACCAGGGATCGGGCCTTTTCATGGGAAGGTCCAGGAAGGGGCCTTGGCCTGGGGGGCCCAGAGTCAGGCGTGGGGATCCCTCCATGGCCGGCCCATCCGCCCTCCCTGGGTCTCAGGTTCCCCCCCCTCCCCCATCCCCTCCCTTAGAGCAGATCCAGGTGGGGCCTCCAGCAGGGCCAGAGCCTTTTCTGAGTGCTCAGAGACCTCACCTGGGGTGTGGCCACGCCCGGAGGCGCCCCGGCTGTTGCCATCTATTCTTTAAAAACATGCCCGCGCCAAGGGCCTCTGGGCGCCAATCTGGGTTCCAGGTCCCTCCTCCCGCCTCCTGCTGCTGGAGCCCCAGGCTGGGGACCGTTAGGGAGGTGGAGTGATAGGCAGGGGCTGGCCTCTGCCCTCCTTGGCCCAGACCCCCGCCCTGGCACCAGGCCTGCACCCCTATTTGGAGGGCCGGGTCAGAGCTGCCCAATTCCCCAGGGCACCCCCTTTCCTCGGCCCTCTTCTGGCACCCCGCGCTGAATTCCAGCTGGGCTTGCATAGGAGGGAGCCTCAGAGGCCATCTTGTCGGAGCCTCTCCTTTTCTAGAGCTGAATCTGGGCTCGGGAAGGTGGAGGGATTTTCCGGAGAGGCATCGCAGGGATCCCGGGGCTGCGTGGGACCAGGGTGGGGCTGCGTGGGACCAGGGTGGGGCTGCGCGGGACCAGGGTGGGGCTGAGGGCCCCCCCCAGGGCAGCGCTGCCTCCCCTCCCCCACCCCAATCAATTTCGCGTCTGCCAATTGCAGGGGTGTTAACCTTCAAAGTGAGCCCTTAAACAGCAGTTTGAGCCCGGCATTTCGGCGGAGTCCGTTCCTTTGTCCTCATCTCGGGGGATTTGGCCTTCCAAATATCAAAGGGCCGCGGTGCCAAGGCCGCTCCCTCTTTCTCTCCCACCGAGGGGATCCGGGCCACCGCGAGGGGGAAGAGCCCGAGGCCGGCCCCAGCTGCTGGGGCGGCGCCGCGCTGAGCCCCCTCCCCATCCCCACATATCTAAGGATTGATCTCTCTGGTAGCCTCCCCAACTGGAGGGTCATTCGAGGCTGGCCAGAGGAGCCGCCGTGGTCTTTGTATCAGTCCCCCCAGGCCTTGGCGTTTCCAGGCACAGGGGAATTGTTCGATTTTTTTTTTTTTTGTCTTTGTGTCCCCAGAGCCTAGCACGTGACTGACCCCTAGTAAGCCCCGGACAAATGGTTGATTGACCTGGATGACCTTGGGCAAGTCAGTTCATTTTGAGGAGCCTCAGTTTCTCCATCCTAAAATGGGGGACGGGGGTTTGGAAGTCCACCGGGGGTGTGGGGTAGGCAGATCCCGGCTAGTTCAATACCCTCATTTTGCAAGGGGAGGGAGGGGGGGTTCTGCACCCCATGCTCTTCCCAGGGTTCAGATCTCCAGTCCAGGGTGGGATTCTGGGGGTCCCAGCCTACCCTCGAGGAGGTGGTTCCACCAAGGTCCACCTTTGCAGCTGCATGGCTGGGAGGGGGCGGCCTCGCCCCAACCCTGGCGCTGAGCCCCCCTCCCCGATTTCTCTTCACTCTGACGGGAGGAACCCCCCTATCCAGTGAACTCCCCTCGGAAAAAAGAGGAAAAGAAAACCATTTCGGACAAAAGGGACGCGTGGGTCCAGCCTAAGCTCCCTCCTGCTCCACGGAGTCTGAGCAAAGGCCCCCTCCCCATCCACAGGGTCCCGCGCCCCAAGAACTAACGCAATTCTGGGTGTGGGCAGAGGAGGGGGGGAGAGCGCGGTGCAGGGAACAGCGGGAAACTCTGGCCTGTGCTCCCCCCAGGGACTGGAAGAGCCCCCCCCCCATCTCCCTCGCCCATCTCCAGCGCGCAGGCTCCGCTGGGAGGGGGCCGGGAGAGCGGAGAGCGAAGGGCGGAGGACGCGGGTCCCGTGATGGCAAGGCCCACCCCCTCCCGAGCCCCCAGCCCAGCCATTGGCAGGGGCTGGCGTAACGCGGGGCGGGGACTCGGCACGGCTATAAAAGCGCGGCGCGGGCGCCCCAGAGTCGCCAGAAGCGCAGGGAAGGGGAGTCGCTGCGGTTTCCTGCTTCAACAGTGCTTGAACGGAACCCGCTGCTCGATTCCCGGCCGGAGCCGCCCTTAGCCACCTCTCCACCTTCACCTCCACTAACCAACACTTCTTCCGTCCTACCGTTCGAGCAGCAGCCGTCCGCTCAGCCGCCCCCGGCCGCCGCCGCCGCCTCCTTCAGCCTCAGCCGCAGCCGCTGCGCAGCCGCCTTCGCCCTCCTCCTCCTCCTCCACCATCACCATCGCCGCCGCCATGACGACCTCGTCCCCCTCCCAGGTGCGACAGAACTACCACCAGGACTCGGAGGCCGCCATCAACCGGCAGATCAACCTGGAGCTCTACGCCTCCTATGTCTACCTGTCCATGGTGAGGGCTGCGGACCCCGGGGAGCGGGAGGCGGGGGCCGGGGATGAGGCCCCGAGGGGGACGGGCAAGTGTACGCAGGCGCAGCGGCTGCCCCGCCCCCAGAACCGAGCTGAGCGGACCAGGGCGGGGTCGGGAGAGGGAGGGGGGAGGTGCCGCCCCTTACCCTGCTCAGATGGCCCCCCAGGGCGCCCCGCAGCCCCCACCTCTGAGCTTGGGCCGTGCAAACATGCACAGAAGGGAGTGGAATTCGGGACCCCGAGATCAGGGGCGAATCCCTCCGCTCTAGTCTGGGCCCTTTGTTCTCCACGCCCGCCCGGACCCGCAGAATGAGCGGCTCCTGCTGTCTTTCAGTCTTATTACTTCGACCGGGACGACGTGGCGCTGAAGAACTTCGCCAAGTATTTCCTGCACCAATCCCACGAGGAGAGAGAGCACGCTGAGAAGCTGATGAAACTGCAGAACCAGCGAGGCGGCCGCATCTTCCTTCAGGACATCAAGGTGAGCCGAGCCCGGGCTGCCGCAGGCGGACGGGGAGTGGGGAGGGGGAAAGGAAGAGGGGCGGGGCCCCCGGGGACCGCGAGCCGCCGCTAACCAGCCCCTGGCCTTTGTGTTCCAGAAACCGGACCGCGACGACTGGGAGAGCGGGCTGAATGCCATGGAGTGTGCGCTGCACTTGGAAAAAAATGTCAATCAGTCGTTACTGGAATTGCACAAGCTGGCAACTGACAAAAATGACCCCCATGTAAGTATCACTGCCCCTCCCCGCGGGGAACGAGGGCGGGGCGTTCCCTCTGGGGGCCTTGGCCCCGCCCCTCACACCACGCCCCTCTTTTTCAGTTATGTGATTTCATCGAAACCCACTACCTGGACGAGCAGGTAAAGTCCATCAAACAGCTGGGTGATCACGTGACCAACCTGCGCAAAATGGGGGCCCCCGATTCTGGCATGGCGGAATATCTTTTTGACAAGCACACCCTTGGAGACAGTGACAACGAGAGCTGAGCCTCCACCCGGCTTCCCCCACCACTGGGAACCGTGGGCGAGACTCCTACTGTCTTTCAGTGCATGCATATTTTGGTTATCTGACCTTTTCATAATCTGTACCAAAAAACTACCACCATTTACATCCCAATAAAGTGACTTGGTACTGATGAAAGCCGCTGTGGCCGAGTGTTTATTGGGGCCGAGGGAGGGAGCCACACGAAGGGGGGGGGGATCAATGAGCCCACCCTGAGCAGGGGGGACCTCGGGAGCCTCAGAACCTGAAGTGCCCAGCATCACCCACTGTCTGCAAGAGGTTGCCCTCCGGAGGCCCCTGTTTACCCCAAGTCTTGGATGAAATCTTGGAAGGAGGAACCCTGGGTTGCTGGAGCGCCCTTCCTCGGGACACGGAGGCTGGCTAGCCAAGGGAACAGAGGGGCTGGGGCTAGGGTTAGGGTTAGGGTTAGGGTTAGGGTTTAGGGCTAGGATTAGAGCTAGGGTTAGGGTTGAGCACTGGCCATCCCATCTCTGTACTGTGAGGGACGGGGCCAGCTGCTTGGGCGGTTTTATCCAGCTGCACTCAATTCCAGTGGTGCCCAGCCTATCCGCTCTATGGGGGGCGGGGTCCTCACTGACCTGCACAGCCGAGAGGGGAGGGAGAGAGGGAAATCTGCTCCCCCAAAGCATTCTAAAGCCTCACGACGTCTTGCCCCGAGTTCGAGGGCTGGGACAGAGCCCTTGGACCGAGTCACTTACTCCTCCACCTTACCCCCTTCCAAGTTGGGGCTCCATCACCCCAAAAGACTGCCAGGTGAATCTGAAAGTGGAACCTACGACTTTCTGACCACATCCCCTTTCTTGTTTTTAGAGCGAGTGCGCTTGGAGCCCCATGCCTCAACCTATTCTGAGTCTTTTGTGGTCAAAGCCAGGGCGCCCCCCCTCCCCTCCGCAAGGCAGGGAGAAGCTTGAGGGGGCGCTGTTTGGGAGGTGGTGGGTAACCAGCCTGCTGAACACCACCGGACTGCTTGGGAGAAGGAATAATAAATCAGTGTCTGAAAAAGCGTTCTCTGCCTTGGCCGGTCTTCTGCTGCCCCTTTAGTGAGCAGATGGAAGCAACTGCTTCAGTATGGTGCCTGTTCTTTCTCCTCTGTTTCTCTCCTTCCCCCCTCCCTCCCTCTCTTGGTCTCTGTCCCTCCCTTTCTCTATCTCTCCCCTCCCTCCCTCCTTCCTTCCACCCTCTCTCCCTTCTCTTTACTTTTTTCTTTTTCTTCTTTCCTTCCTTTCTTTCCTTCTCTTTCTTTCCTTCCTTTTCTTTCTTTCTTTCTTTCTTTCTTTCTTTCTTTCTTTCTTTCTTTCTTTCTTTCTTTCTTTCTTTCTTTCTTTCTTTCTTTCTTTCTTTCTTTCTT
>NC_058135.1:285178254-285181200 GCF_016433145.1 Gracilinanus agilis | reverse complement strand
AAATGATTGTGAAGGGGGGTGGGGAGGGTGGGAGAGGGGGGCAGGGGGCGGGGGGGGAGGGGAGGGCTGGCACACCCCCTCTTTCCTGGAAGAAGGCTAGCTGGGGCTGATGGTGTATAGATTTCTAGATGAGCTTTGGTTCTTTTTAAGTCGGTGGAGGACCCTTCCTGCCCCACAAGCCTCTCTGGTGCTTAGCACAGTGCTAGGCACATGGTAAGCGATGAATGATGGCTAGTTGGCTGGCTTGAGGCTGACAATAGTCCAAGCTGGCCGGAGTGTACGGTGAAGTTGACTTTCCCCATCACAGCCCGCCCGTCCCTCATCAGTCACTCACCATAGTGGGAGCCTCCACATTGGCTCCCCAGGAGGCGCCCATATGTGCTTTCAAAGGGAGCTCGGTGGCATAATGGGCTGCCAGGCAGAGAGAGTGCCAGGCCGGGAGGCAGAAAGACTCCTCTTCCCGAGTTCCAGTTGAGCCTCAGGCGCTTCCTAGCTGGGTGACCCTGGGCAAGTCACTTTACCTTGTTGGCCTCACTTCCTCATGATATGACTTTGGTCAAATCATTTCACCCTCCTTTGCCTCCATTTCCTCATCTGTTAAATGAGCTGGAGAAGAAAATGGCCAACTACTCTAGTATCTTTGCCAAGAAAACCCCAAATGGGGTCACGGGGTGTCTGACACAATGGAGAAATGACTAAACAACAGTTGGCTAGTCCGGAAGACCCGAGTTCAAGTATAACTTCAGACGCTTGCTAGCTGGGTGACCCTGGAAGAGTCACTTAACCTCTCTTTGCCTCCATTTCCTCATCTGTAAAATGGGGATAATACTAGCCCCGACCTCGCCAGGGAGTTCTGCTTTCTAAATACTAGCCAGCTGTTCTGAACGGCCTGGTTCTGGGGGTTGGTGATGGAGAGCAGATAAACGAATGTATCGGAGAACATTTTTATAAACCAGAAGGCACTTATTTGGGGGCCATTTTTGTACTCTGCATTCATGAGGGCAAAGACCGGCTCCTTTATAAACTCTACTGTTGGGGCAGCTGGGTAGCTCAGTGGAGTGAGAGTCAGGCCTAGAGACAGGAGGTCCTGGGTTCAAATCCGACCTCAGACACTTCCCAGCTGGGTGACCCTGGACAAGTCACTTGACTCCCATGGCCCACCCTTACCACTCTTCCGCCTAGGAGCCAATACACAGAAGATAAGGGTTTAAAAACAACAACTCTACTGTCTCTCCCAGCAGCCAGCACGAGGTCTAGCCCGCTGTTGGTGCTGAGGACGGACTTTTCTGTCTCAAAGGGCCCAGAGCAGAGTGGGCGCCACACGCCGGCTCGGCCCGGCTGACCTGTAAATTCCGGTCAATCAGCCAGTTGGCCTCAAAGTCGTCGTCGTCCTCCCCGAAGGGGTTAATGAGCTGCTCGGCCACCTGGTATGGGGAGAGAGCAAAGACAGCACAGACCTGCTTGGGCAGAATCATCTTCCCGCCCCACAAATCGATATTTATGGATCGCCCGGACACGCTGCGACCTCCAGAAGAGCGCCGATGGGTGCCCAAGGTCAGACGGACGCAGCTTCTGCCTGGCTGGGGCCAATGGGGAGGACGCCTTCTCAGCTGGGGCTCTCCACGTTTGGGGCTCGGCCCCCCCACCCCCGAGTCTGGGATTTCGTGCCCAAATCCTTTCTACCTCCAAATTCTCCTCCAAGGCCCAGCTCAAGTCCAGCATCTTAGAAAGGAGAATGTCCAGGCTGGGAGGGGCCTTAAGAACGGAACGGTCACAGCTGAGAGGGACCTTAGAACAGAGAACTGGGAGGGACCTTGGAACAGAGAACTGGGAGGGACCTTAGAACAGAGAACTGGGAGGGACCTTGGAACAGAGAACTGGGAGGGACCTTGGAACAGAGCATTTCAGATCCGAAAGGATCCTGACCTTAAAGAGAGACTCTCAGAGCTTAGGATGTAGCTCACAGAGTGTCAGAGCCGGGAGGAACCTTGGACACCGAATGTCAGAGTTCAGAGGGACCTTAGAACACAGGATGGAAGGAACCTCAGAGTTCTAGTCTGGCCCAATCCACTCATTTTAGAGAAAAGGACCCAAGAGAGAGAAGGTTCCTCCCGGCTCTCCCCTTTGGAGGCAGCACTATGAAGTCTTCTCTTGGTCTTCTTTCTTCCAGATTGGCTCAGATTGCTGCCCTCTCGCTGTCCTCCCGCCAGATGGTCCCGCTCCTGGCCGCTGGCACAGGATTGCTCTGAGGCTCACCTTTAACCAGCCAGCATAGAAGAAGAACTGGAGAAGGGTGAAGACAGGCACAAAAAGGTCCAGCTCGTGGCCTGGGTAGCCTTTGGTTGGGTCCAGAAACTGTCGCCCTATCAGACAGGCCAGGAAGAAGCTGTAGACGGCGACGGTGACCACCTAAGGGGAGAGGACCATGAGCCACACAGCCCTGAGGAACGGCAGCTGGAGAAGGGAACCCGGCCCCTTCCCTGGCCCTTCCTGTGCCCCCCGAAGAGACGGGAGGAGAGCAGAGGGCTGGCTGCACCCCTGCAGTGTGGTGCTGCTGAGGGAACTGGGCCCGAGAGCCGCGGTAACCTAGAACCTAGGAACGGGGAGGAACTTGGAAGCGGACTAGTCCGGGGCCTGCCCTCTACAAGGGCCCGTCTATGGCTTCCTGTTCAGCCTCCCCGTTTCAGGGCCGGGGCCAGGGGATCCTTGGGTCCCGGGAGTCTCTGCCTCTGAGCAGAGCTGGGAGGGAGGGTCCTAGAACATAGAATGTCAGGCTGGAAGGAGCCTTAGAACACAGGATGCTGTAGAAGTTGTCAGAGTTTCAAAGGGGCCTGATTCTCCCCCAAAAAGAAACGGAATCATCACGCAGCCACAAGACATAGGCCATCCCAGAGCTCCAAGAGACTTCGGGGACCTCTATCTGAGCCACTACAGGGCTAGGAGTCA
>NC_058135.1:285165754-285175754 GCF_016433145.1 Gracilinanus agilis | reverse complement strand
ATCTGTTTAGAGTTATGACTAAAGGCTCTCTAAATCTCTAAATCCTAGGGTCCCATAATCCTCTGATCCAAATCTGGAAGAACTACTGGAAGATCTGAGTTCAAATCTAGCCTCAGACACTTAAGTCATTTATCCTCTATCTGCCTCAAGTTCTGTATATGTAAAATGGAGATAATGACAACACCTACTTCCCAGGGTTCTTGTGAGGGTAAAATGAGATATTTGTAAAACACCTTGCAAATGTTCAAGTTTGCTTGGAAATGCTAATTATTATTACTCTGGAGATGGGACGGGAGGTGGGCCTGAGCCCCCAGCCGGTGGGGTGGTTGTGCAGACCCCCAGGGCGCCAGTGTCTCCCCCGGTCCCCCTTTCCATGAGCTCTGAGCACCCACCGGCCTGCACCAAGTGTCGGATGCTGGGGAAACGTTTGTAGACGGCGGTGCTGACTGAGCGGAGGATGAGAACCGTGCACAGGTGGGCGTAGCGCATCAGGGTGCGTCGAAGCAGCCGGCCTTGCTCATCCTCGCCTTCCACGTTGGCCGAGACCAGGTTCATGAGCCGATCGAGCCAGGGGATGCTCTGGTACTGATTCCACCAGCGGGACACCACCAGGGCCACGTAGAAGCCTGAGCCGGGGGAAGAGATGAGGGGAGGAGGGAGTGAGCCCCCTCCATCATCCAGGCAACATGTCAGTCGACAAGCATCGACGGAACCTTCCGTCCTGGGCTTTGGGCCCGGAAAGACAAAGCACAAATCAGGGGGCTCACAGTCGATTCGGGGAAACGCCAAGAACACGTACAAGCAGGGCCACAGCAAGTGCGAAAAGAGGACATCCGGGTTGGTTAAGTACAAGGCACTGCTGGGGTTGGAGGGTCAGGAGAAGCTTCATGTAGAGGAAAGGCCTGAGCCGTCAGCAGGAAGCCTGGGAGAGAGAGGTGAGGAGCGAGCGAATTCCAGGCACGAGCACCCGCCAGGACTAAGCCCTGGGCATGAGGGAAGAGGAGAGAAGGCCAAAGAGCGGCTGAGGGGTGGAGAGCTTTTGTCCAGCGAGGCTGGAAGAGTAGCTTGGGGCCAAGTGAGAAGAGGTTTAGGAAGCCAAATGGGGGAGTCTGTATCTGATGGGGAGCCGTTGGAGCTTATTGGGTGCTGGGAGAGCCAGTCAGATGGTGTTTAAAGGAAATCTCTTTGGCAACTTGGGGAAGGGCGGATTGGAGTGGCAGAGGCTGGAAGCAGGAAGGCTAAGTGAGAGGTAATCAGGGCCTGAACAAAGATGGCGGCCCTGTGAAGGGAGTTAGAGATGGAGGGAGAGAAAGGGCCATCTTGGTAAATGACTGCATCTGCAGGGGGAGGAGAGGGGAGGAATCCAGGAGAATGTCGAGGTTAGAAGCCTGGGATCCTGGAAGAATAATTGTGATCCCTGGGGTCACTGTGATGCCCTGATGGGGTAGAAGGAAGGTAGCGTCTATGAGGAAGGGGTCAGCTAGAGATGGGGAGGAGCAGGGGACCCTGGGAGAGATTTGGATCAGAGGATTATGGGACCATAGTATTTAGAGAGCCTTTAGTCATAACTCTAAACAGATAGGGAAACTGAGGCGCAGAAGGGAAAAATCGCTTGTCCCAGGTGAGTTTATGGGAGAGCCAGAATTTGAACCCAAGTGTTCTGCCTCCAAAACCACTGCTCTTTTCACTCAGGACCAGAAATCAGTGACCATTTGTCTCTCTGGGTTTTGACTCCAAACTTGGGGTGGGAATGGGGATAACTGCCAGCTCTTTTTGTTGTCATCTTCACATCGCCTATGCCCTCGTTTCCCCTTTCTCTATAATGGGAAGAATCATCCCTACATCAAGGGCTTGGAGGAGCATGAATGAGAACACAGCCCCCTCCTTCCCCTAGGGAGGGACACACTCCTCTTACCCCCCAAAGACCCTCTTCTTCAAAATCTCCAGAGAACGAGATTTCAGCACCTGCCCCTCTAACCTGGCTAACCAGTTCTTTTAGCCACAGGTTCAGCCTGTTCCCTCTTTCAGTCAGTCAATAAACATTGATTCAATTCTTTTTAGACTCCAGAAAGCCTGTCAGGCCAAAGTGAAATCGTCCCTGTTTGCTTTCAAGGAGCAGATGACAAAAAAAGTCGTGAAGAATTCAGTTGAATTCCACAAAGATATATAGTTCAGAGGCTATAAAGAAAAAGAAATCATTCTTGCCCTTGGAGAACTTACATTCTACTGGGGAAAAACAGGGACCTAGAGAAGTAAATACAACTTTATTTAGGGGTGGGGAGTCAGGAAAGGCTGCTAGTGCAGTAGATTGAGGCCTGGGCTTGGAGCCAGGAAAACCCTGGGCAGGTCACTTAATTTCTGTTTGCCTCAGTTTCCTCAATGTCACAATGAGGATAATAATAGCACCTACCTTTCAGGATTGTGGTGAGTCTCAAATGAGATCATATTTGTAAAAAGCAGTTGGCATGAGGGTAGGGTGGGGAGTGGGGTGGGAAGGTAGGTGGGAACCAGATTGGGAAGAACTTTAAATGCCTTACTTAAGAGTTGTATTTTATCCTAGAGATAATAGTGAGCTACTGATTATTCTAGAGCAGGACATGACATGATCAGGCTTAGGAAGACTATATGGAGGATAGATTGGAGAGTGGGGTGATTGGAAGCAGAAGACCAATTCGAAGGCTGTTCTAGGGGTCCAGGAGGGATGTGATGAGAACCTGGACTAAGGTGGGAGCCACATGAGCAGGGAGAGGGGGACAGAATACCAGTAACTTTGGAGGCAGAATGACCAAGCCTGAGCAAAAGAGGAGATAGGGGACAGGGCATGGAGGAAAGAGAGGGAAGGATCAGGAATGGCTTCAAGGTTCCATGCCAGAATACATGGAAGTCCAGAGGAGGGAGAGTGTTCAAGGAGGGAGAGAGGGAAGATAATTAACTTTTTCAGTGTGTTGAGTTTGAGGCATAGATGGGACTTCCAGGTGGAGTTCTTTGGCAGGGAACAGATATTGTGAAGCTGGAGGTCAAGAGTAGAGGGATGGATATTGAGGTTTGGGAGTGATCTGTATAGGGATAATAATGAAACCCATTAATTGTTTGAGATTTGTTGAGTCGAGATCACCAAAAAAAGCAAGGTTTCTTCACCTGGGGTACATGGACCCCCACGAGGGGCTAGAGAGTAGATGTCAAGGGAAACCCCTATATTTCCACTAACCTTTCTTTCAATTAGGAAATGAAAAATAACACATTTTGGTGAATGGATTCATAGGCTTAACCAGACTCCCAAAGGGCTCCATGAACAACTCTTGGGATAAGGGAGAAGAGAGGAAGGCTTAGGATAGTTTTGGGGGCACCCACAGTAAGAGAGTGTGATATGGATGCAGAGGCAGGAGGAGAACCAAAGGAGAATAGTATATAGCAGTGATGGGCAAACTATAGCCCAAGGGCCAGATGTGGCCCCCTGAAATGTTCTATCTGGCTACAGGACATTCTTCCTAATCTGACGAATACAATGAGTAGGATACAATACAATGAAACTTCTAAAGAGTTGCCTTAGAAATAGACTGACAGATGAGCATTTCCTTTCCTTTGGCCCCCTCTTTAAAAAGTGTGCCCAGCACTGGTATGTAGGATAAGGCTGGGAGGAGAGAGGCTATTGGAGGAAGGGCTGGTAGACTGGGTGGAGTGGCAGGGAGGTCAAATGGAATGAAGACCATGCAAAGACCATCAGATCTAGAAATGAAAAGCCCAGAAGTCACCTCAGCGAGCAACATCGATTGAGTTCAGGTTTTGGAAGCCAGATTACAAGAGGATGAGGACATGGGACAAGTGTGAGATCATTCTCTCTAGGGGTTTGCCTGTGCACCGGAGGAGCCTAAAGGATGCTAGCTTGAGGGGATGGAAGGTTTATTCAGAGCATAACAAGAGTCTGCTATGTGTGCAGAGCATCTGGGATGGTGTCTCACCAAGAGGAGAAGTGCCTTCTGTGCCTAGTTCTGGTTGGCTGATTATGTATTGAAGGCAACTAGGTGGCTCAGTGGATAGAGCATTGGGTCTGGAGTCAGGGAGACCTGAGTTCAAAAGTGGCCTCAGACACTTCCTAGCTGTGTGGCCCTGGACAAGTCACTTAACCCTGACTGTCCAGCCCTAACCACTCATCTATCTCAGAATTGATTCTGAGTCTAGAATGTAAAGGGTTTTTTTTTTTAAATAAAAAAGACCAATGCTGTATAGGAACTAAGGTAAATGGGAGTCTATTCCCCCAGAGAATAGGGTCCCCCAAAGTGTGGAGGAAAATGTTTGTATGTTCTAGTCAGATCTTGGAAGTAAATATCCCTTTGTCAAAACTTCTCATATGAAGAGTTTAAGTCCAACCGGTCTAACTCCAGACCTCTAACAATGGGCGACACACTGCTGGGGTAGACGGTGGAAGAGAAAACATCCCCACACCCAGCCTTGGGTACCCCGGAACCTGCAGGGGCCAGTGGAGGCCTTGAGAGAGATAGAGAGGCCAGAACATTCGCACTATGGAGAATGGAGGATGGTTGGGCCAGCAGGAAAGGGGACCATTGGGTGAGGAAGGGTGGGAGATGGAGATGAGGGACAGAATGATGGAGGGGGCACCCTCCAGGAGGAGGTCAGAGGGCCTGGGCTCAGGAACACAAGAGCAGATGTTTGCCTTGGCAAAGAAAAGGGCCGCCTCTTCGTGGGAGCCTGGAGTAAATAAAGGAGATGAGAATGGACTCTGTGTGTGTGTGTGTGTGTGTGTGTGTGTGTGTGTGTGTGTGTGTGTGCNAGGGTGGGGTGTGTGTGTGTGTGTGTGTGTGTGTGTGTGTGTGTGTGTGTGTGTGCGCATGGGGGGGTAGGAGAGCAGGGAAGGAGATGGCTCTGGACAGAGGCAGAAAGAATAGCCCTGGAGCCAGACACCCTCCTTCACGTCCTCTCTCTGCCCCTGGCCTCAGTTTCCTCATCTGTAAAATGAGGGCGTTGGACTAGATATCCTCTGAGGCCCTCAGCTGAAGGCTCCTATAAAGACAGCCTCTATTTTTTCAGTTAATTAGGAGCTGAGGGCGCACGAAGGGTATTTTGTAGAAGTCAGAAATAGTTGTTCACCGAGACCTGAAAGGCTCTCCTGGCTCGCCTGTTATTGCCCTCCTCCCCGCTCCTCCCTGCCACAGGCACACGCACCCGTCCCAGGGGCCCTTCTCCTGAGGCTGGGCCCTGCCCTG
The DNA here is from genome assembly GCF_016433145.1 of Gracilinanus agilis. Taxonomy (NCBI): domain Eukaryota; kingdom Metazoa; phylum Chordata; class Mammalia; order Didelphimorphia; family Didelphidae; genus Gracilinanus; species Gracilinanus agilis. The sequence goes on along the minus strand of NC_058135.1, from coordinate 285,170,532 downwards.
GCAGTTCCTGTCCTGGGGGTCCGACAGGAAAGGCCTTCAGGACTTACCCAGCACGAATGACACAGGGATGAGCTGGGCGTACTTATCGCAGTACAAGGCCAACTTCTCAAACAGCAGCCTCTGGCTTTCACTGAGGATCAGTCTGAGAGAGACAGAGAGACAGGGAGGGACGGAATGATGAAGCATTCAAGGAGAATGAGTAGAGCTGCTGTTTCTGCTGCCGGGAGAGTGGATTGGGCACTCAATTGGAAATCAGGAAGATCCGAGTTCAAATTCTGCCTCAGGTACTAGCTTTGCAACCCTGGGCAAGTCAGTTTAGCCAACTAGCATTTATTTATTTGTTCAACCCTTCCCTTCCATCTTAGAATCAGTACTGGGTATTGGCTCCAAGGCAGAAGAGTGGTGAGGGCTAAGCAATGGGGGTCAAGTGACTTGCCCAGGGTCACCCAGCTAGGAAGTATCTGAGGTCAAATTTGAACCCAGGACCTGCCTCTAGGTCTGGCTCTCCATCCACTGAACCATCCAGCTGCCCCACAACTACTGACTATATGCTGGTCACTATGCTAAGTTTTGAAGTAAGGTAAAAGCCAATGCTTGCTGTCAAGGCGCTCACACTGATAGGAGAGACAACATGCAAACAGCTTCTATGCAGGATGACTTGAAGGTGCACAATGGAGGGGGATCAGTTTGGGCTTCTTGTCCCTTGAGCATTCCTGATGCACAGAAGACACTGATTACAAAGAGCCCACAAAGGCAAGTAGACATCCTTCCTTCCCTGCTCTGGAGAAGCCTGCAGCTCCCTCCTAGCTCTGATGTCCCAAAGTCCCGCCTACAGGTGTGGCTTCCCGGGTGCTGAGTTGAAATGTTCCTTCCAGCTCTGGCATTCTAGGTCTTGGGTTCTAAAGTTTCTCCCAGCTCTGACATTCTATGCTCTCTATTCTAAGATCCCTTCCAGCTCTGACATTCTTTATTCTTAGGTCCCTTCTACTTTGCCTTCCTATGATCTAAGATTCCTTCTAGCTCTGATGTTCTATATTCCAAAATTTATTCTAGTTGATATTCTAGATCAGTGATTCCCAAAGTGGGCACCACCATTCCCTGGTGGGTGCTGCAGTGATCCAGGGGGGCAGTGATGGCCACAGGTGCATTTATCTTTCCTATTAATTGCTATTAAAATTAAAAAATTTAATTTCCAGGAGCACTAAGTAATATTTTTTTCTGGAAAGGGAGTGATAGGCCAAAAAAGTTTGGGAGCCACTGTTCTAGATTCTAAGGTTTCTCCCAGCTCTGACATTACTTGCTCTGTTTTCTAAGGTCCCTTCCACTTCTGAGATTCTTTATTCTCAGGTCCCTTTTACTTTGCCTTTCTATGATCTAAGATTCCTTCTAACTTTGATGTCCTATGTTCCAAGATTTCTTCTAGTTAATATTCTTGGTTCTAGGTTCTAAAATTTCTCCCAGCTCTGATATTCTATGCTCTCTATTCTAAGATCCCATCAAGCTCTGAGATTCTTTATTCCCAGGTCCCTTCTACTTTGCCTTCCTATGATCTAAGAGATCCCTTCTAGCTCTGATGTTCTATGTTCCAAGATTTCTTCTAGTTATCATCCTTGGTTCTAGGTTCTAAAGTTTCTCCCAGCTCTGATAGCCTATGTTCTCTACTCTGAGATCCCTTCCAGCTCTGACATTCTTCATTCCCAGGTCCCTCCTACCTCAGACGTTCTCTGTCCTAAGGTCTCTCCCGGTTCTGATCTTCCCTTTGATGACTTCCCTCTTTCCAACTCACCTGTAAATGATGCTAATGGTGAAATAGCTGAGGATGAAGATGAAGAATTCGCAATAGAGGAGTTTGTAGATGCTCCCTCTCCATTGTAGCAGGAGCCTGGAGAAGGTGCCCAGGTGGACGTTTGCCACCCGGTTGGTGTAGGTAACAGTCATGATGATCCTGGAGGGGATGGAGATGCCAAGGGGTAGGAAGCCTGGCACAGCGGAAGGGCAGGGGAAGGGGAGTTAGTCAGAGGGTCAGAGATGGCAAGATGAACGGATTAGAAGATGTCAACAGATGAGTGAGCTTTGGGGTGCTAAAATGGAAACCCTGTGGCTATTTGCCATTGCATCCTCCCAGCCCATCCCAATCTAATATACTACCATTCCTAAGGCAGGGAGTTCTCCTTCCTCCTCTTTCTCTTTCCCTCCTAGTAAGAGAAACTCTCAGAAACAAGAGATTTCATTCCGTGCCCCTAGTGCCCACATACACCCTCAAAATCCTCATTCTTCTAGAGTTTATCTAATCGAATGAGCCCAGCGGGATGTGTGTTACATGTGCTATTACACAGGTGTGTGCATATGTCTAGGTGTGACCATGTATGTCACATGCTCATATATATAGGCATATAGCATGTATGTTGGGGTGCACTAGTAGGCACCCACATATCTTTCCTGGCTAAGCCCAATGGGATCCACGTAACTCCAAAGATACCCCCTTATTCCCAGGAAACAACTCCCACTCTCTGTCCCCCATACTCACAGGTGGGACGTCCACGTACCGCTGGTGCCTGGGAATGTTTGCCTGCTCAGTGCCTGATGAGCTCTTCAGGGAACCGGCTGCTATGGTGGCTCCCCTCTTCCTCCCCTTCGTGCCCACGCCCCATTCAGGGGGGCTGAATCTTGATCAAACCCCAGCCGAGCTGAGCCCCAGTGCCAGCCCCGGTCACTTGATTCCCTAATCCCAGTTCCTTCCACAAAGGAGGCTGTTGTCTGTGCCCCACTCTCTGTCTAATCTTCCAGCTAAGGCCTACTTGGTCCCCTGCAGCATCCCTGCTCCTTGACCCCACCTCCACCCGCACTCCCTTCCCTGAGGCCAGGGGCCCCCTCTAATTCTTTCCTGCTGCCCTCCTGCCCGCGTGGCCGGAGTGATGCCCCACACACTTTAATCAGGGCAGGAAGGATTAGTGCCCAGACCCACCCCTCCTGATGTTCCTGGCCTTCCTCCGGTGGTAGTGGGAGGAAGGAGCGGGCAAAGAAGGCAGTATGGTTGTAGGGATGAGGGTGGGATAGCCAGCAGGATTCAGTAAAACTCGAATCCCTATTAGGTCCTCTCTGAGGCACCCTTTTTTCCATGAAGACATCAATCAGGAGAAGGGGACAGGGTTGGAGGAATGAATGAAGAAACAATAAATCATTTTCTATGAGCTAATGCTGTGATAAGCAGGAAAGAAGGAGAAAGTGGAGGAAGGGAAGTTGGCCAATGCCACTGCTTTGGCCTGCAGTGAACAAGGCCGCTTAACATATGCTTCAGTAGAAATCACGGTCTCTGGGGTCAAGGACTTGGGTTCAGATCCTATCTCTGATACTAGCTATATGACTGTGGGCAAGTCATTTCTTCTTCCTCGCCTTTAAGATGAGGGGATCAGACTAACATGGTCTCTGAGGAACCTCTATGATCCTTCCACTTTGATCCAAGAAGTCCCTGAAAGTTTCAGAGGACCCCAACCCCAGACCTGGTAGAAGAACTAGGAAACCTCAGAGCTCCAGACTGTTTCCAGTGGCAAAGAAAAAGGGTGTTTAAAACTCTCCATAGCTTGGCCCCAGCCTATTGATTCAGGCAGAATCATTCCCATTCCTCTTCTTCAAACATTCTTTAATCCAACCAAAGTGACGCCCTGACCGTCTCCTGTACATTCCATCTCCTACCTTCAGGTCTTTGCACAGGCTGTCCATCTTACCTGTAATGTTACTCCTTCTCTGGCTCCCCTTCGAGGCTCAGTTCAAAGGCTGCCTCTTTCAAGAGGCCTTTCCCCAATTGTTAGTGTCTCCCCTCCCTGATTACTATGGATTTATCTTGTATATATCCTGTATTTATTCCTCTGCAACCATATTCAGCCTGGCTGGCTAATTGATATCAACTGATAATTACTGGGAGGGTAATGCATTGGTGGGGGCTCCCAGGAACTGTATTTCCTATGTAACAAGCAAAAGATGGAATGACTGAGGAAACAAAGGTTCAATCTTCTGAATGTATCAGTTTATTAAGCAATGCATATCAATTACCTAACAAATCGGGACTAAGCCCCTTCCTCAGTTTAGGACTGGACCATGGATGCAGGAAGAGAGACTTTTATACATTAAAAATAATTAATGAAATAAGCCCAATTAATGAAAAGGAAATGATAGAACATTAAGTAATCTGATTTCTGATTGGAGGAAGGATTAGGGACTTTCCAAGTTGGTAGGGGGAGAGGGAATAGGTGCAATTCTCTAAATTCAGGAAAAGAAGTGTGCCACTCTTCCCCAAATATCTGTAAGTAATCAAATGAACATGGAAACAATAACTGATTGGTCAGTATGGAGCCGGTTTTCAGATAAGACATGGGCTGCTCAAGATGTACAATGATGAGAAAACTTCTGGCATTAATCTTAATCTAGGTCTGTGGGTGGGTGGGTGGGTGAGGTTTTAAATAGCTGAGTCAGGTGGTCTCGTTTTCCCCAAGGTTCAAACAATGTGATAAGCTTTTCTCCCAATTCCCACAATCAGTGAAGTTTTCGCACAGGACAGAAATTGGATTAGACCCAGAACTGAATAGAAAGGAAAAGAAGCTAACTGCAGAACCGAGTCACAAGATGGTGCCATTGGGGTTCAGGTCTAACAATTAACCATTCGCTGGCTGTCAGTTTGGTACACCTGAGGACTCTCCCCAGTTCAGTCCCTTTCATCTTTCTCTCTGCTTCCTTCCTCCCCCCCCCCCCCCCCAGCTATCTCTTCTGGCTATGGATAAGAT
>NC_058135.1:285140236-285150972 GCF_016433145.1 Gracilinanus agilis | reverse complement strand
CCTTCTTCTTCCTCCTCCTCCTCTTCTCTTCCTCCTCCTCTTCTTCTCCTCCTCTTCTTCTCCTCCTCTTCTCTTCCTCTTCTCTTCCTCTTCTCCTCCTCCTCCTCTTCTCTTCCTCCTCTTCTCCTTCTCTTCTCCTCCTCCTCCTCTTCTCCTCCTCCTCTTCTCCTCCTCCTCTTCTCTTTCTCTTCTCCTCCTCCTCTTCTCCTCCTCCTCTTCTCCTCCTCCTCTTCTCTTTCTCTTCTCCTCCTCCTCCTCCTTCTCTTCTCCCTTCTTTGTTTCTTTACTCTCCTCCTCCCTGCACCTCTCACTCCACCAGACCTCTCCGAGTCTGGCTGTCTTTGAGCAGAAGGGAAGCTGCCAAACCCAGCAGAGTGAACCTCCCTCCCCCAAGACCCAGAAGACGGTCCCAGACATCCGAGCCTGGAGGCTCTTCATGATAGAGGTTGCCAATGACTTTTCTGGAAGACTCAGTCCGTTAACAAATGTTTATCAAGCATGTTCTATGTGCCAGACACTAGAGAGAAAAGATAAAAATGACATCGCTCTGGGGCAGCTAGCTAGTGGCATTGGGCAGTCCTGGGTTCCAATCTGGCCTCAGACTCTCCCTAGCTGGGTGACCCTGGGCAAGTCACTTAACCCCAACAGCCTCCTTCTTACTGCTCTTCTGTCTTAGAACGGATAACCAAGGCAGAAGATAAGCATTAGACAATTTTAAAATTACATCCTCTCTGCCCACAAATATCCCCATAGCTTACGGACGGAGATATTCAGGCGATATTGAAGATAATGTCAGGGGTAAAAGCCTGGGTCAGTATTTTTTTTTTTTTTCATTTAGAAAAAATCCATTTTCTTTTATTTTCGGTTCCAAATGATCTCTCTCCCCACCCCCTGAGAAGGCCACAAATCCACAGTCACGAGAAACACGCTCAAAGGAAAAGAAAGCACAAACCCCGATTCCACCTGCCCCCGGAGGCGATCAGCGCCCTCTGCGGAGGGGGGGAGCTTCTCCTTCCTCAGGAGGCCTCTGGGGCTGGGCTTGGGTGCCGCATCCGTCCCGTTAAGTCACCTACGATTGTTCATCATGTTATATTGCGATTCTGTGTACGACGTTCTCTGGTTCTGCTCACTTCCCTTCGCATCAGTTCATACGAGTCTTCAGTCTTTGTTCTCTCCCTTTAAAAAAACAGAACCAAACACCTCTTACCTCCTATCTTAGATACTAACTCTAGGATCCAGGCAGAGGAGCGGCGAGGGCCAGGCACTTGGGTTAGGTGACTTGTCCAGGGTCACATAGTTAGGAAGTGTCTGAGGCCGGATTGGCACCAAAGGCCTCCTGTGCCCAGGCCTGGCTCTCTATCCATTGAGCCACCGGGTACTTTACGAAGGGAACATCATGACAGAGTGGAGGGAGCACTGGCTGGTTCGGGCTCTTCTCTCCTCTTGCAATAACTCGGTTGATCTCCCCGCCTGGAGTCTCTCCTCCAGTTTACCTTCCCCTCAGCTGCAAGGTGATCTTCCTGACGTAGGGGCCAGCCATGGCAATCCTACACTCAGTAAACCCCCCTGGCTCCCCAGCACCCCCCAAACTTAATCTAAAGTCCTCTGTGTAGCGCTGAAAGCCCTTCAAAACTTGGTTTCCTTCTGCCTTTTCGCTAGCCTTCTTCCATCTCCCTCTCTGCCGTGCATTTTTCCACGTGGCGACAAGACCCTCCTTCTCTAGACTCGGGCATTCTCTCTGGCTGTCCCCCTTGCCTGGGATATTCTCCCTCCTCATCTCTGCCCCCTGGCTCCCTTCCAATCTCTGCTAAAATATCACCTTCAAGGGGCAGCTGGGCAGTCAGTGGCTTGAAAGCCAGGCCTAAAGATGGGAACCCAGTCCTGGGTTCAAGTCTGGCCTCAGACACCTTCTAGCTGGGTGACCCTGGATTAAGTCCCTTAATCCCCACTGCCTAGCCCTGACCACTCACCAACACCCAGCATTGCTTCTAAGACAGAAGGTGGTGAGGGTTTTAAAAAATAAAAATAAAATGAAATCTCCCCTTCTACCAAAAGCCTTTCCTGTTTCCCCCTTAATTCTAGTGTTTTCTCTCATCTCCAATTTATACTATAAATAGCTTGTCTGTATATTGTTTCCATGTTGTCTTTTCCATTAGATCGTGAGCTCCTTGAGGGCAGGAATTGTCTTTTACTTTTCTTGTATTTAGCACAGTGCCTGCCCACATAGTAGGAGCTTAATAAATGCTCATTAACTGCCTGACTGGAGTAACTTGATCTGGGTTCAAGTCCCATCTTTGATATAGAATCTATCTGGTACAGATAGGACGAGATATCAGGTTTAGAATCAGAAGACCCGAGTTCAAATCCTGGTTCTGCCATTTCACATCTGTCACCTTGGGCAAGTCATTTCCTCCCTCTGGGTCTCAGTTGTTCTCCTCTGTAAAAAGAGAGAGTTGCATTCGCTGTCCTCTGAGGATCCTGGCAGCTGGTCTGTGATATGTAGTGACTGGTATGCTAGCTCTAGAGATGGAGGGGACTTTAGGTATACAATAAGCAAAAAATGCTTATTGCTTTTTATTTTTTCAGTGAATGAGAATTTATTTTCTTTCTCTTCTCCCCATTGGTAAATAAAAAGAAAACCCTTATAACAAACACCTTATAATAAATGTATTTACGTGAATAAAAGCATGGCCAAGGAAAACACATTTTCACGTTGGCCATGCCCAAAGAGATCACCTCTCGCTCCGCCATCTTGAATCCGTCCCCTCTCTGTCCAAAGGTGAGTCACGTACTTAATCATCAGTCTTCAGAGCCCTCCTTTTTACAGTTGATGGAACTGAAGCCCAGAGAGGTAATGACTTGCCCCCAAAGAGCAGGATTTGACCCCAGGCCTCCTGATCCCTTGAAGAGTTCTCTTTCGTAGGATCATAGATTGGGAGCCAGAAAAGACCTACAGGTCGCCTTGTACAACCCACTTCCTCATTTTATAGATGAGAAAACAGACTCAGCTTAGTGTGAAAAGAATTCCTGTCAAGGAACAAGTTGAACCAGATGATTTTTGAGTCTCGGCTCAGAAACTCTAAGTGGGGAGGGGCGCCGTTTGAGAGTCCATCTGATCTGATGCCTGTATGTGCAGAAACACGGAGAGCAGCTCTTTTTGCTGTGGCAAAGACTTGGAAGTCAAAGGGAGGTCCATCAATGAGGGAATGGCTGAACAAATCGGGGCATAGGCTGGTGAGAGAATAGTACTATGTCGTAAGGAATGACAAGGCTAGTGGGCTCAGAGAAACCTGAAAAGACTCACACGGACTGAGGCAAAGTGGAATGAGCAGTCCAGGAGATCATTGTATATAGTTATAGAAATGCCGTTATGATCGGTTGTGAAAGGCTCGGCTACTATGATACAGTCTGTACAATGATCCAAGACAAGTTGGAAGGACACAGGATGAAAAAAGCTCCTCTAAACTGTAACGGAAGCATAATTTTCTCTCGTTATCATTCTTGCTTTTTTGGGGACTTGGCGAATATGGAAATATTTTGCGCGATTTCACATGTATATCTGATATATTACAGCTTACTTTCTCAGTGGTAGAGAGAGACAATCTGGAATTCAAAAAAATTTTAACATTAAAAATAAACAAAGAATAGTTTTTTCAAAAATGGAGATAATAAAAGAAAGAGAATAGGTCTGCTTTGGGAAAAGTCAGGAAAGAGCTATTTATCGCCCAGGCAGATCTCTTAAAGATAAGGTACCTTCTAGAGATGGAAGGTCCTGAATTCAAATCTGACCTCAGACATTTCCTAGATGTGTGACCCTGGGCAAGTCATTAACTCCCACTGCCTAGTTTTTACCTCTCTTCTGCCTTGGAATCAATACGTAGTATTAATTCTAAAAGGGAAGGTCAGGGTTTAAAAAAAAAAAAACTAAGTTACCTTTCGGTGGTGGGTTAGATAATTGCTCAAATTAGTCATTGCTCTGGAAGATTTATAAGACCTGAAATATTGAGCAGAAAAGCTTGAACTGCTGGTAGAGACGGGTAAGGACCAGAGTAGAAGAAGAACCACCTCTTGAGGTGAGGTGAGCTTAGGTCAGCATCAAGGCTTTGGTCTAAGTTAGTGATTCCCAAAGTGGGTGCCACCGCCCCCTGGTGGGTGCTGCAGCCATCCAGGAAAGCGGGGATGGCCACAGGGGCATTTATCTTTCCTATTAATTGCTATTAAAATTAAAAAAAATTAATTTCCAGGGGGCTAAGGAATATTTTTTCTGGAAAGGGGGCGGCAGGCCAAAAAAGTTTGGGAACCCCTCGTCTAAGTGTTTTCACTTCTCTTCAGAAGGGTCTAAAACCTACCCAAGTCCAAATCCTCCATAAACCCTTCCAGTGGGGAGAGAACACTATGCTCTAAGCCACAGTGTTCTCTCCACACTGGAAGGGATCTTCTCGACTATCTAGCTCAATATCCCCATTTTGCAGATTTGGAAACTGAGGTTATAAAATGAGGACTGACTTACCCAAGATGTTATACAGATCAGTAAGTAGTAGCAGAGCCAGGACAACTCAGGCCCAGGGCTTACACCATATCCAGCTGCTGCTGTTGCATTCTGCCTCCTGCCCATCCACCATCTTTGGCTGGCCAATGACCTCTGATCCCTCAATGAGGGAACCCCAGATAGGCAACCTATCTTTAACTCAGGTCAGCAAAAAGCTGGGTCACCCAACTTGGAAGGATCAGAGTATAAGATTTGAACTCACATCTTCCTGGCTCCAGGTCTAGCCTTTGAGTCAATATTCCCTGACATCTCTCACACAGTCCACTACTGTTCACTTAGATATTGTAAAAGATCTTGTCTCCTTGACCAGATTACAAGCCCTTTGAGGCCTGTCTTCTTAGTATCCTGTGTGGCACAGTCCAGCACGAATTATAATCAATGCATAGATTAGCTGCTAAAGCTCAAGAATCTTCAGTGGCTCCCTTTTGCTTCCAGGATAAAAACCAACTCTTCATTTGGATATTAAAGCCACTACAATCTAGATCCAGATGAATTTTCGATGCTGAGGGTTTATTATTCATTCCCCTCCACTCCTCACCAACATGTTCTTTGTTTCTGTCAAACTATCCTACTTGTGTTTCCTAGTACACACATTCCATCCATTACCTCCACGACTATGTACAGAACTGACCTTTACTTACACATTTTAAAATCCCTGGATCCCTTTGGGGCTCAGTCCAAGTGCCTCTTCCTCTAAGAGGCCCTTCCTGATTCCCCTAGATGCTTGTGTACTACTGTATATATACATATATATATATTTTTTTTTTTTTCCAACCCTTACCTTCCATCTTGGAATCAACACTGTGTATTGGTTCCAAGGCAGAAGAGTAATAAGGGTTAGGCAATTGGAGTTAAGTGACTTGTCCCTGGGTCACACAGCTTGTACATTTGGTTGGAATAGATCCTATCTTTATTTCTCGGTTAACAGATCTCTCTAGTTCAGGAGTTCTTAAAGACCACTTTTCTGTCTTGGACTCCTTCTCAGAATGTGGTTTATACAATGTATATCTAAGGGTAGAGTTGACATCATCCCCATTTTGGCTTCTGGACAATGTGAGAATATTTTTTTTTAAATTCAGTCAGAATTGAGAATCTAACAAGGTCTGTATACTTCCCTGAATCCATTAAAGCCACTCCCTAAGTAATTTGTATAAAAGAGAGAAGCTATCTCAGAATTGGAGAGAAAGGGATTCTGAGCCAAGAAGTTGGACCAAAGAGGATTAAAACTGCCAGAGAAGGAAGATATCTAGGAGAGTTGTTAGTTCTCCAGGCAACTCAGAAAAGCAGACCCTAGCTGAAGGAGGTCCCAAGAAAAGGCCAATTCTTTCTCAAACTGCCCCTTCCAATGCCTGTACATCCACAGACACTTATTATATAATATGTTGTTTCTTTTCCCAAAGGTTTCCTGTAAACTGAATTTTTTTTGCCTCAACCAAAAAGAAGCTAGAGGTTAACCAGAGAAAGATATAAATGTTAGATTAGAAAGAGAACCCAACTGCTGTCTGAATACTAGAAATTTTCCTAACTGGGGGCTCAGAGCTATTGTGACTGAATTTACAACTGGTTTGTTTAGAATGAACTTATAAAATCAGAAGGGAAAAAACCACCATGGGAGGGTGGAGGGACCATCTTATTAGGCTTAAAATGAGTAAAATGTGGTAAAAGAGTGTCAAGCATAATCAACATTTATATTGAAATATAGTAATCAAATTAGATTAAAAAAAAACTTCTCAAAGCCCATTTTAGGAATCCATATGCTAGTAGAATAAGTTTCTTAAATGCAAGGACTATTTTTATTTTGTATTTCCAGGATCTGGTACATAGTAGGTATATAATAAATGCTTGCTGATTTCCGTTAGTGGGGGCAGGACACTCCTAGACGGTGGATTACCGGAGACAAATGTTGTCTTCTGGGGCCAGCTTAGAAGAGTCTATTTCCTAGGGAGATTTGCCTACCCAGGCCAGGCTGCCAAGCAGCCCTGTGGGAGAGCTGTAGGACAGTGGCGATTGGCAGCGTGCCCACTTCTCTTTTGATGGGGACCCCTGTCCTTCCCACCTCCACCCCCAGCCTCTCCAACCTCCTCCTCCAGACAAGATTCTGTCCTAGAACTCCTGGACCCTGGGAGTTAATTATTATGGGGCCTAAAGAGATAAAGGCTTAACCCAAGGAGACGCCTCCCCTCCACAAGCTGCTACCTGGAGATAGCAAAGGTTAGAGGCTCTGAGCCCAAGGGAGATGAGGCTGGCCCTGAGACACTCCAGCTGGCTCCTCTGGGACCCATCTAGTGCCTGCGCAGGGTTTTAGATCAGGACGTTGGGGTGGTCTGGGGAACAGAGCCTGCCTTCTCCTCACAATGGAGTGCCAGGAGGAGGACCATCACCTCTGCCCGGCCAGGGCTGCAGCCCCTGGAACATGCCCACTACTCTTTGCTGTGAGCACTGGGACAGTCCACTATGTTCCAAGGCTTGATCCAGGGGCAACAGAGGCCTCAGGAGTTGTCCTGGACCCTGGCCCAAGGCTAGATGCTGCCCTGGAGGACCCTTGTCAGATGGAGAGGTAAGGACTTTGGGGGTGGTTGTGTCAGTCAGTCATGAGCCAGGCACTGGGCTAAGTGCTGGGGATCCAAAGGAAGGCAAAGGAAGACCCCTGCCCGCAAGGAACTCACAGTCTAATGGGCAGACAGTGGGCCAATAATTATGTACAAACAAGTGACGTGTAGAATGACCCCCAGAAGGCAGGAAGGCTAGAGATGAAGAGGGCCTTGAGAAAGACTTCCTGTAGAGGCTGGAATTCTAGCCAGGCCTTGTATAAAGTCCCTCCCCCTCATTGAGAAGGGCAAACATGTTGGTATTCAATCAGCTGGGAAAGGGGGAAGTTTTGAGTGGAGAGAGAGATAGAGACACGGAGAGACAGGGAAGGAGAGCCAGAGCCAGAGCCAGGGAGACAGACAGAGACAGAGACAGGGAGAGAGACAGAGAGAGAGACAGAGCCAGGGAGAGAGAGAAAGGGAGGGAGAGGGAGACTTGGAGACACACACAGAGAGAGAAACAGGGAGAGAGAGAGAGACAGACAGACAGACAGAGATATGGAGAGAGAGAGAGACAGAGAGAGAGACAGAGACAGGGAGAGAGAGACAGAGAGAGAGAGAGAGAGACAGTGAGAGAGACAGAGACAGAGACAGGGAGAGAGCCAGGGAGAGAGAGACAGAAACAGAGAGAGAGGGAAGGAGAGCCAGAGACAGAGCCAGGGAGAGAGAGAAAGGGAGGGAGAGAGAGACTTGGAGACACAGAGAGAGACAGGGAGAGAGAGAGAGACAGACAGACAGACAGACAGACAGAGATATGGAGAGAGACAGAGAGGGAGAGAGAGAGAGAGAGAGAGAGAGACATGGAGACAGACAGAGAGACAGAGACAGAGAGAGAACTAGATGAGGAGAGGAAGAGAAGAGGGCGGATAGTCTTTTGTTTTTGTCTGAAAACCCTGATAAACTCTCCAAGCATTCCACACGCTGGCCAAATTGGGCCATTCCCAATCCCCAAACAAGCTTTCCTGCCCCGTGGTCTTTTTCCTCCTGGGCCCTCTCCCCGAGGCAGTGTGGTGTAATGGAAAGTGCCCTGGGTTTAAGACTAAATTCTGACTCTTTTACTGCAAGATCTTGGCCGAATCCCTGAGCGCCTCTGGGGCTTTGCCTCCTGAACTGGAAAAATAAGGGGATGGACTAGAGAACCTTCTCTCTGAACTCTGAATCTCTAATCTTATGATCTCTCCTCTTTTCCTGTCAAATTCCTACTCGTCCAACCCAGAGAGCGAGGTCTTCTCCAGAAAGCCAGCCCTGATATCTCCCTGCTTGGTAACAGTCTTTCCCCTCACACTTCCTACGGAGATTGGTTTGGACCCTCCGAGGTACTCATTTTGTCTGAGTTCTAGTGGGGGGCACAGTGGGGATAGAGCACCGGGGCCTGGAGTCAGGAAGGCCTGAATTCAAATCTAGCCTCAGACACTGGCTAGCTATGTGACCTTGGGCAAGTCACTACCCTTTTGGCTTCAGTTTCCTCAACTGTAAAATAAACTGGAGAAGTAAATGGCAGACCACTCCGGTATCTCTGCCAAGGAAACCCCAGAAAAGGGCTGCATAGAGCCGCCAGGGTCCTGTGGGACCAAAGACGATCCCTGGCCCCCATCCCAAAGGCATGGGATGATGGAGGCAGTCCCCAGGGGTCAGGAGCTATTCCTGGTGTCGCCTCCTGTTTTCGTAACACTTTACAGTTCACAAAGTTGGCTTTCCTTCCAACAGCCGTGAGACACACAGTTCAAACGTCATTATCTCCGCTTGGCAGATGAGAAAGTTGAGGCTCAGAGAGAGGACATGACTTGCCCAAGGTCACACAGCCACGGGGAGGTCATCTGAGGATTCGCCCTACATTTTCCCTTTTTTGCCAGCCGGGGGTTCAGGAACTTTCATGGTTTTAGAGGAGAGTTAACTGGCAAAGGCTTCTTCCCTTTTTGTCCTTATTTTCTCTCCTGGCTCTGGGAGTCGTGGGGCCCCTGTGGCAGGCTGGACTGTGATTGGTCTGGTGGAGCCCCTTGGCTTAGCCTGGGAACGCCACGTTTGTCTCCTCCGTGAGAGATGAAGGGCCGAGTGATCCTGCCTCTCCCGGCCCTCAGAGCGGCCACACCGTGCCGTGCCGGCACCCCTTGCTCTGAGAGCTTCCTCGGTGCCTCTTTGCCCCGAGAACCAAATACCAAACCTCCCATCTGGCATGTGAAGCCCTGGGCGACGGGGCTCCCAGCTATCTTCCTGCGAACGCTTCATCTTGATCTCCTTCTTCCTGCCGGTCACACTAGCCTGCCAGCTAGCCATTCCTCGCCTGACCTCTGGCCCTGTGCAGGTGGCGGCTCCTGGGGCTGGAGTGAGCTGCCTTTCTGCACCCTCATCTCTTAGGACCTGCAGCTTTTTTCAAGGCCCCTCTCGCGTGCGACCTCCTGCCGGAGTCCTTTCTCGGACTCTCTCCCCCAGTTATTGGGGCATTAGCCCTTTGGAAATGACTTGGGGATAGACTTTCTTTTCTTTAAACGCCCACCTTCCATCTTAGAATCAATACTAGGCAGAAGACTGGTCAGGGCTAAGCAATGGGGGTTAAATGCCTTGCCCAGGGTCACACAGCTAGGAAGTGTCTGAGGCCAGATTTGAATCCAGGACCTCCCATCTCTAAGCCTGGTTCTGGTTCTCAATCCCCTGACCCACCTAGCTGCCTCCCTATGGTATATACTTTGTTTTTTTTTAAATATTTTTATTTTTAAACCCTTAACTTCTGTGTATTGGCTCCTTGGTGGAAGAGTGGTAAGGGTAGGCAATAGGGGTCAAGTGACTTGCCCAGGGTCACACAGCTAGAAAGTGCCTGAGGCCAGATTTGAACCTAGGACCTTCCATCTCTAGGCCTGACTCTCCATCCACTGAGCTACCCAGCTGCCCCCACCGTGTTATGTTTTAAATAAAATTTTAATACCTTTTATTTCTACATCCCTACATTTCCCGCTGTACATCTCTCTTCTTCCACCCTCACAGAGAGCTGCCCTTGACAGTAAAGAATTTAAAATAATTATAATTATATGATGAATCAAAATCAATCATGATTAATAATGTAACAAATTATAGTCGTACAATGTTATATAATAAATCCTATAAATCGTACAATAATATTAATAATATAAATGATAATTAACAAGAGGGAAAAAAGGTTGCCCAAACTAACCTCTCTATCAAACAGGGCTAACGTTAGGGGCAGCGTTCCACACCCACCGTCCCTCACCTCTGCAAAGGAGGAGGAATTATCTTCTCATCTCTCTTTGTTGGTGCCCCATGCGCTCATTAGA
The DNA here is from genome assembly GCF_016433145.1 of Gracilinanus agilis. Taxonomy (NCBI): domain Eukaryota; kingdom Metazoa; phylum Chordata; class Mammalia; order Didelphimorphia; family Didelphidae; genus Gracilinanus; species Gracilinanus agilis. The sequence goes on along the minus strand of NC_058135.1, from coordinate 285,140,548 downwards.
ATTTCCCAGGATTGCGCTGAAATGGTTTCATTGCTATTATTCTTACCTCTTTGCACTGCTGTGTTCACTGTGACTGACTGCTTCCTTCACTTAGCATCAGTTCTTACAAGCTGCCATGCCTCTTACCAAGTTGTTTCACATCTGTTTGCCTCAGTTTCCTCAACTGTAAAATGGGGATAGTAATGCCTGTCTTGAAGGGTTGTTGTGAAGATTAAATAAGATAATGTATACATACATAAATTTATCCATCCATCCATCTACCTACTTATCTATCTATCTCTCCATCCATCCATCCATCCATCCATCCATCCA
>NC_058135.1:285117614-285131038 GCF_016433145.1 Gracilinanus agilis | reverse complement strand
GTATCTCTTGGCAAAATCTCCAGGGCTTAGCACAGGGCCAGGATTCGAGTTCCAGGTCTGCCGGGGCATTTGGGGCAAGTCAGTTTCCATTTCTGGGGAAACCGGACCTCTGTTTCCTCATCTGTAAAAGGAGGAAATCGAGCTAGATTGCATCTGGCGTCCGCTCTTCCTCTGTGCCCCGCCTCCCTCACTGGGGGAAGAAAGAGGATGGACGGGAGGACGTTTTATAGTAGGTGCCCAATACTGGGCTAACGGAAGGTTGGCAATCCACCTCCTAAAGGGGAGGCAACAGAGATGAGCAGAGACAGGGGGCTCCCGCTCTGGACGTCCCTTGTTCTGGGGATGATTCTGTGATTCCTAAGTTTTATGCCCTGTAAGCCAACATGGTGCCTCACACACATAGTAGGTGCTTCATAAATGTGGTTGAATGAGCTCTTCCCAGAGCATTCAGCACAGTCTAGGCACATAGTAGGTGCTTTATAAATGTGGTTGATTGAGCTCTTCCCCAGAGCAGTCAGCACAGTCTAGGCACATAGTAGGTGCTTCATAAATGTGGTTGAATGAGCTCTTCCCCAGAGCAGTCAGCACAATCTAGGCACATAGTAGGTGTCCAGCAAATACTCACTTTAGAAGATGTGCCCTTTGAAGGCATAGATTCATTTTATTCCTTTGATGCATATAGTAGATGCTTAATGTTTGCTTCACTGAAGTACCAGACAGCCGGGGTCCGTCAGGACGCCAAGCCCAAGCCTGCTTTTGTTATTGGCTAAAGTCATGGCCCCAGACAAAGCCCTTTACGCCCATGCGCTCACTGGGGAGGGCTCCATTGGGGAGGCTCCATTGGGGAGGGCTCCGTTCAGGGTGGGCCAGCGAGTGCTTGCTGTGGCTAAGAACAAGGTCTCGTCTCCGACCTCGCAAGGCTGGCAGGAATGCCAAGGGAGATCCTAGTTTCTCATCTCCTCAGGCTGGGTGATGGTATCTCCCATGAGGCGGGGCGGGCGCCAACGCCGGAGTCCAGAACAGCTCGAGCTGGGGTTGACTTCAGGCTCCGTCTCGTGCCCCCTTCGTGCCAGGGACGAGTCGCCTCCTCTGCTCTGGTCTCAGTTTTCTCCTCTGTAAGATGAGAGAAGTGGGTTCAGGGCTCTCTGAAGTCCGTGCGGGCTCTGCCATTGGGCACCGCGGCTTTGTGTGACTCGGTGGCCCTCCGAGGCTGCGGCGGCTTTTCCCCGGGAGCCCGCGGGAGCCCGGTGTCTGTCGGGCGGCGCCGTGGGACGGGGTCTCGGGGCACACGCGCTAGGAAGGGCCAGACGTGCGTTTCCAGGCTGTCGGCTTGCTCTCCGCGCTTGTGGTTTCCCGAGGCTGAGGCCGATGGCCACGTGGCAGACGTCCATCCATCCCTTTTGGACGGGGCGGGGGTGTCGTGGCCTCTCTGGGCTCTGCGCCCCCCTGCACCCAAGGGAGAGCCTGACCTGGCAGAGAAGCCCAGGGAGGAGGAGAGCTCACATGGCCGTGGCCGTCGCAGAAGCGAATGGAAGACAAAAAGCATTTCCTAAGGACTCCCTGTGTGGAGCAGCCGCCTTCCTAAGCGGAGGGTCCCATTCCAGGCGACGGAGGGGGCCGAGTGGTGGCCAGGAAGCTGGTTTCGGGGTGGGGGCATTCCTGGACGAGCCTTTGGCGGCAGCGATGGCCGCGTTGATGTTCCCAGAATCGGAAGGGGGTGAGGGCACCTGGCGCCCGGGCAGAGGAGGCTGGCGCTGGGGGCCCCGTCGGGAGCCAGAAGAGGGCCATCGATCCCTCGGTGATGGGCGCTCCAGGCGCCAGGTGGTGCGGCGGGCAGGCGGGCAGGCGGGTGACGGATCAATGGGGGCTTCGATCCCATCACCTTTTCCTCCCAAGGGCAGCCTGAGTAGACGGCCGGCTCTTGGGCAGCGGATGGAAGCGGGCAGGGATGGGCTGGCAGCGGCCAGCCAGGAGAAGGTGCTTCGCCCCTGAGCTGCTGCTGGCTTGTTCTGCACATCCCGGGCGATGGAGGGGGTCCATGTGGTGGTGGTGGGGAAGGGGGCGAGCGATCCTGAAGGGATGGGACAGCCACGGAGCCCAGAGCGCCCAAGGGGGTGTCGGAGGACACGGTTTTCGGAACTTGAAGCAAGAGAGGCCATTTTACAGAGGAGGAAACCAAGGCCCGTGACTTGGCCAGATTTGGGTAGCTAATGTGTGTCTGCCACAGAATTTGAACCCAGGTCCCTGACTCAGGGCCTTAAGGCTCGTCCTTGGGCTTGTTAAACTTCCTGCAGGTTCTCGGGGCTCCCTGTCTGCCAGGCTAGCCCTTCTCATGCAGCTTTCCCCTCCCAGCGGTCCTTGGAGCTCCCCATCTCACCGGTCCGGTAGCCCATTCCCAGGACCACCAACGGGTGACTCCAGAACACGAGCGATTCGTGTGTTCCGAGTAACCTAACTTTGGGGGGCCTTCAGGAGGCAACGGCGGAGGCCCAGAGGGACTGTGAGGCAGACACTCCCAGGCTCCAAGGAAAGGATCTTGCGAGGCCCCATCTGGGTAAGTCTGGCCAGAGACTGGCCAGGCAGCGGCCCGAGAGGGCCTGGAAGGTCAGTCATTTGTCCGTGTTGGCCTCCTCGGGCGGCCGGAGAGCGGGCAGGCCCTGGACGCGCTGGGCATTTAGTCGGGGTTTCTTTCATGTTTGACAACAACAAGAGCCCAGAATTCCGAGTTCTTGACCAAGCGGGATGGGGGGGTGGAATGGGGCGAGCGGGCCGGAGTTGCAGGGCCAGAACTGCAGGATCGCATTTTCCTCTGGCCCAGGCCCGTTTCCTGAGGAAGTGAACCAACAAGGCCCTTTCCTGAATAAACTGCCTGTGGGTCTCTTCAGGCCTGGCTGGATTCTCCACATCCTCCCCGCCCCCACTGGACATGCTGACCAAAGAGAGGGAGGGGTGCCCCCCCCCCGGGCTCTCCCCGTGACTGAGCCTGGTGTCTCTTTGCTCCCTCCACCCCCCCCCCCACTGGACAAACCACCCTTCCCAGCTCCTCGGCCAGCCCCAGGGAGGAAGCGAGCTCTTCCCTGTCAGAGGCTGGGGTGGCCCCGTTATTCCGTGTGGTCCCCCGGGGCAGAGCTCAGCCCGATGGGGGGACGTCGGAGCAGCAGGGCTCAGTTCTAGATTAGGAAGAACTTTCCAGCCGTGGAGCTCAGGCAGAGAGCAGAGGAGCCGCGATGGCCGATTACAAGCTGGGGCTTACGCTGTGCCAAGGCCTGTGCCGGGGGAGCGGCTTTTACACACTTAAGAGGTCACACATGGGCTCCCGCACGTGCCTTTTTCAGCCAAGAAAGCTGAAGTGGAGGGAAGTGACTTCCCCAAAGTCCCACTGTAGTGAGTTGTTGAGCTGAGATTTGAACCCAGGGTCAGCCCCATTTCCTCTGCGCCCCAAAGGGGTTTGAATTGACCCCTTTCAGGGTCTTGTGATCCTCAAGTCTTCTGATCCGTCTCCTCCTTTCTGTAGGAGATGGAGGCCCCGGCGCTGGGGCTGGGACGGGGCTAAGAATCTGGCTGAGGAAGGAGAAGTCCTCGGGCTTGGCTGGTGCCGGGGACCCTGGCTCAGGGGGCTCTTCCTTTAGCTTCCTGCGTGCTAGTGGCTGTTTTTGGATAAAGAAAGCTGCCCGTCTTGTTCCCCTGTCTTTGCTGGCCCATCAGTGGGACCTGGTTTGGGAATTCTAAGTCTTCTACTCACTACTTGCTGATCCCCAGAAGAAGGATTTTTCCCTCTCTGGGCCTCAGTTTCCCCATATGTCCAACAAAGGAGGTTGCCTCTGGGCATGTCCGAGGCCTCTTCCAGCTCTAGATGTTGGATTCTGTACATCAGTGAGTTGTTGGTTCCTGCCCAGGCTCTGCCACCCTTCCTTCCCGCGCAGGGGGCATCGCTTGTCTGAAACGCCTGGACTTTGACCGTCTCTCAGGGGGTGGAGGTGAATGTGACCCGACCCATCTCTCCCTCCGCCGTTTGGGAGGCAGCAGGGGGTGGGGGCGAGGGTTAGGTGCCATCTAGGGCAGTGGAGCAGAGAAAGTGGGGCAGCTCCCTGAGGTGTTTGGACCTGTGCCCTTCCTCTCCTGTTCTCACTGGACACAGCCCCGTGGCACCCTGACCTTTGAGGGCCAGCCTGGAGGGCCCAAAGTCACTGAAGTGGGAAGGCTGAAGTCCCAGGCAAGGCCTCAGCAGCTCCAAATTCCAAGCCCACATCTGTTGGCAGAGGCTGATTGGCCGGGCTTCTCTGGGGCTTGGTTTATTCCAGGAATGGATGGATGGATGGATGGACGGATGGATGGATGGATGGATGGATGGATGGATTGGATGGATGGATGGATTGGATGGGTGGATGGATTGGATGGGTGGATGGGTGGATGGAAGGATGGATGGATGAATGGATGAATGGATGGATGGATGGATGGATGGATGGATGGATGGATGGGTGGATGGGTGGAAGGATGGATGGATGAATGGATGGATGGATGGATGGATGAATGGATGGATGGATGGATGGATGGATGGATGAATGGATGGATGGATGGATGGATGAATGGATGGATGGATGGATGGATGAATGGATGGATGGATTGGATGGGATGGATGGATTGGATGGATGGATGGATTGGATGGGTGGATGGGTGGATGGGTGGATGGAAGGATGGATGGATGGATGGGTGGATGGATGGATGGATGGATGGATGAATGGATTGGATGGGATGGATGGATTGGATGGATTGGATGGGTGGATGGATGGAAGGATGGATGGATGAATGGATGGATGGAAGGAAGGAAGGAAGGAAGGAAGGAAGGAAGGAAGGAAGGATGGATGGATGGATGGATGGATGGATGGATAGGGCAGCCTCTATGAATGACCAGGGCCTGGCTCCTGAGGGGGGAAGGGTTTGAGAGGGGACTGTGGGAGGGGATGTGGCGGGGCAGTGGCTGCCTGCTCTCTCCTATTGGCTGTTCCCCGCCTCTGACCAGGAATTTAGGGGGTCTCAGGTCCTCGGTCTTCCACTAATGACCTGTGGTGAGACTGGGGACAGCTTGTGCCTTTTCCCTTCAGCTCATTTTCCCCATCTTTGAGGGGCCTCCCAGTGGCTCTGGCTTCCTTTTAAATACACCAAACAGGGTACACCTCTTGGTGGTCCAGCCACTCTTTGTCTTTCTGGGGGGAGGAATCAACCCCATCTTCCTGGCTAGGAGGATCGTGTGGCAGGGATAGCCCACCCTGGTCAGCCCACCCTTCATCCTTTTTCCTAGCTTCTCTCATTGGCAGCATCCTAGAACTGCCCATTTTACAGTGAAAGAGATTGAAGTTCAGGGAAGGAGGAATGATAGAAGCCAAGAGAAGTAGAGACAGGGTGGGGGGGCAGCTGGTCCTTCCCCCTCTGCTCTGGGGGGCCCCCAGTTTGGAGGGGGGCTTCTTGTGCCCCTTCCCTGGCAGCACCCCCAGTGAGCCAGTTCACAGAATCCGTCCTTGCTTCCCTCCTTCCGGAAATCCTCTGCTGACGCTGCGTATTCTTGTGGGATGACTCCCCGCTCCCCGCTCCCCCCACCCGCTTTTCCATTTCCTCCCTCCTCGATCACATGCTTCATTCCTCTGAACCCTCCGGAGGCTCAGGCTGGCCTCTTCCTCCCCTCGCTTTTCTCGGGAGTCAGCATCGGGATTTCTCTGAGCCAGATGAGGGTGGTTGGGCGCAGCTCTGCCTCCCTTCAGTCCAGGTCTTGCTCGAGCCCCGACTGCACCCCCCACCCCCACCCCATGCCTTTGGGCCTCTTAGAAAGCAGGGGCGACTCTGGCTTGGAGTTAGGAAAACCCGAGTTCAAATCCTGCCTCTGACCCTTAACCAGCTGTGAGACCCAGGGCAAGCCTCTGAACCTCTGTAAAACGGGGGTGATAACAGCTCCTGCCTAGGCTTGCTGTGAGATGAGGGGGGTAAAGTCCTCAGTGAACCAGGAGGCCTCCGAGGCCAAGCCTCCTCTTTTTCTTTTAACCCTTACCCTTTCTCTTAGACTCAATACTGTGCAATGGTGCCAAGGAAGAAGAGCAGAAAGGGTCAGGCAATGGGAGTTCAGTGATTTGCCCAAGGTCACACAGCTAGGAAGATTTGCACCCGGGTCCTCTCATCTCCAGGCCTGGCTCTCTTTATCTCCTCAGCCCCTCTAGCTGCCTCTCCTCTTATTTTTCAGAAGAGGAAACTGAGGCCCAATCACAGGGTACCCATGAGAGTTGGGGGTCCCTGAAGCCTTATTCATTTGTTCTTGTAAGTTCGAGACCCCCCGGGCTATGGGTCCACAAACGCTGGAAAAGAGGACAGAGTGAGCTAGAATGCTGGTCTCCGAAGGAGAGCAGAGTGAGACGGGCCAGACCGTGGCAGGCCTTAAATGCCAGAGTCAGACGTATACCTGAAAGCCTTGGAGTTGGGCAGGGACGTGACTTGGAGGAGGCACAACACACTGGAAACGGTCTTTGGCTTCCATTCCGGAGAGATGGGGCGGGTGGGAAAGGCCGAAAGAGCAGCCCCTGCCTCTCCCACTCCATATCCCCGCACACACGCACCCTCTGGTGGAAATAGAACCCAGAACCCTGGCTCTGGGACCCTGGGCAAGGTTCACAACTTTTCTTTTTCTCTATTTCTTTATCTTTTCACCTGCCTCATAAGATTTTGGAGGAAAGGATTTTTACAAACGGGAAAGCTTAAGAATGTTGTTATTTAAAAGAACCAACCACAGTGCAGCTGTGCAGCAGAAAGGCAGCTTTGGGGACTGGCTGTTGTTGTTCGTTACTTTTCAGTCATGTCCGACTCTTTGTGACCCTGTTTTGAGGGTTTTTTGGGCAAAGATACTGGAGGGGGTTGCCATTTCCTTTTCTAGCTCATTTGACAGATGAGGAAACTGAGGTAAAAAAGGGTGAAATGACTTGTTCAGGGTCACCCAGCTGGCAAGCGTCTGAGGCTGGATTTGAACTTGGAAAGATTAGTCTTCCTGATTCCAAGCTTGGTTCTTTATCCACCGCACCACCCGGCTTCCCTGGGTACCAGCATCCTGCCTCAGTTATGAGGGAAGAGGCTAAAGGCAGGAGAACCAGGGAGGAGGAGGAGGAGGAGGTAAGTTGTCTAGGCAAAAGGGAATGAGGGTCCGAATGGGAGTGATTGTAATTAGGAATATTGACTGGGTGCAAGAGAGACTGGAGAGCTTGACTCTGGTGGCCCTGGGACTGGTCAGATGGGGGAAGAGTCAGGGTGGGAGCAGGAGAGGCTGGGAGGGTGGTCCTGCTCTCCTGGCCCAGACTTGGTTGTGTGGTGGATGGGGGTCAGGGTGCTTCAAGAGCCCTTCGGGCAGCCCTAGGCTATGACGGGAAAACCTCAGCTCCCATCCTCACTCCTCTTTGGGAAAGGAAGTCATTGGGGGTTCCAGGCTGATGGGCAGAGACTTGGCTGTAGGCTCCTATCCTCGGGGTCCCTGCCTGTACCTATTACACCCCTGTGCTATGAGGGTTAGGCAAGAAGGGGGAGAAGAGAATCTTAGGTTCATAGAATTCAGAGCTAAAAAGGGTCAACCCCTTCACTTTACAGATGAGGAAACGGAGGCCCAGGAAGGTCAAATGACTATGTGCTGGTGTGTCCCGACATTGTCCTTTGCCATCTTTGCCCATTTGCTGGGGGTGAGGGGAAACTCTGGAGTTGTTTTGCTGTGCATTTCCCTTCTCAGTCGTTTGAAGCCTGTGTTGCTAATAGTTTGCTCTGAGAACTCTCTATTCAGATCTTTTGCCCTCTTACCCATTGCGGGATGCCTTTTGGTCGTGCTGTATTTGTTAGCTGTCCCGGGTAGATCCTGGATGTCAGATGTTTGATTCAGAGGTTTTTTCCCTCTAGTTGACCTCTTCCCTTCCTACCCTGGTTGCATTATTTTTGTTCATTCCAAACTTTGCATTTTTGTGTAGCCACGTTGCCTTGTTTATCTTTTGGAACTTCTCATCCTCCTCTGGTGAAGAATCCATCCCTCGCCCGCCATTGCTGTGAAAGGCGCCGGGTCTGGTCCTCCTCTAAACTGCTGCTGGTGGTGTCACCTTTTCATCCTCAGGTCGCTCATGGGGAGTCTGTTGTGGCATGTGGTAGAAGAGGCTGCTCGAGCCCTTGTTTCTGCCAGAACATTTTCCAGTTTTCTTGGCAAATTTGTCCAAAAAAGTTGAGAGAAGGCGGCGCCTTTTCATCCCATGGCACATCCATCACCTCTTTTCTGTAGCACCAGGGCCTTTTGTCCAAATCTCTCTTTCTCTTCTTCCCAGACCCCTACAAGCTCCAGGTGACGAGAGCACATTTTCTAGTTTGCTCAGAAAGGAAACAGTCACCTCTAGAACCTGTTCTTCGGTACAGAGGAAAGAGTCCGAGGCCTGAAATCGGAAGACCTGGGTTCAGATCTTGCCTCTGATGCTTACCATTGGACAAGTCTCTCCCTTTCTTGGAGCCTCAGTGTGCTCATTCACAAAACAGGGCAGTGATAGGTGGTCATTGAGGTCCCCCCCTTTTTTATCTCCATGCTTCTGGGCAGCCCAGTTGAGCATGAGATTACAAAGTTTTATCCAGCACAGACTTTATTTAGCTCTACCGCCTTTCTGATCAGGGTGAGCTTCCTGGTCCAGCTCTCAGGGCCCCAAAGTCTATGTTTGCCTCCTTGTTAGCTGTGTGGCTAGGGAGAAAAACCTGGGTCTGGAGACTGAGGACCTACGTTTGAACCCCAGCGCTGCAATTTATGTAAGAGCTGGGTGATCCTCCACTAATTCCTTCCCTTCTCTGAAACTTGAGACGTGATGACCTCTTCCAGTGGTGATGCTGAAGCAAGTGGCAGCCGGCCATCTCAGACCAGCCCCGGCTGTTTGCAGATTCAGGGGTCCCCTGGACTGAGCTCATATGTTAGCCGATGGATCTCATCTCCCTCCCAGCTGGCCAATTGGGAAGCCTGCTGATTGCTGGCTGGCTTTCGCCGATCCACCCGAATTCCTGTGTGATGACTTCGTTTGGAAATGACAGGGCGGAAGGACCTTAGGAGACCTTTGGTCCAGCTCTCCCACCATCTCTTTCTGTCTCTTTGTCTCTCTGTCTCTCTCTCCTTCTCTGTCTCTGTCCCTCCCTCTGTCTCTCTCTCTCTCCCCCTCCTCCCCCTACTGTCTCTGTCTCTCTCTGTCTCTGTTTCTTTCTCTCCTCTCTTCTCCTCCTCTCCCCTGTCTCACTGTCTCTGTCTCTGTGTCTCTCTCTGTCTCTGTCTCTTTCTCTCTGTCTCTTTTTCTTCCTCTGTCTCTCTCCTCTCTCCCCCTCCTCCCCATCTCTCTCTCTCCTCTCCCATCTCTCTCTGTCACTGTCTCTCTGTCTCTGTCTCTCTTTCTCTCCCCCCCTCTTTCTCTCTCTCTCTCTCTCCTTCCCTGTCTCTGTCTCTGTCTCTCTTTCTCTCCCCCCTCTTTCTCTCTCTCTCTCTCTCTCCTTCCCCGTCTCTGTCTCTGTCTCTGTCTCTCTCCTTCCTTTAGTTTTATTCTTTCACCACGACCCTTATTTTACAGAAGAGGAAACTGAGGGGGGAAGAGAGTTGTCCAAGGTCTCCCAGCCAGTGGGTGGGTCTCCAATTCCAGGCTCTTTTCAGAGAGAGCAGGAAAAGCAGCAGATTCTGGGCCGATGATGGAAGCCGTCCGGCCCTGGACAACACAACGGTTCAGCCGGGCTCCTCGGTGTCCCCCCGAAGCAGCCCTGGCTGAGCAGCGGGGGGAGCCCAGAGGTGGGGGAAGGGGCCGAAGGGCCCTTATCAGCAGTGACCGAGCTGGCCCGGCGTCTCCTCCCCTCCTCCCTCGGCTCTCTCCATCCCCTCCAGCCCTGCTGAAGAATGGGAGGAAGCCTGCTGGCTCGGGAGCCCCAGAGCTTCTCGGGTTTCGCTGAATGAGCAACTCTGATGCTGCCTCGGCACAAAACACCAGGTTTCCCCAGACTCGGGGCTGGCCTCCTCCTCCCCACTTCCTGCTCCCCCAGGCAGCCTGCAGGAGCAGAGGAGGGGAGAGGAAGGAGGGAACGTCTGCTGGAAAGATGCAGGCGCGAGTCTTGGCCGGCCTTCTTCCCTCTCATCCTGTGCCTCCAGAGAGCGAAAAGGAGCCTGTTGGCCAGAGAGGCCCCCTGGTGACTTGGGCATGGCAGAGTCATGAGGTCCCAAGGATTTACTGGGTAACCGCAGTTGGTCACTTCAATTCTCCGTGCCTCAGTTTCCTCTGCTGTGAAAGGAAGGAGGCTGGACCTTGTGAGTGAACCATTTCCCAGGATAATGTATGGCCAGTGGCTTCCCCGAGTAAAGGGCCTCCGTGGTACTTTCAAGGCAAGGCCAGTGGGGAGGGAAGTGTGGACTGCTGTGGATGAGTCCCTTGTCCTGGGTTCCAGCCCCCAACCCTTGGGCCATTCTTGGGCCTCAGTTTGTTGTTGTTCAGCGTCCAGTTCTTTGTGGCCCCCGGTGGGGTTTTCTTGGCAAAGACACTTGAGTGGTTGGCCTTCTCCATTGTGTTTGAAAGATGAGGAAACTGAGGCAAGCAGGGCAAAATGACTTGCCCAGGGTCATACAGTGAGTAAGTGTATGACTCTTTGTGGTCCCGTTTGGGGTTTTCTTAGCAAAGATACTGGAGTGGTTTGTGATTTCCTTTTCCAGTTCATTTGACAGATGAGGAAACTGAGGCAAACAGGTCCTGGGTCAGACAGCTGGGAAGTGCCTGAGGCCAGATTTGAGCTCAGGAAGATGACTTCAGGCCACTGTGCCTGCCTCGGTTTACTCTTCTGCAAAGCTAAGAGATCGGGCTAACTGGGGTCTAAGGCCCTCCCGGCCCTGCTCTTTGCTGCTCTAAGATTCCGGTGCTGGTCTTTATTAGAAGCCTAAAAACGGTGCCCGGCCCTGTGCTGGCTACCCAGCGGTCACCCTCTTTGACAGAAAGGGGGTGTTGATGTGCTTGGCAGGACTCGCACTCGGCCCAGGATCTCTAAGTCCCGTGGATCAGGAGCCCAGCGTCCATCGGGGGCACAGGGCATTGGGCGTGGCGCCACGCCGTGGTCCCTCCTGTCCACCCGCTAACTTTATTTTCCAAAAATCCTCCCCTTCCAGCTTAGAATCAATATTAACTATCAGTTTTAAGGCAGGGGAGTGGTAAGTGACTTGGCCAGGGTCATGCAGCGAGGAGGGTCACCACTCGCTCGTAAATCCTCGTCCCTTCCTTCTCTCCCAAATTTCTCGTCGTGGCGCTCGGGTTCACCCAGCGCCATCTTCCAGCACGAGAGGATCCCGAGGGAGTGGTGGAGGTAGGACTCGATCCCGGGGCTCCCGCGTTCCCGGGCGGCCTTCTCTCAGCCCCGGGCTGGGGACGCTGCTGTCTGGCTCACTGACCGCCGTGTTTCTCCCGCAGCCAGCCGCAGGCAGAAGACGGCCGGCAGCCGTCCCCGGTGACCAGCTCATGGAAAAGCTCGACCCCCTGCAAGGGAAGAAGGGATTCCCAGCTGCTGGAGCCCCCCTGTGGGGAGGGGGGCCGAGGAGAGGAGGCCCACCCGGCCAGCCCGCTGGACGTGTCTCGCCTGCGCAGCTCCTCCGTGGAAATCCGGGAGAAGGGCTCCGAGTTCCTCAAGGAAGAGCTGCGGAAGGCCCAGAAGGTACGAGCCTTGGTCTGGGCGGGGGCGCGGAGTGCCTAGGCTGGGGGTGCCCGGGATGTAACAACCATGTATGTGTTGGCACCGTACCAGAACCAGAACACAGGGCTCTGACCCGTCCTGGCTGTGTGACCCTGGGCAAGTCACTCAACCCCGATGGTCTAGCCCTTACCTCTCTTCTGCCTTGGAACCAATACTTAGTATCCATTCTAAGACGAGGTAAAGGTTTAAAAAAAATGGCAGACCCCAGAGAGCATGTCCAAGCAAGAGACGGCCATCCACTCTTGCTTGAAGACCTCCAGAGACAGGGAGCTCACCACCTTGCAAAGCCATGCACGCTCTCATCAATGGAGCATTCTCCCTTAAACCCGCCTCCCTGCTGCCTCTCCCCATCGCTCCCGATGCTGCCGGGGGAGCGTCTCTTCCAAAGGGCTGGTTCCTCCTCCTGAGGCCCCGGGTCTGGAGCGGGGAGCGGGGAGTCTCCAGGAGAGCGCCCCCTCCTGGTGGGGTGGTTTCTGAGAGGCTGCCCTGTGGATTTGGGGGAGACACCCCTAAGACTTCATGACGAAGGAAGGGGTCGCTCTCTGCCTCAGTAGAGGGACGACCCTCTTAGAGGAAAGCCTGGATCCCTAAACATGAGAGAGAGATTATCAATAACAGCCGCCATCACAATGACAGGCCTTTGCCAGGGACCTCCCGGGGCCTCAAGCCCTGACTAAAGGGTTAATGCCAGAGAGTATGTGGGCGAGGAGAGCTGCTGGCTGACTGTGTGTGGCTCGGCACAAGCCTCTGGGCCCCAGAGGCCCTGGGAAGGTTTGGGGTATCCCCTGCTTGTAGGCCTCTGCTTCTGGGGCCCCAGAGGCCCTGGGAAGGTTTGGGGTACCCCCTGCTCAGAGGCCTCTGCCTTTGGTCTCCCCAGGAGCTGAAACTTAAGGATGAAGAATGTGAAAGGCTATCCAAGGTTCGGGAGCAGCTGGAGCAGGAGTTAGAGGAGCTGACGGCCAGCCTGTTTGAGGTAAAGCTGTGCGCCCCCCCCCCCCGGGGCAGGCCCTCAGAGAGCCGGGGCAGGGGGGCCATTACTGGCAGTATTAGACAGTGGGCAATAGCCTGGCCCAGCCTCACCCCGGGAGCTCCTGGTCCAAGATGTCCAAGTCGAGTCTCACGGCCATTTGGGGCCCAGAGCAGAGACTAAATGTGGTAGCGTGGATCACTGGAATGGCATTTCTAACCCAGCAGGGATGGGGTGGGGGCTAGAGTTTGGGTATCAGGCAGGAGACAGTGAGGCCAAGTGGGTAGAGAGCCTGCTCTGGAGTCAAGGTTCAAGCCTCACCTTGGGCATAGTCTGACCGCGTGTGACCTAGGGCAAGTTACTTAACTTTTCAGAGTTTCCCCCCAAAAGTCTCCAAGACTGTAAGTCAGACAGAAAATATTGGTTTTATGGTAGACAATGACAATGTTTCATCACTGGCAGACATGAGGTTACAGGTCCAGGCTAGTGGGTCGCTCCCTCCCATCCCTACTGTTTTGCTTCCTTCCTTCCTTGCTTCCTTGCCACCCCTTTCCTTCCCTTCCTCCCTATCTCTCTCCTTCTCTCCATTTATCTTTCTCCCTCTTTCTTCTCTCTCTCTCCCACTCCCTCCCTTCCTTCTCTGTCTCTGTCTTCCTCCTCTCCCTCTCTTCCTCTCTCCCCTCTCCCTCTTCTGTCTCTCTCTCCCTCCCTCCTTCCC
>NC_058135.1:285072995-285117333 GCF_016433145.1 Gracilinanus agilis | reverse complement strand
CTTTCTTTCTTTCTTTCTTTCTTTCTTTCTTTCTTTCTTTCTTTCTTTCTTTCTTTCTTTCTTTCTTTCTTTCTTCCTTTCTTCCTTCCTTTCTTTCTTCCTTCCTTCTTTTCTTTCTTTCTGTTTGTCTTAGGATCAATACTAAATATTCATTCCAAGACAGAAAAGCAGGATGGGCTTAGGCTGTTGGGGTTGTGCCTTGCCCAGGACCACCTAGCTAAGAAGAGTCTGAGGCCAGAACTTTGAACTCAGGAAGATGAGTCTTCCTGGTGGAAGGCCCAGAGTTCCATCTGATGCACCACCTAGGCTGTCCCTCTTAGTTGTGTTCTGTTTTCTCTGCCAAGGAGAGAATGATCTTTGAACTAGAAAGAACAAAACAAAATAGTGAATAGGAAGGGAAAACCAAGTTCAAGCAGGGAAATGTTGAGAGAGAACCCTGAAGAATTCAGGCTCTGATGTGACATTCAAGTCTTGTTGGATAGAATTGGCGAGTCTCCAGAATCAGAGATCTCTGCCTACAGGTCACAGGGAATGAGAGTCCCAGGCCTGGGAAGGGCTCCATTTCCAATAAAGGGCCGAGAGAGACGTTGACAATTTACAATTCCAGTCCCATCTGCTCAACTTGGATCCCTGGTGAAATTCTAAAACGTGGTGTGAAAGTGATGGCTAGTGACTCTCTAGAAATGGAAGCAGTGATCATGAAGGACCAGTGTTGTTGCTTCAATAAGAATAGATTATAGCTGAAAGTTTGACAGGATTACTACCCTAGAGCAAGGGAATGCTGAAGAGATCGGTCTGTATTGCAGCAAAACATTTGGAAAGATGGCATGTTCCCATGATTACCATGCGGACAGAGAGAAAGATGTGGACTAGAGAATAGTAGAACTAGATGGATTGGGAACTGATCGAGTGCCTTTTCCCAAACAATAGTCATTAATGACTCAGTGTCAGCTAGGAAGGAGGTTTCTATTGCTTCTATTTAGAAGCAGCTAGTGGTGTAGTGGGTAGAGTACTGGGCCTAGAATCAAGAAAATCCAGTCTCAGATTTTACTAGCTCTATGACCCTAGGCAAGTCTTTTTTTCTCTGTTGCGAAATGGGTATATTAAGAGCACTTTTGTAGAGTTTCAGTGAGGATAGAACAAGATAACATTTGGTAAAAAGTGCTTAAGAGTGCCTGGCACATAGAAGGCACTATATAAATGCTTCTTTCCTTCTTTTTCCCTCCTTTCTACTGGAGTGTGCCAGGAATCTATCTTTGGCCCAGTGTAATTTAATATTCTTTTGATCGATAATGTAGAGGAGAGAAGGCATGCTGCTCATCAGATTTGCAGATGACTTGGAGCTGAGTGAAGGAGAGCCAGTGGGTCATCCAAAATATCTCAGTAGGCTAGAATGTTGACTCAAAAGGTGATTTTAATAGATAATGTAAAAATTTACACTTGGGTTCAAAAAATCAACTCCACACATAAAAGATGGGGGAGAGCCTTGACTATGAAAGCTCTCAGTGTTTTAACAAGCTCAGTGTGAATCTACAGCTTTTGTGGAAATCCAAACCACTCTAGATTGGACCTTGAGCTGCTGCTCTGAGTGTCCTAGTGTCCAGAATCAGGGAGGCCACAGGCCAGGCCTCTGTACTGAGTCCTGGCCTCAGTGCACTTAGAATATCCAATTTTTTTTCCAGGAAGGATAATGAAGAGTGTCCAGAGAAGGACAACCAGGATATGGTGAAGGGCCTGGAGATCATGTCTTGGGTGGATTAGTTGGGGTGTTTATCTAGGAGAAGGGAGGCTCCCGGGTGACTACCTAGAGATCTGCAAGAATTTGAAGGACTGTCCTACGGAAGGAGAAATAGATTTGCCCCAGAGCTTGGCCCTAGGATTTAGGCTCAACAAAGGAAAAGCTATCAATTAGAGCTTTCCTGAATAGGGAATGGAATTGCTTTGGGAGCTAGTGAGTTCCCCATCCCAGGAGGGCTTCAAGTCAAAGCTGGATGACATTGATGAGTGTGTTGTAGAGGGGATTCTTACTTCTGCTAGGAGTTGAACTGGATGACTTCAGAGGGCCCTTACAACCCTAGACTCTGTGAGGCTATCATATGATGGAGAGGTCAGATGGTCAGAGGCCCTGGGTTCAAATTTAGCTCAGCTGCTTAATGGCTATGTGACTTCAAGTACTTGGGTTAAACCACCTCTCCAAGCCTTGGGGTCCTCCTCTGTATGATGTGGGGCCAGGGCAGGGTTGTTGGACTAAATCGCCACTAAGGTTCCACCCTGCTCTCAGTTGTTGTGACTTCCAGCAATGGGGACGTTGCTTTCCACAGGGGCTGAGGTAGCCCCGAGCCCGGGGTGTGTAGGGTCACAGAGGGAATGGTGGAGGGTCCCTGGGTGACCACTGGGATGTCCTTCCCTTCACAGGAAGCACACAAGATGGTGAGGGAAGCCAACACAAAGCAGGCGGCATCAGAGAAGCAGCTGATGGAGGCTCGAGGGAAGGTGAGACATTCTGCTTTCCTTTCTTGACCCTCAGGAACGTCTGTCCTAACTGCATCCATTCAGCAGGTCCCCCCGTGCTCGAATGGGACTGGGAGCTGGAGAAAGCCACTTCTTGTCCTTTGGACCTCAGTTTCCTTATTTGTCAAATGAGCTGATGGGACGAGATGATCTTTAAAGGTTCCTCTGGCTCCCTCTCCCAGGACTGGCACTCTACGCTGGTGCTGAGTGGCCTTTTGTCCCCTCTGTGAAGAGCAGGTGAAGGCACCACTGATGTCTAGACTGAAGAAGAGAAGACTGGGGCTGGGGGGCCAGGGTTGGAGAGGACAGTTGGCCTGCTTGTCCCAGAGAGATCCCCTAGAAGCCATGGGGGAAATGGCCAAGATGCCAGTTTAGGCTTGAGGTCCTAATAGTTGTCCAAAAGGTGGACTGTGCGGCTGGTGATGTTCTCCCTAACTGAGGGTCTTTACACCGATTCCCCCTTGTTGAGCATGAGGTAATGGACTTCTGGTTCATTCAGGTATGGCCTAGACTCAGCTGGCTGCTCATCTCTCTCTGTCTCTTAAAATTCTGTGATTTTACGATGGCAGGGGGTGACGGGAAATCCTCTTCACCCCTTTGCCTTCCCCAGTCTCTCTTCTTAACCTCCCCAGACCTCAATTACCTCATCTCTAAAACCAGATAACTGGGCAAGATGGCCTCGTTGGCACCTTCTAACTCGGGCCAAGGATGCCCCATGCTTTCTGTCTTGGGGCTGTGGGCTGGGGTGCAGGCAGACGTGGCCACTGACCCTTGCCCTTCCTTCGGCCAGATCGACATGCTGCAAGCAGAGGTGACAGCCCTGAAGGCCCTGGTGATCACTTCCACCCCATCTTCGCCCAATCGCGAGTTACACCCCCAGCTCCTGAGCCCATCCAAGGCTGTCTTACGGAAGGGACACGCTCGCAACAAGAGTACCAGCAGCCCCCTCTGCCCAGCTGTCTGCCCGGCCACCGGCCACAGCATCTCCTTTGAGCCCATCGGCCACGAGTGCAAAGAGGTGGGGGTCAAGGGGGGGGGCCGTGGAGGTTAGATTCCACGCATCAGCCTGGGTCTGGCTCTCTGGAGCTCTCGAGCTCCCTGCCTGGGCTTTGGACCCTTCTCAATGGGTCCTTGAAGGGTAGACGGGCGGTCCAGCCCAATGCACTTATTACCAATTCAGAAGATGGATTCAGTACACTTATTAAACACCGAGTGTATGCAAAGTCCTGTAGAGGGACATGAGGCTAGAAATGAAATTGCCCCTGTCTTCGGGGAGCTCACGTTCTGTCGTAGGGACACAGCCTGCCCCCAGAGAAGCAGAGACAAGCTGGTTTGAGGAGGGAAGAGAGCATGAGCAGCTGGGGGCGTCAGGCAGGCCAGTCTGGCTGGGGGCTGAGTCATCTCTCCAATCTCCGGGTGAAGACACTAAAGCTAAGCTCTTTGCCTGGGGACACAGAGCTGGGAAGCTACACGTCAGTGTCTAGACCTCCCCCTCAACTCCAGGGTTCTTTCCAGGACCTTGGGCTGGCTTCCCTTGGGTGGGGGACCCAGAGTTTGGGAGTCTGGGGTCTTGGCTTCTAGTGCCAGCTCCCTGTGGGCAGCTCAAGCAGGGTCGCTGTGTGTGCCAAGGCATTGGGCTGGATCATTTCCCTTCCAGCTGTGGCATTCCAGGCTGCCTCTCTGCAGAAGTAGGTGGTATTCCCCAGGGAGGGGTGGGCGGTGGGATGGACACATTTGAAAATGCCCTGGTTCCCAAGGTAAACCGTGATGGTGGAGGGCAGGGAGCTGGACACTAATCTGCATTGTTCTCTGTCTGTCCCTGCCTTTTCCTGTCCCTCTCTTCTTTCTCTTTGTGCTCCTGGCTAGCCCGAGGTGCCCACCCTTCTCTCCTTACTCCTCTGTATCGTCCCTGGGAAAGCCATCCACATCACTTATGAGCCTGGCTGGCAGACCCTGGCCCCGGAGTCTCCTTCCTTCTCCTCTTCCTCCTCTTCCTCCTCCTCTTCCTCTTCTTGGCAGGTAACAGCCTTCGGGAGGGCGGGCTTCTCAGGAACACCTCTTTTTCAGCCAGTCCTACTTGGGGCTTAACCACCTCCTTCTTTGTGCCCCCACCATCTGGGGTGAGCAGTGCCCCCCTCTCTCTTCCCCCTGGCACATTGAGGGCATCCTCTCTGGCTACTTCCTTGGGGTGGCAGTTGGAGGGGAGCCTCCTAGGCAGCCCATCTGGAAGTCAAAGGGTCAGATTTCTCCCCCAGCTTTGACCCTGACCTAGAATAAGCCCCAACTTGCCTCCATGGGTCCTCGGCTCCCTCGTGGCTCCGCAGGTGAGAGGATCCCAAGTGGTTGGACTTTTTCTTTGTTTTGCTTCTGACCTTTGGGATTATTTCTCTCGCTTGTGAGTTCTAATGACCAGAAGAGGCACGAGGTGTACTCCAGCCCAGAGCTGAGGGCTTGAAATGGGTTTAAAGTCTGTGATAAAGGCAGGGAGACACACGGCATTAATGTGATCCCAAGAATCTTCCTGGGAATGTTGGCTAGAACATCTCCACAGACTTTGGCGACCCTTGACCAGTTGTGGGAGATGGAATGTGGGACTCCTCCAGGGCTTAGCCCTCATTCTCAAGGATGGAGCTGCCAGCATGTTGGGGGGGGCTGTGGAATGTCTCCCTACCTCCAGTCTTGCTTGAACCCCAGTTGGGCTGTTTCTCTTGCTCCAGATGAGTCCCTTGCATGGCCCTGGCCAGAGAAGCCCTGACCAATGTCCTCTGGGCCTCTCTCTCACCTCTGCCCACCTGGGCCCCTTTCAGGTGGACACCATCCTGTTTGCCGAGTTCCAGGCCTGGAAGGAGGCCCCCACCCTGGATAAGACCTGCCCCTTCCTGGAGAGGATTTACCGAGAGGACGTGGGTCCTTGCTTAAACTTCACCAAACAAGAGGTGAGGGTAGGGGAAGGGGGGAGCAGCACCCTTGGGGTAACCAAGGGGGAGGAGGGGAACTCTCTCTCTCCCTCCCCACCGCTCTCACTGAGAGCCTGTCCTGGGCTTTGTGGCAGCTTTCAGAACTGGTTCGGGCGGCTGTGGAGGAGAACACTCTGACCATCGAACCCGTGGCCTCTCAGGCGCTCCCTGTGGTGAAGGTGTCTGCAATCGAGTGTGGTGGACCAAAGTAAGGGGATCCCCCAGTAGCCCCCAAGCGGGTGCCGCTTCCTCTCCCTCCCCATCCCATCCTATCCGTGTCGGCTACCCTTCTGATTCGCTTCCGGCAGCTTCCCTGGCCTGAGAAGGACATTCTCTTCTCCCCTGAGCCGTCCTTCTCTCCGTCGCTGCCTCCTTGGTCCCTGCGTAGGGCCCCGGGGTAGGAGCACCAGCGGGGGCCAGCCAAGGGAGCTTGCAGCCAAGCCAGGCCATTTATGGGGTCTCATCATCCCAGAAACCGCTGGGAGCTGAGGAGAAATCTGGTCCTGTCCCGGATCCCAGAAGACCCAACTCCACTCCCATCTGTCCGCATTCTCTTCTCCCATCTGTCTGGATTCTCTTCTCCCAGGGGCCACAGGAGTTAGAGCTGGAAGGGTCCTTAGAGAGAATCCAGAAAGCTGTCATGAATCTAGGAGAAGCCTTTGAGGCTTCTGGTCCAGCCCCCTCATTCTGCAAAGGGAGAAACTGAGACCCGGAGAGGCCAAAGGATCCTAATAGGGAGCTCAGAGGCCACCCGGTTCTGCCTCTTTGTTGCCAAAATGAGGAACGTGGTGAGAGCCAAGAGAAGTGGTGTGATTGACCTAAGGTCACTCAGGTGGTCAGCATTTGAACCCAGGTCTTGTGACTTCAAAGCCACTGTTCTTCCTCCCTCCCTAGGCTGCCTCTTTGAGCTGAGCTTTTTCAGGATGTTGGGGGATATGATGTGCTGGGCGTGCACACGTTTAGGGTTTCTGCTCTGAGAAATACCCTTCTCGGAAGCTTTGAGCCAATGGCTCTCGGAAACATAGACCTTCCTGTTTTCATGAAAACAGGAGAGCCGTCCAGGAATTTCCCATTTCTCAACAGCTGCTGCGTCCGGGAGCAGGGACTGTGTCACCCACAGAAAACCAGAAATGAGAGGGGCCTTGGAGTGCGTAGGCTGCTCCGTTTAGAGCCCGGAGGGAGTTGGGACATCATTGGGCCCCACACCCTCATACAGATAGGCACCCCTGAGGCCCAAAGAGGGAAGGGACTTGTCTAAGGTCATTCTGCCTCATCCGGGAGGCCCAGATCCCAGCTGCCCGAGGCTGGGCCACACGTTAGCCATCTTGCTGGCTTCCAGCCTCTGCCACCTTCCTAGAGCCTCTCCGCCCAGCCTCTGCCCTGCCCTGACTCCATGTCCTTTCTCTCTCTCCCGCAGTGGCTTCCGGGCCCAGATCATGACGTAAGTGACACTGAGCAGTCCAGAACCAAACCCCCCCAACACCTTACTAACCCGGGCTTTGCTAGGGACTCTGAGTGAACCTCTGGCCTGGCGTGCGTCCCTTCGCCCCACAAGCACCGACTAAACTGTTGAAATGAATTCTTTGTGCCAGGCCCCGGGGAGACGGTGGCGAGAGGCCACTTTCCCAGACGTAAAACTAACAGACCTTTATTAAACCCCCCACATCCCAGGCCGCTGGCGCAGGGGCCAGAGAGAGCCGGAGACCCAGCACATGTTTGTCGCTTGGCCAGCAGATGGACAAAGGGCCCCGTGGAAGCAGGAAGGATGGGCAGGAGGCGATCTGGGGGGTCAGGCTAGATGGAAACGAGGGATTGGGGGACATGGGAGGAAAGGAGCACATTCCTGGTGTGAGGAGCAGTCGGGGCAATATGGCGCCTCACGCATGGCATACCCAGATAAATCTGTACCAAATAGAAATAAACACAATAATTTGGGGTAGGGGGAGCGTGGGCAGCGGCAGGAGCCCGTGTGGGAGCTGACCCAGGAGCTAAATCTTGGAGGGAGGGATTCGAACCTGAGTTCGGAGGCTCTTCTAAGAGTGTCCCTTCTGCAAAATGATCCTCAAAGAGACTTGCTTTTTTTTTAAGAATCAGGAAAACACCAATTTTATGTTTGGGACTAAGAGGAGGGTGTGTGTGTGTGAGAGACTGACTGGGGGTGGGCAGAGAACCTTCATAAGATCATTCATTCAAGCCAGAAGGGACCTCAAAGGCCATCTAGTCCAAATCCCTCCTCTTACAGGTGGGGAAACCGAGGCCCAGAGAGTGGAAGGGGTTTGTCTGGGGATATACGGCCAATAAGTGTCAGAAGCAGGGTTTGAACCCATCTTCCTGACTCTTCAGGCCAGTGTTCCAACCCTCCAAACGGCTTCTTGGGAGAAAGCCTCCCCAAGCAGAATGCCTCGGATCCGGGGTTGTGCCCCTTCCGGACTTGTAGAACCGAGTGCTGGACTGGCTGCCAAGAGGCTGGTTGGTCTCATGGGAAAGGGATTCGCCCCCCTCCAGTTTAGGCCCTTTTCTGGGCACGCTCCGGGGGCCTGCCCTGGAGGAGGAGGCCGTTAGGACGGTTCCTGGGAGATTTTTGGTTTTTGAAGGGGGGGGCGGGCACCCGAAGGCCTCCCTGACTCCACGAGGGAAGCTGAGGAGGCGGCGGGACGTGCCTGGATGCCCTGCTGCAGGGAAGGCCGAAGCGGGTGGATTGCTTGAGCTCAGGGGGCTTGGGTGGCAGCCAGCGAAGCCCGTGGGGTACCTGCGCCAGGATGGGGGTGCCCCTGGGAGCAGGAGGCTGGACAGGTCGGAGGTTCTTTGGATCAAAGCTCTCCCAGGGATCTTCTAGCTTGAGAGAAAGAAGCGGGGCTCCCCAAGAACAGGAGTCTTCCCAGCACCAGGCCCCGTGCTCTAGCCATTGGGCCACCCAGCCGCCCCTGCATCTATCCTATAACAGTATTTTGTAGTCAAGTTGCACATGTACTGCCACACTCTGTCATCCAGCCTCCAGGTGGGCTGGGCCGAGGCAGAGGAGAGCCTCCAGAGGCTCAGAGGAGGCTGGGGGGCGGGGGGGAGCCTTCTCAGGGCTGGAGGCAGGGATGCGGCCTGGGTACTTCCCGGGGTGCCCTATGGAGCGCTGGTGGAGAGGGTCAGAGGCCTGGAGCAGGGCCCGCGTCTCCCTCCCCTGCCCTGTGTGCTAGCGAGGCCCTCGCTGGGGGCTGGACCAGCCAGAGCCGCCACCGCCCGAACCCCTGCCCTCCCTGACCACTGCCCTTCCTGACCACTGCCGTCTGCCTTGTGTCCCCAGGAAGTGCGCTCTCAGCGGCCTGGCTCGGACGTGCCGGCACCGCATCAGGCTGGGAGAGTCGGAGAACTACTACTACATCTCGCCGTCCTGCAGGGCCCGGGTAAGTCCTCTGGCCCCCGGGCGAGGGGGCGGGCCTGGAACCGGGGGGCGGCGCCGGGAGGGACCTTGGAACAGACCCCCCCCCCCTCCCCCGCATCCCCGAAGCCCCCCCAGTGGCACCATTTAGTCCGACCCCTTGCCCAGACGAGGACGTTGAGGCCCCGAGAGGCCCTTGTCTGGGGACACGGTCAGGCTTGGCAGCAAACGCCGCCTTGGGGGGCTCCCGGGGAGGGTCTGGCCAGGGGGACGGAGCGGCCTGGGCCTGTCTGAAGATGGCGGCCCTGCCCAGAAGGAAGGCCCCGGGGTGCCCGGACGGGCTGCAGCCACCCCGCCTCACTGCTCAAAACAAAGGCCGCGGGACCCCCGGCGGCAGACTCGGAGCCCGGGAGGCCCGGGGAGGCCCCTCTAATGCCATGCTGGGCGTGGAGGGCATTTCCCCATGGAGCCTCCCGTCCCCCCACAGATCACCGCCGTCTGCAACTTCTTCACCTACATCCGCTACATCCAGCAGGGCCTGGTGCGGCAGGACGGTAAGAGCCGGGGCTGGTGGGCGGGGAGACGGGATGCCCCGCCCCCTGGCGGCCGGCGCGCGCACAGCAGGCCCAGCACGCGCGCCCCGGCCCTGGGGTCCAGGCAATGCCTCCACCTTCCCTCCCTCACCTTCCCAGCCCTGGAGCCGGGCAGCAGCCTCGGGGCCAGGATCCCGCTTAGAGCCAGAGAGCACCGGGTCCAGAAGGGCCCCGAGTCCAGCCTGTCCATCTACCTACCTGTCTGTTTACCCATCCAATCTCCGTCTGTCCATCTCTATCTAAATATCTAAATATCTATCCGTCTGCCCATCTGTCTATCTGTCCATCCATCCTCCATCCGTCCATCTCTCTCTCTCCTTCTCTCTCTCCGTCTCTGTCTCTGTCTGTCTCTGTCTCTGTCTCTGTCTCTGTCTCTGTCTCTGTCTGTCTCTCTCTCTCTCTCTCTCTCTCTCTCTCCCTCTCCCTCTCCCTCCCTCTATCTATCTGTCTGTCTGTCTGTCTGTCTGTCTGTCTATCCATACATCCATCTATTAACCCTTTGCCTTCCATCTTAGAACCAATATTGTTATTGGTTCCAAGACATAAGAGCAGTAAGAGCCAGGAAATGGGGGTTAAGTGACTTGTCCAGGGTCACCCAGCTAGGAAGTGTTTGAGGTCAGATCTGAACCCAGGACCTCCCATCTCCAGGCCCTGCTCTATCACTGAGCCATTTAGCTGCCCCCACAGTCCTTTTATTTTACAAATGAGGAAACTGAAGCCTGGAGAGGGATTCATTTTGATACTGGAAAAGACCTTAGATGTAATTGAAATGATCTCTCCAGTGAGATTCTGCCTGGAAAGTGCTTCGCATCCTCAGAGAAGAAATGACTTATCCAGGGTCACACAGGTAGCCCATGGTTCTTTTCCCTGCACTCCTCTAGCCCACCTCAGTGACTCACCTATCTGGAGAATGACGAGCCAGGTTGGCTCCTGATTCGGGGTGGTCTTTCTATTCACCAGCGATGCTCCACGCCATTAAGTACAGCGCAGAGCCTCAGTTTGCTCACCTATAAAATAGACAATCTCCTTGGCGCTGCCTTTCTCCCTCAGTTCAACACACACTAAGTGCTTCCTGTGTGAAGGCAGGGAGGAAGGCGGCTCGGGTTCCAGTGACCAAACCACAAGGGCGGGTCAGCCCTCAGTGACCTCGCAGGTCAGGCTCTGGCCTCCCTGGGCACCGGCGCTGGCCTGGTGCTGAGGACTCCAGCTCCCAGCCAAAGGCTTCCCTCCCTGGTTTCCTGTCTCCAGGGAGGGTGAGAACCTAGAAGCAAAGGGTGACGAAGTGGGCTGCGTCAGGTCAGGGCCCGTCCCTCGTCCCTCCCTTTCACGATGCCCCCAGGAAGACTTCTCGAGAGCAGAAGTGATGGAGAAGATACCCACCTGCCCTGGAGAAGGAAGGGGGGTCCTTTGGGGGCTGCTCTCTGTGAAGAAAACAACCTGGATTTAAAAAATGGGAATAAGCCAGGCCTGGAGACGGGGAGATCCTGGGTTCAAATCCTCCTTCCAATGGAATCCTCTCTCTAGATGTGAACATCTAGTCCAACTCTTTCCATAAAAAGACAAAAGCACCTCACTTTCTGTCCTAGAAACAACTCTAAGAAAGGAAGGGTAAGGGCTAGGCAAGTGACTTGCCTAGGGGCACACAGGAAGTATCTGAGGTCAGATTTGAACCCAGAACGTCCCAACTCCAGGCCTGGCATTCTATCTAGTGTGCCATCTTGCTGCCCCCTCCCCAACCCCTTCATTTTACAGAAGAGAAAGTGAGGCTCAGGGAGTTAGTTTACAGACTGTTCACCCCAAAGGCAAGAATGGAACCCGAGTCCTCTGACTCCAGAGCCAGGGCTTATTCGGTTGTCCTGACTTGACCTGGGTCTTACTCTCTCTGGGCCATTGATAAGAGGGAGGAGGGAGTGTGGGGGTGCCTTCTGAACCCAATCCCAGCCCCGAAGCCCATGTTGCTCTGAGCCGTATCCCTGGAGATGCTGCTTGAATGACCCTCGTGGTTTCTAGTTTTTTAATCACTTCCCCCTTCTCTGAGCCTCAGTCTCCCCCTCTGTACAATGGGGATAGGACAAGCTCCTTGTTCCCCCTCACAGGTCTCTGATAGGTTAGTAGGTAGCACTTTAGAAGCCTTTGAGCTGTTACTCCGAGCTGTTCTGGGCATCTTGGGAGGAGGGTTTTTCTGAAGGGAACAGAGGTGGGAGTGCTTTGAGATCTCCTAGTCACAGGCTGACTCGGTCCCTTCTCTCTGCCTTCTAGTGGAACTGATCTTCTGGGAGATCATGAGGCTCCGGAAGGAGATGTCTCTCGCCAAGCTGGGCTTCTACCCGAATGAGGTTTAATGCCAAGGTTGGGGGCCACGGACCCAGGAAACCAGACGGACACACAGTTGTGGAGGAGGGCAGCTGGACTGGGGGCTGCTCGGATTGAGGTAGAAGGACATGATGGATGGGTCTCCGTCCTCTGATGGTTCTACCACGGGGGGCTGCCACCAGCCAGGAGACCCTGGAGAAAACCCTGCAGCAGGGTGGGGGGCAGAGGGGGAGCAGAATCCTTTGGGTTGGAGCTAGGGCTCCAAGGCCTGGGCTCTGAGTGGAGCCGGTACCGGGCCCTCTGCTGCTTCTGCCAACTGGTGCAGTGAATTTTCCAAAAGAAGAAAAAAACAAATCTGACCATCAAGAACAAATCTGGAGACTTTCGTGGTCCACGGGGAGATCCTGGGTGGGGGGGCGTCTCTAGTCTTCCAGCCAGAAGAGGTGTCTGGCCCCACAGGCCACCTCCACTTGCCCCCCCCCCCCAAAGGAAAAAGTCATAGTCTTGTGTTTGAGCTCAGGAAAATAGCCAAGGCCTTCTGGCCTGCCCTACCCCATCCCCATCCCCGTCCCCTCTCCAAAGCAGACGTCAAGGCCCCTGCTAGTTGCCCGCCACCCTCCTGCCGTAACGCTTTGACCAGGCCTGACAGTGCCCACAAGGAGCATCCTCGTCTACTGGCCAGTGGGAAGCAGGGCCCTGTCATTGCAGCCCTGGTTTAGAACCTTCCTGGCCCTGGTAACCCCCACACTTTATTTGTCCTTTGGGGAAACTTCTCCAAACGTTTCCCCAGGGGTCTGGGAGCCCAGCCTGGGAAGGTGGAGGGACGGAAGGATGGGTCTTGCTCCAGGTTCACCTCCAGGCCATCATTCCCTTGGCTGCACCCAGCATTCCTTGGGCCAGGGCTGGCCTTGAGCTTCTCCCCAGGTTTGGTCCTGGGCAAGGGGGCAGCATGCAGAAACCTCAGGCAGAAGTCAAACAGCCCCTGGCATGAGTGGTGTTTCCAGCAGTGATGGGGGTGATTCTCCCTTGAAGAAAGGAGAATGTCTTTGTGTGTCCTCCCCCCATTAGCGTGTTGCTGGCTTCTCTGTCACACCTTCCTGGGGCTTTGGGGGGCAGCCCAGATCTCAGCCAGAAAGACTTGCCAGTCAAGGGTGAATACCACCCTCCACCCCCAAGAAAGCTACTCTTTCCTGGCTCCTGGGATAGGTCCTAAGTTGGAATGCCCTCCCTGTCTCTGCCTCTTCCTGAATGGCAATCATTCCAAGCTGGGAATTAGACACATCACTGGGCAGGCTTCTCGGCCAAAGAAAAGCCAAGCCAGGCTGTGTGTGGGGGCCAGAGTCGGGGCGGGAAGGGAGGAGACTTTTCCCATAAGCTGACCTTATGTTTTACCTTTAAATAGGACACTTCTCTTGAGAAGCTTCAAAGGGGCCTGGAACCCTTTGGGGATTGAGTTGAGATCAGCTGTTGGGAAATAGTCTCATGCTCTGGGGCCAGGAGAGGGAGGGTTGGTAGTGGCTTGGAACAGCCCCCCAACAGGAGCCCCCAGGGTCACTGCCACTTGCCAAGTTGTTGGACTGAACCTCTCCTAAAAGGTTTGTTAGTATATGAATGCTCCAGGGACCTGCTTCCAGCTGGGCCCACCCCCTCGGCGCGGGTAGAGTGCTTGGCACCCTCGGCCTCCCGAGTCCAAACCCTCCCCCTTCCCACCACCTTCAGCCAGGACGCAGGGTGGCCACCTGTTCTGATGAGTTTCCTGTATAATCTCCCAGAGTCAGTATCTCCTTTTCCTGTAATTTCCACCCCACCCCGGGCCCCTAAAGGCAATTGTGCCCACATTATAGCCTGAGCTCAGAGGTTTCCCACCTGCCTCTATCAGTCTATTCAGGGGGCCCTGCCAACCCAGGAGGAGGCGGGTGGGAGGAGGGAGCCCACTTCCTGCCTCTGTAGTGCCTTCCCCCTTTCTCCCAGTATCTGGGGAGCTTGAGAGCTTTTTTTTTTTTCTGGCATAAGGAGTGCTTCCTCAGCTATGGAAAGTGGGCATGGGAAGTGGGCAGGTTAGGCATATACAAAAATGCTTGTCCCATGCCCCACCAGTCTGTGGGTGGGAGATTCTACCCTCCCTGTTGGGGGATGGACCTGGGTAGTAGGGGGTAGGCATTAGGATGGGGGAGTCATCTTGTGAGGCCATGAAGAGGGGGATTGGCTCTAGTCTAGTGGTCCTCTGAAGGACCACCCCCAAGGGGGGGAACTCCCTCTCCACACCTGGCCCTCATGGTCTGGGGCCTTTCTGGACGCAGACCTGCTTGCTCACTCTGTTTTTTCTTTCTTTTTTTTAATGAAATGTAACAGAATCTCTATTTAATAAAGGAAGGATTTATTGGTAAAGCCTATGAGTTTCTTGTAGACTTCTGAGAATCAAAGAAGAAACTATCCATTTCATCTCTTTGATGAAGGATTGGGCTGGGGATTGAAACAGAGCCCAAAGAATCTTCCAGGCCCCTCTGGCACAAGATAGGGGGCTAGGTTAGCTTAGGAATCACAGTGTGGAAGATGCAGAAGGAAAAACATTGGCCTCTAAACAGAGTCCTGGGTTCAAATTCTGGCTTTGTAGACCAGCTCTATGACCTTGGCCGATTTATCGGGGCCACATATTCTTCATCTTTAAAAGGAGGCAGTTGGGCCAGATGGTCTCCAAGGATGGGGCCAGCCTTTCCTCCTCTGAGGTTGTCTTGGAGACAAAGCATCCCCCAAGCTACTTTCCCCTCTCCTACCATGGGATGGGTTGGGGATGACTTTTCATGTTTTCTTGTGAATTCGATCAACAAACATCAATAAAGAAAAATGAGCAGGAAGATCATATAACAATTCTGAATTTATCCCTCCTAGCTATGCTCCTATGAGGTTAATGTAGGTTTTCTTATAAGACCTTAAGCCTGTTCTCTCTAGCCCCTTTGCTCCTTCTGGAACACAGGAAACTACCTTGGGGGTGTCTGCTGGGTAGTGGGGAGTCAGGAGGCCACAGCTCTTCCATTGATTTTTTGTGTGACCTTAAACAAATCACTGGCCCTCTAGGGGCTTTCCCCCAATTATAAAATGAAGAGCATGGATAGCCAGGCCTAGAATTGGGAAGAACTGGGTTCAAATCTGGATTCCAACACATCTTAGTTGTGTGACCCTAAGCAAGTCACTTAATCCTGTTTGCTTAGCCCTGATCCCTTTCTGTCTTAGAACTGATACTGAGAAGGTAAGGGTTAAAAATGTATATATTTTAAGGGGGAAGCTGGGTGGCTTGATGGATTGAGGACAGACCTAGAGATGGGAGGTCCTGGGTTCAAATCTGGCCTCAGACACTTCCTAGCTGGGTGATCCTAGGCAAGTCACTAACCCCCATTGCCCACCCTTACCACTCTTCTGCCTTGGAACCAATACACACTATTGATTCAAAGATGGAAGGTGAGGGTTTAAAAAACAAACATTAAGTGCCAACTGTATAGCCAGACACTATAAAGCTGGTTCCTTCTCTCAGAAGAGCTCACATTCCTCTTACCTTTCCCCACAAAGGTGTTCAACGAAAGCTGATTATATGCATCGGACAGATATTGGTTACATGATTGGGGGAGGATTTTCTGGAAGCAGAAAGCCAAGTTCAAATCTTGCCTCTGAGACTGTGTGAACCTGGTCAGATCACTTGGCGCCCCTGAGACAAAGCTTCCTCATCTGTAAAAGGGGGGAATCACAACACCCACTTCCTCAGCTGGCTTTGAGAATCAAGTCAGCTCACTCCCGGTAAAGGATTTTTCCAAGATCGAAAGCACAGTAGAAAGCTGAGCTGAGAGCACTTTGGATCAGTATTAGAGGCAGCTATTGAAGAGTTGATGAAACACTTGCCTTAGAGCACCTTTGTGATATTCCAGGCAATTTAGAGGATTAAGTTGCAGAGAAAGGGGCCGATCAGAAATGGTGGAGGAAGTTTCCTCACCTGGAAGTTTCTCCTACCAATGAAAATGACAGTTCCAGTCCCTGTCCCAGTCTCCAATATTAGCCTTGTTGGAGACATTCCCTCATTGAGGTCAGCAGATGAATTGGGAATATTTGGTGGCTGGGTTATCCCCAGAACCCCAGTTCTCCCATCAGTATGCCTTTTGTCAAAGCCCAGGCCATCCCTGTGAGCCTCCCTGAGTCTATAGTCAATCTGAGAGCTGGAGGTTTTAGGCTTCCTCTAATCAAACAAGCATTCTTTTTTTTTTTTTTTGGTCAACCTCTTATTCCTTGATTGTAAAATGGGACATTTGGACTATAGAGCTTGTGAGGTCCCTTTCAACTTTGAGTTCTTGTGTCATCCGGCATGTTCTTGAAAAAGAGCACATTGGTGGGGGCTCCAAGTCATGAATTTGGAAAAGATGATGATCCACCTGGATTTTTGAGTTGGAGGTGATACACTTTGAACTGTACAAGCATTAATTAGATGCCTACAATATGCCAGATACTATGCTGGCCCCTATGGACACAAACAAGAATACAGTCTCTTATTATTCCTTCCTCAAAGAATCTATATTCTAATATGAGGCTATAACACATGGGGGACTGGTATCCAGGGAAGGGAGTTTTATTCTGGGGGATTCCTAGGGACTGTGGCACACTCAGTGGGGCAGGGATGATGCAGGAAAGTGGGAGGCGGGTGTCATCCTTTGCTCAGGGAATCTGCTCCTTTTTCTGGATAAGGTGGAGAGAAGAGGGGCTTTGCTTACTAGACCCCTAGGGCTATGCCTGGGCATGCCTGCTAGGTAGTGAATATTTCCTATTTTTTACGTAATTTAATTTTTCCTATGGTTCCATGATTTATGTTCTCTCCCTCCCTTCTTCCCTCCTCCTCCCAGAGCTAACAAACAATTTCACGGGGTTATACATGTGTTATCACTCAAATCCTGTGTGGTGAATATTTCTAAGAGTATTCTCCGCTTTTCTCAAAGATTGCCATATATAAGGAAATTATTATTCCTATTTCACAACTGTGTCTTCCTTGTGGGTGGGTTTTTCCCTGATGCAGACTGCAACCCCTCTGTCACTTTATATTTCATTTTTGTGAATTGTGACCCAAAACTCCAGTACCCTGCAGCTATGAGGCTCTCTGCACTTAGCTAGGCTGGTTCTCAAGACAATCTAGATGTGTCATCCAGTCACATTCTGGGTTCTGGAGACCTGAGTTCAAATCCTGCTGTGTGAAAGACAGTGTGAAAAATTAGTTCCCCACCCTGAGTCCCAGTTTTCTCATCTGTAAGATGGGTATCATAATACTGCTCACATGGCCCATTCCCCAAAGTCTCTTTGAGCAAAGCTCTCTATAAATCAAGTTACAGAATTGAGTTGCTATTATTACCCTGGATGGCCACCTAACGATCTCTTGATGACTCGGGGGGGCCAACATGATGAATGCCAACCATTCAATACTTTAAGACTTGTAATTTCACCCAATGGGGGCCCCCCTCCTTCACCAATATAGACTTCATGCTCATGATGGCCAAGAGCAAGACTGCCATGCCTTGGGATAGCCAATGAGATTCTCTAAAGCTAGCTAGGCTAGTCCTCAGATGGATGATAAGACCTACTCTTTGAGCCCTGATAAGCCTTGAATTTCAAAAACTTGTCCAGCGTTTGGAGTGTCCAGGCCTTTAATAGTTGAATGTTATGCCCCCACCTTCCCCAAGTCTTCTTTAAGCTAGATGTTCAAAGTTCATTCAAATGATCTTTCTATGGCATAATGAAGGAGCCCTTCCCTATTCTGGTTGCTTTCTCTGAATGCAGTTCAATGCCCTCTGTAAAATGGGACATCTAGAACAGAGCACGGTTCTCTAGATTTGGTCTAACCAGGGCAGATTGATTGTGGACATGATTCCTCTCAGTAGATAGAGCACTGGACATAGAGTTAGGAAGACCTGAGTTCAAATCTTGACATTCAGAAGCTATTTGGACCCTGAGTTATTTAATATCTGTCAGCCTCAGTCTCTGCATCTGTAAAATGGAAATGGTATTAGCACCTTCCTCCCAGAGTAGTGGTGAGAACAAAATGAAATAATATATGTAAAGTGCTTTGTAAACCTTAAAACTCTATGCAATAACAATCAATACTTAAGATTTATATAAATTTAGGGCTTTTAAAATGCTTTACATACATTTTCCCCATATTGATAGCAATTGAGTTACTCTTTGTGCCACCTAAGACACAATAGCTTTGAAATTATTTTTCTTTTTAAAATTCTTCTACAGAAGGGTTTTAAAAAGAAAAATAATTGATTCCAAGACTGAAGAGGAGTAAGGGCTGGGCAATGGTGGTTAAATGACTGAACCCAAGTTTATGGTTCTATATTTTGTAGCTACCCCAGATTCAAAGCACTTCAAAGTGGTCAGCACTCAGTCAAACTCATAACTCCCAAGTCTCTATGATGTTTATACTTTTACAAAGCCAACCAACCAGAAAGGACATGGACCCGTGGAGAAATCCACCAGTTAGACTTTATGACAAAGATTTATGACCAAACAGGACATAGAGAACACTGAGATATAAAATGGATCGTTTTGGTGACATTAAATTTACAAGGATTGCACAAACAAAATCAATGCAACCGAGATTAGAAGGTAAACAACGAACTGGGGGAAAATTTATAGCAAGTGTCTCTGACAAAGGGCTCATTTCTCAGATATTTAGAGAACGGAGTCAAATTTATAAGAACACAAAGTATTCTCCAACTGACAAATGACCAAATGGGCAATTCTCAGATGAAGAAAATAAAATTCTATTGTCACATGAGGAAATGCTCCAAATCATTCTTGATTAGAGAAAAATGCAAACTAAAACAACTCAGAGGTACCACCTTGCCCCTATCAGATGGGCTAACGTGAAAGAAAAAGGGAATGATAAATGTTAGAGGGGCTGTGGGAAAACTGGAACACTAATGGACTGTGGAACTATAAACAGATACAAGCATTCCAGAGAGCAATTTGGAACCATGCCCAAGAATCATAAAACTGCATATCCTTTGACCCTGCAATACCATTCCCAGGTCTGTATCCCAAAGAGATCAAAGATAAGGGAAGAAGACCCACTTGTACAAAAATATTTCTAGCAGCTTTTTTTTTTTTTTTGTGGTGGCAAAGAACTGGAAACTGAAGGGTTTCCATCAATGGGGAAATGGCTGAACAAGTTGGGGTGTAGGGTTGCAGTGGAATACTATTGTGCTGTAAGAAATGATGGACAGGA
Source organism: Gracilinanus agilis (assembly GCF_016433145.1). NCBI lineage: Eukaryota > Metazoa > Chordata > Mammalia > Didelphimorphia > Didelphidae > Gracilinanus > Gracilinanus agilis. Next base: position 285,098,331 of record NC_058135.1, on the reverse strand, counting down.
TGATTTCAGAAAAACCTGAAAAGACTTACATGAACTGATTCAAAGTGAAGTGAGCAGAACCAGGACAACATCGTACATAGTAACAGCAATATTGTACAATGATCCAGCTGTGAAAGGCTCGATTATTCTCAGCAACTCAAGGATCCAGGACAACCCCAAGAGACTCATGATGAAAAAGGCTCCCCACTGCCATAAAAAGAACTGATAGAATCTGAATGTAGATTGAAGCAGGCCATTGTTCACTTTATTTCCTTCATGAGTTTTTAAGGTTAAATGTATGATATGTGTCTTCTTTCATGGCATGGGGAATATGGAAATATATATAGTATGATAACACATACAATATATTTTTTACCTCTTCATAGAGGGGAAATGGGTAGGAGAGAACACAGATCACAAAATGTCAGAAAATGAATGCTAAAAATTGTTTATGCAGTCAGGAAAAAATACAATCAAAACAAAACAAAACAAAACAAAAAGATGAGGGCTGAAGCAAAAGACCACAGCAAACTGAATGGCAATTGTTGATCTGTGTCTGATTCTACGTGACCCAGAGGACGCCATCCTCGTGATTTTTTTGGCAAAGATACTGAAGTGGTTTGTCATTTCCTTCTCTGGTGTGTCCTCATTTTACAGATGAGGAACTGAGGCAAATAGGGGTTAAGTGATTTAAGCAGAGTCACACAGTTAATGTCAGAGGCTGGATTTAAACTCTGGTCTTCCCGACCCCAAGCCCAGTGCTCTATCCAATGCACTATTGTAATTTATTGCATTATCTCATGGGTCAGAGGTCTCACGGGGTTCCATGGACAGAATGGGGGCAGGGTAGCACCAAGGGTTAAAAGGAACGACACTTAGCACCAGCAGGCTTCTAGCAGTCTTTATTCCATCATGCTCTCCTGCAGCAGGCCTCAGGCTACTACTGCTTCCTAAGCTAGAAGCAATGTGGATGATTTATCTTCTGAGTAGATTCTACTCTTTACCAAGGTAGCTCATTAAGGGAAGCAAATGGTCAACAAACATAATTTTGACTAGAGCTTGGCCTCTGGAGCCAGGGAGGGAGTTTGCTCTCTGCCTTCATGTCATTATACTCAAGGTTATTTTTTTCTCGCAGCTATGCCTTTTTCACAAACTTTCTACAGGAGAAAAGGGGAAAGTATTTGGGGGGGAGTTAACCCCTTGGTCCCCACAGTCCCTCACAATGCAACACCTACCTCCGTGCTTCAAATTAAGGGATGTTTCCTCCATATCGATATACTACTACCAGGAACCCCACTCCCACAGGGAGGAGTAAATACCTACAGAAAAACAAAAAACAAAACAGGCAACATGTGCGGCCCAAGCAGACACCTAGTGTGTCCACTTAGGGATATTTGTGGCCAGAGAAATTCACCCTCCCCACACTGCTGAGGCTTTGGACCACTGGGCCGAGCCATCATGTCTCCTTAGCTCTTTATCTGATCATAACCTTTTATCATTCCAGCTTTCCCTCTCCCTTATGACCCTTGATAGATTCTGGGACCAAAGGCCCACCCCCCCTCCTTCCCCAATCCCAGCCGAGGCCAATAGCCTCCCCCACCCCCAGCCCAGCCCAGCACCTGTCCAAACCATGAGACAAAGTCCCAGTAAAACCTGACAGAAAATCAGGATTTCCTGTTAGGACTAGACAAATGACCTCTGCATCACTGACCATCAGGCCTGAGAACTTCCCACTCCCAGAAAATCCCAACTCCCTCAGGACCATCTGGTGAACTGAACCCAAGTACCCAGCTTTGACCAATAGAGGCAACACAGGTCACCTCATCCCAGACAACCAGCCTATAAAAGATTTCCCCCTTCTTCATCCAGGTGGAGACCCCTAGCCATCCACTGGTTTGGGGCTTCCCGATCACTCTCCCTTCCTCCCTCCCTGCCCCCCCCTCCACTGCCATTTCTACTGCCATTGGCCTCCCATCTCCCTCTGCCCCATTTCTTTTCTAAATAAAGCTTTGCTGTGTTACTCTACTCTCTGTCTCATTAGTCTCGAGTCGGACCCCTGTCAGCCAGGACTGACAACCCTCAACCCCCTTCTTCATCTCCACCCTGACTTCCAATCCCTCCGAACCTTGCTCATCGCTCTCTGCACTGGCTACATTCTCCTTCCATCCCCATCACGAGCCCTTAATAAACTGTTCACCCCATCCCAGTCTTCTGCTTTCCAGTCCCTCGTTCCCCCAATCCTCTTGAAAATCACATCTTGCCAAAGCCCAACCCATTATTACTCCTGCCATCTGCCTCCATCTCTCCTCTTAACAGGGCTGGCAGAAGCCACCAAACTATGTTGCCTGGGTCCAGCATACATTTTTGTTCTGTAATCTCACCTGGGTCCTCCCTGGGGCACGGCAACCCTCTATCCATGGTGGCTGGTCTGAACCTTCTCACTTCTCCTCAAGCTTCTCAGGGAATCCCTTCCCTCTCCTCTCTTCCCTTTCTTCCATCTTAGCTGAGGAACATCGATAAAAAATTAAAAAACGGAGCCCTCTCCTTAAAGCTCTTCATAACCTGGGCTCCTTCCGTCTCTGGTTCTTTTACATTTCACTACTCCCTACCAGTTCTATGATCCAGGTGCTTGACTCCTGGCTTTTCCTTCATGTGATGTTCTGTATCTGGGTTTTTTACTGACTGTTTCCCATGCCTAGAATGTTCTCCTTCCTCTCCTTTATCTCTATTTCCTTAGTTTATTCCCAGCCTCAGTTCAGGGGTGGGGGCAGCTGAGTGGCTCAGTGGATGGAGAGCCAGACCTAGAGATGGGAGGTCCTGGGTTCAAATCTGATCTCAGACACTTCCTAGTTGTGCGACCCTGGGCAAGTCACTTAACTTCTATTGCCTAGCCCTTTCCACTCATTTGGAACCAATATGTAGTATGGATTCTAAGATGAAATGTAAGGGTTTAAAAAAAAGAATAAATGAATGTACTGCCTTGCTGTGTGATCCTGGGCAAGTCACTTAACCCTTATTGCCTAGCCCTCCCTGCTTTTCTGCCTTAGAACCAGAACATCATGATTTTAAGACAGAAGGTAAGGGTTTTTTTTTTAAAGATTCAATTCAGGGGAAGCTAGGTAGCTGAGTGGATAGAGAACCAGGTCCCGAAATTGGAGGGTATGGGTTCAAATGTGGTTTCAGATATGTCTTAGCTGTGTGTCCCTGGGCAAGTCACTTAACCCCAATTACCTATCCTTTACCTCTCTTCTCTTTTGGAAGCAATCCTTAGTGTTGATTCTAAGAGGAAAGGGAAGGGTTTAAAAAAGAAGACAATTCAGCTCTCACTTTCTATAAGGGGCTTTTCGTGGTACACCCCCCCCAATTGCTAGTGCCTTCCCTTCCCCTTTGAGATTACCTTCCATCTTCTCTGTGTACACCTTGTATATCCCTATTTATTTTCATGTCTGTCTCCTCCACTAAAATGTCAGCCCCTTGAGGACAGACTTTACAGTCTTTGCCTTTCTTTGTATCTCTGTCTTCAGCAGTTTCCATAGTGCCTGGGACACAGGAAACATTTAAGAAATACTTGTACATTGTGTTGTCCCTGTTGGTCTTCAGCTGAAGTGTTCATTGAACTCAATTCTGCTACGATATGCTGGGGTACAAGGGCCAAAATGCTTCTCCCTTAATAGGGAAGACTCAAATTATTTTCCTCTGCAAAAGCTAAAGTCTTAGCCCTAGGTATCCCAGTGGATAGAGTTCTGGGCCAGGAGTCAGGAAAACCAGAGATCAAATTTGGCCTCGGATATTTAGCTGTGTGACCCTGGACAAGTTGCTTCATCCTGTTTGCCTCAGTTTCCTCATCTGTAAAATAAGCTGGAGAAGGACATGGCGGCAGATCACTCTGATATTTCTGCCCAGAAAACCCCAAATGGCATCATGAAGACTCAACTGGAACAACTTTATACAATAACAACAAGCTCTAGACGGGCAGCCAGCAAAGATGACCACTCCGCTCCTTTAGCCCAGTCAATTATCTACTTGGGGGGTCAGAAAAAATTTTAAATCCCCAGCAAACCCCAATTGTCAGGCTTCAACTTCTCAAATCATTCCAAATACTCTACCCAAGAGAACCACCAACTTGATGTCTGAGCCTGGTGTAACCAGGCTTCCCTCAACCCTTCTTTATGCTCCTGCTTGGCTTGACAATGAATCTGAAGACAAGAACAAAAAGGCTGCCTCTTGGATCCTTCCTCCCACATTCTTGCTTTTGCTGCTCATACCTGCCAGTAACCAAATTCCTAGTTTTTAGTATTACTGACTGTAGTATTACTGTCAGTAACAAGCCTCGGGTTTCCCTATTTTGTATCCCTATCAAATTTCATCTTGCTAAATTTAACAAGACTTTCTATCCTGTTGAGCTATTTGGAGATTCTGACTTCTCCACATTCATGGAGGATGACCAGGGCAGCATTAAAATGAGATTTCCTGGGGGCAGCTGGGTAGCTCAGTGGAGTGAGAGTCAGGCCCAGAGACAGGAGGTCCTAGGTTCAAACCCGGCCTCAGCCACTTCCCAGCTGTGTGACCCTGGGCAAGTCACTTGACCCCCATTGCCCACCCTTACCAATCTTCCACCTATGAGACAATACACCGAAGTACAAGGGTTTAAAAAAAATAAATAAAATGAGATTTCCTCTAGATAATAAGGTTCTCCAGATGCTCCCATTCCAGATGGCATTGTGCTGGTTGCATTAAGTCCTCTCTCGTGATACAGCATCCTAAGTGTGATCCACCATCATTCACGAGAGTTTGGTACAACTGTCCACTCGGGAAAAACAAAGTAGATGAAGAAAGCATATCTTTCACACTATGACATGTAGTTGAAGTCAAATGAGACAATGTGTATAAAACATTCTGCAAACCTTAAAGTATTATTTAAATGCTATTATTATTATCAAATAAGATCATATTTCTAAAGCTAAATATTATTGCTATTATATTTATGAGACTATAATAAATTGCTGTAATATTATCAAATGATATTTTAAATCATTTAGCATGGCATCTGATGCATGTTGTCTTAGTCATTTTCAGTTATGTCTGACTCTTTGTGATCCGTTTTGGGATTTTCTTGGTAAAGAAATTCGAGTGGTTTGTTGTTTCCTTTCCCAACTCATGTTATAGATAAGGAAACTGAGGCAAATGGGGGAAAGTGACTTGCTCAGAGTCACACAATTAATAAGGTCTCAAATCTGGATTTGAACTCAGGTCTTGCTGACTTCAGGCAGAGCATTCTATCCATTGTGCCACCTAGTTGCCCTTTTCAAAATGTTTACTATCTCTTTAACAAAATAAATAAGTAATACGATAACATATAATCCCACATCTCTTTAACAATATAACATTTAAAATAACATATTATCATGCGTCTCTTTAACAAATATGTAATATAATAATATCACACATCTAACAATACAATATGTAATAGACTAACATTATCAAACATCTCTTTAATGATATAATATGTATAATGATATTTTGTACAGCCATGTTGAAATCAAGCTGATGGACAGATATCTATTTAGAATGTGGAATGAATCGAGCCTGGTGGAGCTTGGCAGGTGCCAAGGGCAGTTGGGGGCTCAGGTATATAAGCCAGGATTTTGAACTGAGCTGGTTCTCAATTTGGAGATTGGGGTTGGAAAGGGTGGTTGGAGGGTAGACCTTAAGTGAGCTTATTCGACCAGCAACCTGCACCAATCAGTTTCATCAGTCCCTGATCCTAAATTAACTTGATCCTGAATTAATCATCAAGAAGAAATACCAACCTCTTATTAGCATAGTAACCTTGATTTAGGTGGGGCCAATCTAGCGCAACCAGACTGGCATCTGGCAAACTTGATCAACATCAATCCAGAGATTATCATGAACATCATGAACATCATTAGTCTTAGCTAATTAAGGACCTTTTGTTTCCTTTCTTCCCAGCCATACCCTGCTTCCCTTCTCTAAACCTGTTAGCAATAAATCTTCAGACTTACCTTTCACTTGACTTCATCTATAATCCTAGGGCTTAGTGGTTACACCCTTGGGATATTTGAAGGGAAGAGGTGAATTGTACCCTTCATAGCAGAGTTAATTTGCAGTCAACCAAGCATTATCCATTAAGGCCAGAGTGTCAATTAGGCAAGGTGTCTGTATAATTCCAATTGTGGATTCTTTGTTTGACAAGTTACTTTGGGACAGTTATATCTGGAGTTTCAACAGATTCACCACATTTTAATAACTACTGTTGTGGAGTCCTTTGAGATTCACTACTACAACTTAAGTGTTTCACTTAGGATTCACCCACTTTATCCAGCTCCAGACCCTTATGCCATCAGGATTATCGTAACAGTTTTTTGGTGAGTTCAAAATGGAATTGAACCTACTGAAATATATTAGAAAATGGCTGTGGGAAGGATGATGTTCATTGTGTCAAGTCTCTGCCTGATGCTTCACAAGGTGCTTACATGTTGTGGTTTCAAATAATACCTGGATATCTACTAAAAATCCTCCTAATCTATGACTCTTACAAGTGGCTAGCTGTCAGTCTAGCAGAACTATTAGCTTTCCTGCCAACCTTGGGAGCTATTATAGTATTTGTATTCCAAGGACTGTGGGCTCTAAAGAAAATCATTGAACATCTGTGGGGAAAGCCAAAACAGGAAAACAACACTGAATTAGTACAGGCACTGAAAGATCAGGTTAAGCAATTAATTGAAATAAATAGAAAGAGCAGAGAGGGTCAGACTCTGGATAACCATACCATAATGCAGCTGGAAGTAATAGAGAAAGCCCAGACAATAGTAGCTACTAATTCTAACAATGCTGACAATAACAAGACTGAGGCAAAAGATGACAAAGCCACCACTGTATCTTTATCCCATAGTGGACCAAACTATTTTACAGCCAGAAGGAGGCATTGTACGTTTAAAATCCTACAAAGTGGGGCAGCTGGGTAGCTCAGTGGAATGAGAGCCAGGCCTAGAGATGGGAGGTCCTAGGTTCAAATCCAGCCTCAGACACTTCCCAGCTGTGTGACCCTGGGCAAGTCACTTACCCCCATTGCCCACCCTTACCACTCTTCTACTGAAGAGCCAATATACAGAAGTTAAGGGTTTAAAAAAATCCTACAAATCTTTCACTTCTCAGGACCTTGAAGTATTAAGATGGAGATTTCCCAAGTATTATCTTTCACTTCATAAATTGATAAAGGAATTGAAAAGAGCCTTTGAACTTTTTAGTCCCTCTTTCCAGGATGTAGAATTTCTTCTAGGGGAATTCTATACACCCTCATAAAAGACAAAGTTCTTGGAAGAGACAATGACTAATGAGAATCTCACTTCTTGGCCTACTGTCCACAAAGATCTAGAGGTGTCATCTCATGCAAATATGAGATACCTACTTAGGGGTTGGACTGATCTTTTAAAGGCAATGTGTTTGCATGCCAAGAGACCCAATTTGTGAATGAAGCTTGAAAAGCTGAGGTAAGCAGAGGACAAGCACTCAAGTCTTTACTTAGATAAATTGGTAGAAGCAGCTGAAATTTTCTTGGATCCAGGGATAACCAGTCACTAGAGGCTTTGCAACATATTCACAGGTAGTTTATTAAAGGGGCTGCTATACCAATCCAGAACTATTTCTGCCAAAACTGACCTTAGTAGGAAACCTTCTCCACTGAGTACATAAGACAGCATGCCAGTTATATCCATGATTCCCGAGTTAAGGAAGAAAGAGCAGCTAGGGAATCTGAATCAGAAAAGAACACATTGATAGCGGATTTGAATAGGCAGCTCAAGGAAGCAAAGAGAGAAAAAGAACGTGAAGAAATAAAGAACTTAGCTTTGCAAGCCAGGAGGTATCAGAGTCAATCCAGGTAATCAAGCGGCTATAATGGCAAGAGAAATAATAATAATGCAGTGTGTACATGCTACCTATGTGGTCATCAAGGCCATATTGATAAATTTTGTAGCTTCAAGAAACAAATAAACTTCAATAAATCCTACAACATTGACAATCGTGATAACACCAGGAAAACTTACTATAATTCTAAATGGTCTAGCAAGGCAAGCCATCATGAGGAAGACAAGTCCCATGATAGATGCTGTGATCACAAGTGTAAAAAGTATAGCCAGACGTCTTCTCTAAGTGATATGGAAAGTTATTGAAGGCAAGGAGAGAAACCTAAAAACATATGAACAGATTACTTAGAAATAACAAAATATAATGATGGTGGCTGCAAAAAGGCAGAGGGTATAGATAGCATACTGCTTAGGCTGGGCAACAATAAGAGTGAATTTATTGTAATGGATACTGGGGTAGAGAAAAGACTGCTGCAGAAAACAAAGAGTTGCAAGACATCTTGCGAATGAGGAAAGATGTCTATGGGACATCAAGCAATGAGCTTGAAGAAAATCAGTTAGCATATTCCTTACTGGGTGGGTTGGACATGCAACAAAAGGACTTCTTAGGAAGGACTAGTAATTGCTTGCAGAAAGGTGAAGCATTACTATCCAGCTTGATGGTTTAGCAAATGCAGCTTCAAAACTTTATTCCAAGCTGTGATCAAAAAGAAGTTTTGGAGGGGCAGCTGGGTAGCTCAGTGGATTGAGAGCCAGGCCTAGAGATGGGAGATCCTAGGTTCAAATCCGGCCTCAGATACTTCCCAGCTGTGTGACCCTGGGTAAGTCACTTGACCCCCATTGCCTACCCTTACCACTCTTCCACCTATAAGTCAATACATAGAAGTTAAGGGTTTAAAAAAAATTAAAAAAAAAAGAAGTTTTGGATAGAGAAAGTAAAAGGGATTTACATTGTGTTAACACACTTGCAACACATGTAACCCAAGAGATGAAGCTGTGTCCCATAAAAGAAACATTAGCACAGTGCAGAAGAGAAATGTCTCCAGGATTCTAAGGGAGCCTCTATATTCCTTCAATTTGAAACAGAATTACATAAGAACAAACATACAAATGAAGGTTATCTAGTTTCAGGTTTAAATCCACAGGCAGAGGAATATAAACCAAAGGCATGTGTGATGAAGGATATACATGTAATTGAACAAACATCTAGTGAGTTAATCAGCAGAGTTAACAAGATTGACTCATTCAGAGAGAGTTCCAGTGAGTTTCCTGAAGCTTCACAGAAATTTGAATGGGAGAATGACTGTGAGGAAGTCTTAGGGACAAGTAAACCTCAACCTGAGGCAGTGGATGGTGAAAATTCTATTCATATACTAGATCCAGAAGCTGCCAAAGGGAAAACTTATACTTCTCAAGACTTGAAAACAACAGCTGATATGTCAACTGAAAGTCTCATTCAACTTCCAAGGGGAAACCTGCCAACTTCTCAACATTCCATGAGCTTAGGCAGAGTCACCATGGCAATTCAGAATCCTGAGAGAGAGGCTGCACCAAGCTGTCAGCTCTCCTATGGAACACTCCAGAAGTGTGCTGCCACAGACGTGATTTCTAAAAATTGAAATGACATTTCTGCACTATCATTAAATAATGATATCAAGGATGATGGACTGCTATGGGGAGAAAACAATACACAGGACTGGATTATATCTAAACACATGCTATCTTTGGAGGAATCACAAATGCCTCTTGTGCCTGTAAAATCCAAATAAAGAGAATAAACCTCTGATATCCATAAAAATTGGAGAAAATATTTATGATGAGATGATTGACATGAGAGCAACATGTTCTGTTTTACAGGAAATACCAATAGGGTGCAAATATGAAGGGAAGTTGAGGATTCATGATGCTTCAGGATTATCTCAATCTGTTTCAAAATTTAAAGCTAAGATGATAAAACTGGGCCACTTTCTCTCAATCACTCCTTTCTTTTAATGCCATTGTGTCCATCCAACCTCATGGGGCGGGATGTTTTATGCAAATTAGTAGCCACTATTCACTGCTATCCTAGTGGGAAGATCTATCTGCATTTTCCAAAAAGATCTCCAAAACATCATCCAATATTGTGTTTAGACCAACTGGGAGAGGAATCTGAATACCAACAAGAGAACAATACCTACGAGGTTCCTGACCCAATCTCAAATGAAATCTGGGCTAAAAATTCTACAGAGGTTGGAAGAATCCTGTCTGCAGATCCTGTAAAAATAGAAATTAAAGGGGGCATACCACCTAGGATTCCTCAATTCAAACTAAGCAAAGAAGCAATAGAGGGTGTAAGACCAATAATCCAAAGTCTCCTGGATCAAGGTGTACTGGTCAATGGCTTCTCAGAGTTCAACACTCCCATCATGCCAATTAAAAAAAGCAAAACTGGACTCTGAAGGGAAAACTCAGTGGAGAATGATTCAAGATCTTAGGGCTGTCAACAACTATGTAAAGAAGGCAAAGAAGGCACATGCAATAGTACTAGTCCATCAAAGATTGTCACAGAGATACCAGATACAGCTAAATGGTTTGCTGTCGTTGATCTCAGCTCTGCATACTTTTCCATTCCTGTGCACAGAGACGGCCAGAAGCTGTTTGCTTTCACCTGGGAGGGGAAATCTATCTTGTGGACACAAATTCCACAAGGGTTTGCAAATAGCACTACAATTTTTTGCCAAATATTGCCAAAAAGATCTGGAATCAATTTCTTTTACTGAGAGCAAGATGGTGCTTTATGTAGATGACATCCTGCTAGTGTCACTATCAGCATCCATATGCCAGAGAGACAGTGTGTATTTGAAAGAACTGTGTAAAAGAGGTCATAAGGTGTCCAAAAGTAAATTGCAGTGGGTTAAACAAAAGGTGGAATATTTAGGATTCATCCTTGAAGAAGGCACCAGGAAAATATCCTGGAAAATTGCTGACATTCAAAAGTTGAGCTTGCCTAAGATGAAGAAACAACTTAGAGCAATCACAGGCATGATGAGTTTCTGTAGACAGTGGATAGCTGGCTATGCTCTAATTGCTAAACCACTAACGGAGCTAACCAGAAACAATGTCAGAGAACTGTTGAAGCTCAACAGAGAACACAGGCATGCCATAGAAAAACTCAAGGCTGCAATTTTGTCATTACCAGCCTTAGGCATCCCAAATCATGAAAAGCCTTTCCACCTATTTATACATGAAGATAAAGGGATAGGTTTTGGTGTGTTAATGCAGCCTGAAGGGAACAATTTAAGACCAATTGCTTTCTACAGTTCAAACTTAGACCCAGTGATCTGTGGAATGCCAGCTCGTTTAAAAATTGTGGCTACAGGAGCTATAATGGTTAGAAGTCCTCTAACTTGATATTGGGAGGAGAGCTCAGATTATATTCTCCACACCAAATACAAACAACATTAAGGAATACTAATCTGCAAGCTTTCACATCCCAAAGGCTTTCTCAGTATCAAGTAGTTTTACTAAAAATGAGAACTTATCTTTCCACTGGTGCAAAAACATCAATCCAGCAACTTTATAAGCAGATTTACTATTAGAGGGTGAAAGTATTCATAATTCCAACGAGACCTTGCAAGTTGTGCAGAAGACTAGGGAAGATTTATAAGATGTTTCCCTAGTTGATGCCAACATGAATCTTTACACCGATGGTTCATCCTATACGGTAAATGGAAGAAGATACACCGGGGCTGCAGTTGTAACACTAGATAAAACCTTACGGTTTACAGCCTTACCACCAAAGATGAGTGCACAAGGTGCAGAACTCCTAGGACTTACAAGAACACTTCAAATTGCAAAAGACAAACAAATTAACATTTTTACAGACTCGAAGTATGCATTTGGAATAGTTCATTCTTCAGGAGAAATCTAGAGAAACCATGGTTTTATCACTTCAAATGGAAAAGCAATAGCCTGTGGGCATTTAATAAGTGATCTCTTGCAAGCAATACAGCTTCCAGAAAAAGTGTCTGTAATTCATTGCAAAGCTCATCAAAGATAGGTAGGAACAGTGCAGTTAGGCAACCACAGGGCTGACATAAATGCAAAGTTTGGAGCTAGATTTGGACTGCTTTCAGTACTGAACTTATCCTTAGTGGATGAAACTCAATTACAAAATGCATATTCTCTACAGGAAGTGAAGTACTGAAAAGAACATCTTGGAGCAAATCTAGTGAATGGAGTGTAGATATCATCTTGTGGCAAACCATTTTTGCAGAAGTCACTGTTCTACAAATTATGCAATGCTTTATATGAAAAAAGAGCATTATGGGACCTTAGCTCTTGTGAACTCTATTAAAAAACACTGGATTGCCAGAGGGATAACAACAACAGTTATGAGAATTTGTCAGAGGTGTAAAGTTTGCATGCAATTCAATCAAAGCATTATGAAAGTCAAAAGCCTTGGAGGGAAACAACTTGCTTACACTCCCTTTGAATGCTTGCAAATTGATTATATCACCATGCCTAGATGCCAAGGGTACAGATATGCTCTAGTGATTGTGGACAGATTGACCAAATGGCCAGAAGTGTTCCCAGCTAGATATAATAATGCAGGTACTGAGAGAAATTATACCAAGATTCTCAATCCCTGCAATTATTTTGTCAGATTCAGGAAGTCACTTTGCTCATGGCATTTTACAGCAAATTTATGAGGTTTTAGGAATAAAAAGACATCTAAGTTCGATCTATCATCCACAGTCATCAGGGCAGGTTGAAAGAATAAACAAACATCTCAAGACTCAGACTGGAAAACTCTATGCTGAAACACACTTAAAATGGCCAGATGTTTTACCAATGGTCTTGTTTCATATTATGAGTCAACCAAATGGTATCGCTCATTTATCACCTTTTGAGTTACAATATGGTCCATTACCTTGGCATGGTGTGGTACCTCAAGAGACAGATTATTTATCATATCTGGGAGTGGCATGTAAACTTTATGAATATATCAAGCTGTTAAAGCAAAGACTAGATGAATTACACAGATTAGCCTTGATCCAGCAGAGAGTACCACTTAATTTTAGCTTGCACAATTACAAACCAGGAGACACAGTATATATCAGAAAATTTTACCAGAAAATCAATCATGGAACCCAAGTGGCATGGACCTTATGAAATCATTTTGGTAACCCCTACAGCAGTCAAAGTTAAAAGCAGAAATTCTTGGTTCCATGTCACGCACATCAAGTCATCAAAAGAATTGCCTCAGCCAAAAGACCCAGCCATAAAAGAACAGCAATTGAAAGATCAAATTGCATTAGACCAAGGTAGTGATATTGATGAGTAAAGATTAAAGTCAGCAAGTGAAACAATAGACTACAACAGCATTTATAATAACTTCTCCAAAAAATAAAAAAATTTTTTGTGGTAACAAAAAAACTTTTTAACACTGCAACACAATCACACACATGACAGTTTTGGATGACAAAAGGTGTCACAAAGGTGACAGGCTCTTCAGTCAACCAGATAGCAGTCAAAATGGTGAAAGCAGAACAGATGAAGGCTAGAAGAGACACCTGGACATAACAAGGACATCACGAAGGACAATGCAGAAGGACTACACAATGAACTGTGAACCACAACTGTGTGACTTAGACAACATCACCACAGAAGGACAACAACACCATGATCAACTGTGCAAGATTAGGTTTGAAGTATACAAGGTTAACATATTCATGCAACAATCATGTCATAAACTCCATACATCCATACAGTGGAATGCATGCAACAGTCCATGGCTGATTGACAGGAGAATTCTAAATGAAGTCATAAGTATATAATAATACAGGACATGATAGGTCATATGTCCAACATATAAACACTTAATTTTACTTCACATGTACATATTGTATGTATGTTGTAAATAGAGTAAAGAGTATAAAGAGTACTTTAACCATGGCAAAAGGGAACTTTGTTCCTTGATCCGGTTAATAGTGCTTGATTTACTCTCATTGTTAAAACTTCACATAAAAAACCTTGTATATATGTATTATACTTGATACTAACCCATAGTGATAAGTTCTACTAATCATAGGGGCAATATAGTTAGGGATTTTTATATGAAGGTAACATAGGGACAGAAAATTATAGTATAAGTTTATTTAGATGGCTTTGTACATATGTTAAATAAGGCTTAAACATAATAAATATTGTGAACCTAGGTAGATAGGCTACTAATAGATTAGCATTCTAATATAGGATAGAAATTTACTTATGTACTAATAAAGACTAATAAAGCTCAGATAATATAGGAATTTAAGACTTAGAAAATTTTTGTGTTAAGGTGAATGCTTGTTGAAGTTAAGTATTAACAAAAGTCTTCTTAGATTGTTTATATTTATGCATCATCATAGAGCAAGTTAAGGAAAAGTTACAAAGTTTAAAAGTTACTATATTGTGTGTTACAAATTTACATTGTTGATTGTATGACCATGTTCAAATTTTGTTTACCATTTGTATTCAAATCCCAATTCTTTCCTAGTTAAAATTTCCCAATCCCTTGACTTTAGCATAGGAAAGAGTAGAGAGCTTAAGAAATAGCATAGGGGGCAGCTGGGTGGCTCAGTGGATTGAGAGCCAGGCCTAGAGATGGGAGATCCTAGGTTCAAATGTGACCTCAGACACTTCCCAGCTGTGTGACCCTGGGCAAGTCACTTGACCCCCATTGCCCACCCTTACCACTCTTCCACCTAGGAGCCAACACACAGTATTGACTCCAAGATGGAGGGTAAGGGTTTTTATTAAAAAAAAAAGAAATAGCATAGTTAAGAATTTTATTATTTGGGGGTAATTATAGATAGTGAGGTAAGATACTTAGTATAGCTTAGTGTAGAATTCAACATAGGAAAATGGACATCTGGATGTTTTCAGGTTGAAAACCATCGAAACCAAAAGCAGCATCATTGTAATATTTTGTACAGCCATGTTGAAATCAAGTTGATGGACAGATATCTGTTTAGAATGTGGAATGAATCGAGCCTGGTGGAGCTTGGCAGGTGCCAAGGGCAGTTGGGGGCTCAGGTATAAAAGCCAGGATTTTGAACTGAGCTGGTTCTCAATTTGGAGATTGGGGTTGGAAAGGGTGGTTGGAGGGTAGACCTTAAGTGAGCTTATTCGACCAGCAACCTGCACCAATCAGTTTCATCAGTCCCTGATCCTAAACTAACTTGATCCTGCATTAATCATCAAGAAGAGATACCAACCTCTTATTAGCATAGTAACCTTGATTTAGGTGGGGCCAATCTAGCGCAACCAGACTGGCATCTGGCAAACTTGATCAACATCAATCCAGAGATCATCATGAACATCATTAACATCATTAGACTTAGCTAATTAAGGACTTTCTGTTTCCCTTCTTCCCAGCCATACCCTGCTTCCCTTCCCTAAACCTGTTAGCAATAAATCTTCAGACTTACCTTTCACTTGACTTCATCTATAATCCTAGGGCTTAGTGGTTACACCCTTGGGATATTTGAAGGGAAGAGGTGAATTGTACCTTTCATAGCAGAGTTAATTTGCAGTCAACCAAGCATTATCCATTAAGGCCAGAGTGTCAGTTAGGCAAGGTGTCTGTATAATTCCAATTGTGGATTCTTTGTTTGGCAAGTTACTTTGGGACACTGTTATATCTGGAGTTTCGGTCCAGCAGATTCACCACATTTTAATAACTACTGCTGTGGGGTCCTTTGAGATTCACTACTACAATTTAAGTGTTTCACTTAGGATTCACCCACTTTATCCAGCTCCATATCCTCATACCATCAGGATTATCATAACATATAATATACTAACATCATATCTCTAACAATATATATAATATAATAACATTAGACAATATATGTAGTGTAATAACACATTATCCCACATCTCTTTAACAATATATGTAATATAATATAACATGTTATTCTGTCGAGATCTCTTTATCATCTCTGATAATCTGTTAAGGACAGTTTAGTTGGTAAGGAAATAAGGATGGGATAAGGGAGTTGTCTTTTACCTCATGCTTCCAGCTCTGGCTCCAGGAGCATAGAGTTTATTATATATATTTCAAGACTCATTTCACACAAAAGAACCCCCCTGAAACTTTGTAGATGCGCAGAAGTTACAAATTATGTCACATCAAAACACAAAACATTGGCTTCAGAATAGACCAAGGCCAAATTTGACTGGTTCTTATCAGAAAGCCAAGTTGGGAGTATTTTTTTCAGGGTTGAATTGCCCCTTGATAAAGTTTTGGTCTTGGCTGTAGCTGCATTCCTGGGAAAAGGGGAACAGTATTAACCCTTTAAATTCAAGTTTGCTAGGAACTTAAAGCTTTTCAATAAGGTCACAATACTTTTCAACAAGAAATCACAAGGATCACAAAAGGGGTCAAAAGAGGAGTCTCAGATTTTTATCTATTCTCTTATTGGCTTCCCACATTATTCCATATCTTTTTTTTTTAATAATATAGCATGTGATATAATAACACATTATCATGTATCTCTTTAACAAATGATAAGTAATATAATAATATATCACACACCTCTAAATAATATAATATGTAATATTATCACACATCTCTTTAACAATATAGTCTAAACTTGGAATTGAAAATAAAATAAAATTGAACTTTTTAAGAAAAGGAAAAAAAAGGTGTTCTAGAATTTTTCTAGGGACACAAGTCCAAAATTGGCCTCTTTTTGCCCTGATGTTACACTAGAATCTACTGTCTGTGCCTCGGAAGTCTTTGTCCACCAATTCCTGCAGTCCCCTGGGTCTGGCAACTTGAATTTCTGAAGGGCAGGAAGCAATCTCTTACTATTTCTCTACTGGTCTTGGGTTCCAGCTCCCTCTGAGTCATTTCTGTTGTATCCACTCCATCCCGAGAATGATGGTGAGATCATTCTCATCAGCAGAGAAACCAGAGCAAAATAAGGTGGGGGTGGGGAGGCCCTCCACTCTAATGGTTCTAGGGGTCATTCATTATTTATCATTTCAGCCTCACTGAGCAGAGATCTGACTGCTTAGCAGGTAATAAAGGCTTAATCAATGCTTATTTCCCCCAATATGGCAGGAATTCAGCCATTAGCTTTTCTTACTCACTTGAGTTCACCGAAGACTTTGGTGCTTCTGCCACCATTTTTATGGGACAGTGCTAAGAATAACCACAATAAAACCCAGCTGGAAGGGTTGGAAAATGCCATCCGTAGAGTCCTTCATTTGATCAGTGCTAAGTTATTGTTTATGTAGTTTCCTGCTGCCATCTTCTGAACATGCCTTTTAAGAATCTAATTTGGAGAGGAGTTCCCTCCCTGGGCATCCATATTGGCCCTTCTCCTCCTCCTCCTCCTTGGATTAATTTCTTTTTGTGTTGTCAAAATTTATTTCTTAAAAAAGAAACCAAACAAACCTTAACTTCTGTCTTAGAATCAATATTATGTATTGGTTCCAAGGCAGAAGGATGGTGAAGGCTAGGCAATGGGGGTGGAGTGACTTGTCACCCAGCTAGAAAATGTCTGAGGTCACATTCGAACCCAGGACCTCCCATCTCTGGGCCTGACTCTCAATCCACTGAGCCACCCAGCTGCCCCTCAGAATTTCATTCTTAAACATTTCCCCATTCCTCCTAGGCTGACTCCCCCAATAGAATTTTAGCCCATGGAATGGTACCTACTACCCTTTATCTGAACTCTTTGAAATGTAGTCCCTTAAAGTCTAGTGGGCACGTCAGACTAGACCCAGCTGCCATCTCCTTCTCTTTGATGAATTCTACGATGGAGAGGTCTCTTCCTGCCAAGGTTCCCATCATTCCTTATTTTTGTGGGGGTCCCTGAGCTATCGTGCTACGAATGCAGACCCCCGGGGGCAGCTGCCCTCTGGGGACCCAACCACAAGTGCTAGTGGGGGGAATAACGCAGAGAGAGAATCAGAACACTCTGTTTCCCTTTTTGGAAATGGAAGACGAAATGATTTAAGGTCTGTCCCAGTTCCAATATTCTCTATTCTAGGATCCCATCAAACTGACGTTCTCCGTTCTCGAGTATCCTCTGGCTCTGTGCTCTTTTCTAAAGTGCCTTCTGAGTCCAACCATCTGGGATTCTCCACGTCTGAAAGTGGAGAATATGGGGAAGAGAAACATTTTCCCATTCTCACTGCGTGAACTCACCCACTGTGTGTGAGCGTGTGTGAGTGTGTAGGAGGTGGAGAATAATGAAACTCCCTCCTTTCTCAGACTCTCCACCATGTGGTCCCTGAAGACATCCAAGCTGGCTGTGCCTCCTCCGGCTCTCCCCCTTGAGTGAGTCTCTTCTCCCCAACTCAGGAACATGAGGAAGAGCCGGATGTAGGGGACCCCAGGAGGGTCCTCCTCTCATCACCTGAGAAGCTCAAGTGTCCACATCTCCAATTCCAGGGTCAGGGAGTGAACCCTCCATCCAGGGGCCAAGGACGGACTCTCCTCGGGCTCCTTGTAAGGTCCCATGACAAAGGCCCACCCTTCCTGATTTGGGGAGTCAGTGGGGCACAGTGAGATCACTGGAGTCATCCCCAGAGGATTTTGGCTGTGCCATTCATGTTCACTTTGTGACTTTGGGCAAGGTGTTCCCCTATTGGGGACCTCTAGATCGACGACCTTCTAGTCAATCCAGGCCACCATCTTAAGCTGGAGGGAGGGGGGTGACAAGGGCTGCTTGTGGGTCCAAGTTTTTTTGTGTCCGAGAGCTCATGGAATTATATGGCCCAAACCTGGTAGGCACGAGGCCTCGAGGGATGGCAGACTATGGAGTGGGAATGGATCTTGGGAAGTGTCTGGTCCAAAGATCTGACTTTACAAGTGAGGAAACTGAGGCCCAGAGAAAGGGAGTAACTTGGCGGAGGCCACACAAGGAGTAAGAAGTAAAGCTGAGATCCAAACCCAAGCCATGGGGCTCCCAAACCAGCCTCCCTTCTGTTGTCCCAACAGGCTTCCTTCCCTCTATTCCTGCTACAGCCAGGCCCTTCTGGTGGGATGCCACCAACTTGAATTCTTCTGTCCTTTGGAGGTGGACAGAGACAAAGAGCCCTGGAATGAGTGGTATGTACACACGCAGGCACGCAGGCGCTGCTCTCCGGGGTCAGGTGCACTTGGAACCTTGGCATTACCCCGGGAGACCGTTGCCAATCCCTCCTCTAATCTCTTCAGAGAGAAGAAAAGGAACAAAGCCATAAGCGCCCCCTCTGTCTTCCATGGCCCCCACCTGATCCCAGCAGGCCCAGCCCTGGGCTCTGTCCACACTGGGACCTCACTTATAAATATTTGCTGACTGACAGCCTGAAGCTTCCCTCCGAGACCAGGTCGGGGCAGCAGGCGCCTCAACAAAGAGCCTCCTTCTTTGGACGGGCAGGCGTGCCTCCTCCTTGCCCTGCCTCTGCCCCCCGGCTCTGCAGAGAGACAGCCCGGTCACTGTTCCCTAACCCTGACGGTTGGCTCAGGAGAAGGAAGAAGGCCGAGCACCTCGCCAGCCTCCTCCCCTCGGCCAGCCTTGCTCTTAACGGGAAGCACTAACCGATCACACGTCATGATTAATGTGATGTAGAACATGGATGTGGGTATAGAATGGGGGGTGATTTCATCCATGTGGGGAAACGGTGCCTAGGATCCCCTGCTCTGACAGTGCAGGGAGGCCCAAGAGCCCTTTGGAGAAGCCCAAGAGCCCCTTCTCTGGCAGTCCAGGGAGGCCCAAGAGTCCCTTCTCTGACAGACTGGACAGCCCAAGGGCCCCTTCTCTGGCAGTCCAGGGAGGCCCAAGGGCCCCTTCTCTGACAGACTGGACAGCCCAAGGGCCCCTTCTCTGACAGACTGGACAGCCCAAGGGCCCCTTCTCTGAAGACTGGGGGAAGCCCAAGGGCCCCTTCTCTGACAGTCCAGGGAAGCCCAAAGGCCCCTTCTCTGGCAGTCTGGACAGCCCAGGCCTCTATAACCTTTAAAGCCAATTGATTATATCATGGAGGGTCTGCCATCTGTATCACTAGAGAGAGCATTCCTGAACCTAATCAAAATAATTATAGATTCTTGAAAATATTAACTGCAGCATTCCTAGGATGCTGGAAGGGGCCTTAGGGACCATTAAGTCCAACTCCCTTGTTTTAAAGGTGAGAAAACTTACCCAGGATCACACGGCTTGTGAATGTCCAAGGTGAGACTTGAACTCAGGTCTTCTTGACTTCGTTAGGCTACCTAGTTTAGTCTGTAGAAGTCGAGCTGGGTGGGTTTGTAGGCAGAGGCTCTGGGTTCAAATCCCAGCTCTCCCACATCTCCTCTCGTAGGAGGTCTACCCATTCAGCCATCTGGGGCTCAGGCTGGCTGGGCCTCCCCTCGAAAATGGGGTCTGAGCAGATGACCTCTGGGGACCCTTTCAACTCTCAACCCATAATCCTAATGTCCTGGCAGCTTATTCCTGTGGAGCATTATATGATTACAGAGCACGTGAACTTCATTTTTTAT
This sequence comes from Gracilinanus agilis, assembly GCF_016433145.1. Taxonomy (NCBI): domain Eukaryota; kingdom Metazoa; phylum Chordata; class Mammalia; order Didelphimorphia; family Didelphidae; genus Gracilinanus; species Gracilinanus agilis. The sequence goes on along the minus strand of NC_058135.1, from coordinate 285,077,964 downwards.
CCTTTGCTCCTCAGAGCAGTAAGGGAAGGAGGAAAAACCTTTTTAGCCCCCTTTTAGAGGAGGACATTAAGTCCAGGAGAAGAGACTTGCTCAGAGTCATAATAAAGCTGAGTAAATGGGTAGAGCTGAGCCTTGAACTCAGATCCAGGGATAGTGTGGTATAATGGTTGGGTCATTGGACATGGAAGTCATCCCACCTCAAACACTGTGTCTACTGAACCTCAGTTCCCTTCTTTATAAAATGGAGGGGGGCTCAATGGTCTCTAACTGCTCCCCTCCCCAGCTCTAAAGACCCTCAGAGAGTAAGATCTGGCTTCAAGCCCATGCTGGGGAGTCAGGCAGCCTGCTGTGCGAGAGCCAGAGAGCCCTTGGATGGGTCCCCCCAGCCTATATCCCAACCTTCCACACCAGTGATTCCCAAAGTGGGCGCCAGCTCCCCCTGGTGGGTGCTGCAGCAATCCAGGAGGTGGCGATGGTCACAGGTGCATTTATCTTTCCTATTAAAATTTTTAAAAAATTAATTTCCGGGGGGCTAAGGAATATTTTTTCTGGAAAGGGGGCGAGAGGCCAAAAAAGTGTGGGAGCCTCTGGTCTACACGGAAGGGACCTCAGGGAGGCCGACTCTCTTCCTTAAATCATGGGCCTCCACGAGGCAGCGGGCCCTTTCCTGAGACCCAGGAGTGGGCACTCTGGAGCCAGGCTAAGCTCCATTCCTGGAAGTAAGAAGGCTTGGATGGGCTTCCTGGGAAAGCCATAGAGGGGTGTCCTTTGTGTGATGGGGCTTCTCCAGGGACTCCTGGGATGGCATCCCTCATGACCCCCGCCTTGGAAACCAAGACTCCCTTAGTCCTGTTGGGGATTCCACGTTCTTGGCTTTTGGGGCTGCATTGCAAGAATCCGGCTCCCTTGTTGCCCTCTCATTTCCCCTCGCCCTCACCCCCCAGTCTCTGATTTATCCAGGGGCTCTCAGCCAGCCTCAGTGTGCCAGGCCATCACCAGCTCATATCATTAATCTCATAAGAGATTTAGAGAAAAGATCTCAAAGTCCATTTAGACCAATCCCCTCATTTTACAGATGAGGAAACTGAGGCACAGAAGGGAAGGGTAATTGTCCAAGGTCACACAAGCAGTAAACATTAGAGGTAGAATTTGAATCCAGAGCCCTTTGACACCTGAGCCAGTGCCTTTATCTTCAGGGAGTGTGTGCTGTGGGATGTCTTGGCCTCTGCATTTTATTTTCTGCATGTCTCTTAGTTCTTCTCCTTCCCTGGTGGTCTGGAAGATAGAGAGCTGGATTTGGGATTAGGGAGGTCTGAGTTCAGATCCTGCTCCAGACCCTTATGAGCTGTGGGATCCTGAGAAAGTCTCAACTGCTCTCTGCCTCAGTTTCCTTGATCAGATTGCACCTGCCTCCTAGGGTTGTTGTGAAGACCAAGTGAGATTAGATCTGGAAGAGCTTATAAATGCTGTCGACTGCTGGCTACTTCGGGGTGGCAGCCCCAGGGGGAGGCGATGCCTTAGTGGGGGACAAGCAGCATTCCTGGCCTGCCTCCCCCCACCCCAAGATAAGGCGTAAAGGCTAATATCCCCTACTGCCAGCTCCCTGCTTTCCTGTCAGACCCGTCATGTCTCCAGCTAGCGAGATATGGCAGCAAATGCAGGGGCCCCTCGCTTGGGCGGTGCCAGGGCCTGGCTCCAGGCCATCCAAGGTCCTGCTCCTGCCCCCCACCCCTCCTGGGGGGGCACCTGGCTCCCATCCAGCCTCCATGGAATCTCTGCCCGCAGCAGCTGTGTCTGGGAAGGGGAGGGACCAGAGGAGAGTGGGAGGCCAGAAGGACTGAATCAACCTTCGGTGGGCTGAGCTAGACCTGGCAGGGCCCCCGTCTCTCGTGTCTTAAGCTCTGAGAGCCTCTGACTTGGCCAAGGCCACCTCCCTCACCAGAAGGCAGAGCTAGGATTCAGAGCCCATCCGGGGTCAGGGGCCGAGTCTCCAGGGCTTCCTTCCTTCTTCTCCCTTCCCTCGGCCTGGACCACCAGTCCTGGGAGTGGACCTCCACTCAGGTCTATCCCTGAGCTCCCCGGGGAGAAGGTCTTCCCTTGGGACCCAGGGTCTATGTTCCACCTCTCACATTTGGTGCTGTGTGACCTTGGAGGAGTCACTTGAGATAAAATAAGAGAGCACTGCATCTGGAGGGCAAGGGGGCCTGGGTTCGAATTCCCCCACTCTGCTGCTTGCTGCCTGGGAGATCTTTCTCTTCTCAGAACCTCATCTGTAAAAAGGGAGTTGGCCCGGACAGCTCCGAGGGTGCCCTTCCAGCACTAGATTTTCATTCTCTACCCTTCTATCTTGTGTTTTGTGAGCCAGAGAACCAGCATCTTCTTCCATTTACAAGTTGTGTGCTTGGGGACAAGTTGTGTCCCTTTTCTTGGACTCGATTCCCTCATCTGTAAAATGAGGGGACTGAACTAACTGGCCTCTAAAGGCCCATCCAGCTTTAAATATACGATCCGTCCCCAAAGGCCATTTTTTTTAAAAAAATTAAACCCTCACCTTCCATCTTGGAGTCAATAGTATGTATTGGCCCCAAGGCAGAAGAGTGGTAAAGGTAGGCAATGGGGGTCAAGTGACTTGCCCAGGGTCACCCAGCTGGGAAGTGTCTGAGGTCAGATTGGAACCGAGGGTCTCTAGGCCTGACTCTCAATCCACTGAGCTACCCAGCTGCCTCCCCCAAAGGCCATTCTAATTTTAGATCTTGGATCATCTGTGCACCTCAGTTTCCCCTTCAGTAAAATGGGCCCAGGAATGCCTGTGCCTAGATCACAGAGCTGTCACCAATGTAGAGAAAGCCCTTTGTGGGTGGGGATTTTGCCTGAAAGGATGCCTCCCTTCTCCTCCTTCCTCATCCTCCTCCCACACCCCAGAGGCTTGGCGGTGACATGTCCCTGGGCTAAATAACTCAGTTATTAAAATACTCATTTGAATGAGCAATAATACTTATGATCATCACTTAGCGGTTCTTTGGGGTTCACAAAACACTCTACAAGCATTAGCTCTTATCTGCTCCAACCTTGGGAAGGCCGTGTTATTATTATCCCTATTTTACAGATGAGGAAACTGAGGTCGAGTGACTTTCCCAAGGTCACTCAGCTGGCAAGGCCTTCTCGACTCCCAGCCTGGCTGTGCTCTCCCCTTCCTGGTCTCTCTGTTCTCCTCCTCCCCAAGGGGCCCAGGGGCCAGAGAGCAGGACTGGGAGTCGGGGAGCTCTGCTGCCCAGACCCTTCCTAGGTATTTTGGGCTTTGCCTTTCCGGGCAGCCCTAGGGTGGGGCAGCCCTAGGGTGGGGCAGCCTGGGGAGAAGGGGATGGTGCTGGAGGGGGCAGTGCCTGGCCGAACCGCTCCCTGATTCAGGGGCATCCCGTGGCCAGCCAATGGCAGGTTCCCAGGCCTGTTGACACGGGGCTTGGATGGCCGCCCAGGCCCTCTTCTCCTGGTGGCTGAAGAGGATGACGAGCGGAGGATGTGGAGGAGGGGGCGAGGCTGAGCTCGGCTGTCAATGGATTTATAAGGGAGAGAAAAGTTCTCCGAGGCTGCGAGAGCCTCTGGGAAGGAGCAGGAGCTGCCAAGGTGGCTGGGGAGGGAGGAGAGCAGAGGCAAGAGCCAGCGGCCCGGGGAGGGGGCCGCCGCTGGGGGGCCTTCGGCCGAGGACCGGAGCCATGGGGGAGCCGGGGAGCAGCCCGGTGCCCACCTACGGCTGGGACGAGATCCGGAAACACTGCCTGCCCACCGACAAGTGGCTGGTGATAGAACGGAGAGTCTATGACATCAGCCGGTGGGCTGACGGGCACCCGGGCGGCAGCCGGCTCATCAGCCACCACGCTGGAGAAGATGCCACGGTAGGGAGCCGCCCCCCTCCCCCGCCAACCGCTGGCACTCCCTGGGTGGCCTGGGCTGCCCGGCATCGTCCTGCCGAGCCCCGGCTCCGGCTCCCCACTCCCCGCCGCCACGCTGCCGAATTTCTGCCCCGGGGCACAGGGGAGAGCCCGAGGCGTCTGGAGGCCGGGCACTCCACAGGTGCCAGGCCCTCCGCGCCTGGGGGCCCTCGTTGGGGTTGGCCCGGTGAGCCACGGAGCAGCCAAGGCTTCCTGGAGCCCCGGAGGGAGGGAGGGAGGGAGCGGCGGCGCCCGGAGCCTCCTGGCCGAAGTTTCAGGTTCAAATCCTGGCTCCGTCGCCCGTTACTCACTCGGCTTTGACCGAGCCATTCCCCTTGGGCCAGCCCTGAGGGTCTAAGGCAAGGCGCCCAGCCCCGAGTTCCGTGATCTGCCAAGTCCCAGGGCCGTGAGCGAGACTGACCTGCCCGTCCCAGGGAGGGAGGGATCCATCCCCATCCCAGGGACCGAACGCGCCGGGGAGGAGGGAGGAGCTTGTGTCTGTCTGGCCCCAAAGCAAAGGGGCCAGCCGAGACGGGGATCAGTTCCCAAAGGACTGGAGCTGACGGGACAACCCTGTGGTGGTGGGGCTCCTGGGAGACCCACTTTTCAGATGAAGAAACTGAGGCTCAGAGAAGGGCAGCAATTTCCGTAGAGCCAGAATAAATGTCCGAGGCAGGATTTGAACCCGTCTGCCGGTCCTGGTCCGACTCTCTCCTCCTCAGCGGTCGCCATAGCTAAGGTCCTGCTCGCTGCCTTCCGCGGGCCCCTTCCTCGCCTCCACGCTAGGAGACAAAGGCAGTTGCCTAGGTGGACGGGATGGCACGAGGGGTTGGGCCCCGGCGGCTGGCTTCCAGGAGGCTGGCTCAGACCGCGAGACTGAGCCCCCAGGCTCCGCGCGGCACGTGCCGGGCCCTTTGGGGCGGGGGTGGGGTGGGGTGGGGGGCGCGGCGGAACTCCTGGGAGGGCAGACGAGGCAAAGCGGTTCCCTCCGCTAAGAGGGAAGGGGGGAGGGGAATGGAAAGGGGGAAGGGAGGGGGAAA
>NC_058135.1:285034367-285053124 GCF_016433145.1 Gracilinanus agilis | reverse complement strand
TCCTTCCTTCCTTCCTTCCTTCCTTCTTTCCTTCCTTTTTTTCTTCCTTCCTTTCCTTTCTGTCTTAATATCAATTCTAGCAAGGACTAGACAGTTTGGGTTAAGTGACTTACCTGGGATCACATAGCTAGGAAGTATCTGAGGCCAGATTTGAACCCTGATCTTGACCTTCCAGGACTGGTGCTCTGCCCACTGTGCTGCCCCAGTGCTCACATTTTCTAAATAAGGAAATTGAGGCCTGGCTGGGTTAAGGAATTTGCCCAAAATTATAAAGGTAGTAAGAGTCAGAGGCAAACGAAGAACCCAGGAGCTCTGGCCATAGATACAGCCTTTTCCTGAATGGAGGGAAGGGGCTGCTGTAGGAAAGGGACAGCCCGGGCTCCCTAGGCCAGACTCTGCAAGAGGCATTTTCGGGGCACCCCAGGAGGTAGGGAGCTTAGGGCTGGGGCCCAGGGGCGGGTCTGAGGGGGTGGGGCCAGGCTCACCCCTTTTCTCTCCCCACCAGGAGCAGCTGATTAAGGACTTCCGTGCCCTGCGCAGGGCTGCTAAAGACATGAAGCTGTTTGAGGCTGACCCTAAGTTCTTCTCCCTGGTGGTGGGCCACATCCTGCTCATGGAGGGGCTTGCCTGGCTGGTGGTCTACTTCCTGGGCACTGGCTGGGTCCCCACCATCCTCGCTGCTGTGGTCCTGGCCATCTCCCAGGTGAGCCCTGCCAGGTCAGGGCCCAGAGGGGTCACGGACCCTGGGAGTCTGCTTAAGCCCCACAGCTGGCTGCCATTTGGCCGATAATTGCAATGTGGCTGCCTGAAAGGGGGCCGCCATCTTCCTCAACAGATGGATCAGCCATCTTACCGTTTTGTGCTTTTGCCAAATTTTTGCCAAGCAGAAAAAGTGCAGCGGGTGGGAGGGGGGAGAGGGACTACACATGGAGCTCTGTCCCAGGGGAGAGCCTCCTGCTTCCCTTCCTCCCACCCCTTTATTTTGTGTGAGTCGAGGTGGCCTTGAAGCGGGGGGCCCTCCCTGCATTCAGACTATCTATAGGGCCTCCTTCTTCCTCCTCCTGATTAGTCAGTGTTCTCTACCTCATATCATGTCTAGGTTTCTGTATGCCACCTTCCTCTTCACTCCTTTAAGAGTCTCTGAAGACGGGAATGTTTTCATTTGTCTTTGGGGACCCGAGGGACAGGGCCTACCACACTGAAGGGGCTTCCAAATGGTTTTCTAATTGAATCCAATAGATGGGATCCTGAACCAGGTCCACTTCTTCCCTTCTCCCCAACCCTTTTGGGCTGCCTCTCTGCCATCTCTCCCCAGGCTCAGAGCTGGTGTCTGCAGCATGACCTTGGACATGTCTCGGTCTTCAAGAAGTCCAGGTGGAACTATGTGGCCCAGCAGTTTGTGATGGGACAGCTGAAGGTGAGGCTTGTGTGTGTGGTGGGGGGTAGTAGACCTATTTCTCCTTCCCTCACGGAAGCCAAAGTTCCCTTACTTTGGAGCTTGGGGTGGCAGCTGGGTAGAGGAGAGAGAACCCCGCACCTACATATTCAGAAGCCTCTTGGGGAGACCCAGCTGCACCACTAACTCATTAGGAGCGTCAGCCAACTCAGCTCTCCTTTCTGGGCCTCACATCCTTATCTGGAAAATGAGGGGGTCTGGGTCTGGATGGACCATTCAGGTCCAAATCTAAATCCATCTTCTGAGCTCGTTATTTGTTCTAAGCTCCACCATTCTTTATTCTGTATTCCAAGGCCTCTTCCAGCTCATACATTCTGTTCTTTGTTCTAAGGTCTTTCCTAGCTCTAATATTTATGTTCTAAAGTCCCTTCTAGCTTATACATTCTGTTCTTTGTTCTAAGGTCTTTCCTAGTTCTAATATTCTTTGTTCTATTTCCTAGATCTAATATTCTATGTTCTAAGGTCCCTTCTAGCTTATACATTCTGTTCTTTGTTCTAAGATCTTTTCTACTTCTAATATCCTATGTTCTAAGAGCCCTTCTACTTGTAACATTCTATGTTCTGAGGTCCTTTCCACCTCATACATTCTGTGTTCTTTGTTCTAAGGTCTTTCCTAGTTCTAATATTCTTTGTTCTAAGGTCTTTCCTAGCTCTAATATTCTATGTTCTAAGGTCTTTCCTAGCTCTAATATTCTATGTTCTAAGGTCTTTCCTAGCTCTAATATTCTATGTTCTAAGGTCCTTTCTAGCTTATACATTCTGTTCTTTGTTCTAAGGTCTTTCCTAGCACTAATATTTTATGTTCTAAGAACCCTTCTACTTGTAACATTCTGTGTTCTAAGGTTCCTTCTATCGTGGACCTAAGTTAGCTCCCGTCTTGAACATTCTCTGTTCTAAGGTCCCTCCCAGTTCTAACCCTTTATGTTCTGCTCTGTAGTTCCTGCTCCTCTGACATCTGACAATTCTATAATTGAATGCCAAGGCTCCATCTCTGCTTGAGGGGGACTTGCTCCTTGATGCATCTTTTCCTGGAGAGAGGATGGATGGCAGGGGAGACGAGCCCCTGGACTTTCTGACCTCCTGGCCCGGCCTTTGGGGATGTCCCTGGCTGGCTTGGGGTTGGGTATCCAACCATGAGCTCACTTGATCTTCTTGTCTGGTGGTTTTGGAGCACGAGGTCGGAGAGGGCCCTTCCGGTCCTGGCCGCTTCCATTCCATACCCCCCACTAGTGTCCTTTGTGCCCTGAACTTGACCTCGCCTCCCCTTTCTGTTCTCCAGGGCTTCTCAGCCCACTGGTGGAACTTCCGTCACTTCCAGCACCACGCCAAGCCTAATGTCTTCCACAAGGACCCAGACGTGACGGTGGCCCCCGTTTTTCTCCTGGGAGAGTCATCGGTGGAGGTATGGGCACCCCGTGCCATCCAGGGTGGCGTTTGAGCCTTTGGTGGGACAGAGCGGAAGGAGACACAGCTCAGCTCTGTGGCCTTCGCAATCCTCCGAGCCCAGATGAAGAGCCGGGCCAGGGCTGGAGGCTCACCAGGGCTCACCAGCTGGAGATACATTAGCTCAGGGCCGAGAGCACAGGACGGAGGTTTGGGGTTGGGAAGAGAGTCCCAGGGAGTGTCTGTTCCATTCCAGAGCCCAGACACGGGCAGGACTTCTTGACACTGAACATCGACTGGCCCCCCTGGGCCCAACCACTGTCCAGGCCTCTTAATCCTGGACATAGACAGTCTCCCCAAGCCCGGTCAAACCCCAGCCATGCTCAGCACCCCTGAGTCAGGCCACGGCCTGGACTTCCGCTCTCTGGCCATCCGAGGCACGTGAAGGTGAGAGTAGGGGTCCTTCTCAGCCCCATCCTCGTCAGGAGAAAAATAAGCCAGGCGGGAGGTCCTGCTGACCAGCTTGGAAAGAAAGGGGGGGCCACATGTGGACCGGAGACAGGCCGCCCCCCGTTCTGGCCGCCACACGACCAACGCAGCTTCCACTGGGGGGATTTTATCACCGGAGCCACAGAAACAAGGGCCCACGTTCCCAGGAGGCCCAGCTGTTCTTCCCTCCTCACCCAGCTCTCCTCTTTCTCCTCCTCCTCCAGTATGGCAAGAAGAAGCGGCGGTACCTCCCCTACAACCATCAACACCAGTATTTCTTCCTGAGTGAGTACTCTGGCTCCCCAGGGCTCTCCCGCCCACCTTCCTAGGACCCTGGGGCTAGACGGGCCTGGCTAAAGGAAGATGTGGCCTGATCACCGGCTGGGTGGGTAACTCAGAGACTTACTACGGTGGCTGGCAGAGTCAGGGTCCAAGAAAGGGTGGAGGAAGGGGAGGGGAGGGGAGGAAACACGTACTGACTAGGTGCCAAGAACCGTGCTAAGAGCTTTATAAAGATGTCCTCATCTGATCTTCACAACAACTGGGAGGCAACTGCTATTATTATTTCGCAATTTCATATTTTACAGGTGAGGAACTGAGGAAATGGGTAGAAGTGAAGTGACTTGCTCAGGGTCACATAGCTAGCAAGTATTGATGTCAGATTTGAACTCCAGGTCCAAGCATCAGGCTTAATTTAATAAGACAAAACTCATAAGAATAAATGTAGATTTGTTCTTGAGTAGAAAAAAAATCGACTTCACAAGTAGAAAAAGGGGCAGGATGGTTAGATAGCAGCCATTCTGAAAAAGATCTGAGGGCTTTAGTGGGCCACAAGCTCAAATAGTCAGTGGACTCTACTCTGGTCAGACCTTACCTGGAGGATCGTGTTCAGTTCTGGAGACCACAAATTGAGAAGGGTGTTGATAAACTGGAGGATGACCAGATGGGTGTAATACTGAAATAGCATTACTAGGGGCAGCTGGGTGGCTCAATAGATTGAGAGCCAGGCCTACAGATAGGAGGTCCTGGGTTCAAATCTAGCCTCAGACACTTTCTAGCTGTGTGACCCTGGGCAAGTCACTTGACTCCCCCCCCCCCATTGCCTACCCTTACCACTCTTCTGCCTTGGAACCAATACACAGTATTGATGCTAAGATGGAACATGAGGGGTTAAAAAAATCCCTCACTTCCTGTCCTTTGATGATGATGATAATGATGATGATGATGATGATGATAATGATAATGATGATGATGATGATGATGATTCTCATCCCCCTCACATCTCTCTAAAGTCCCACAGAATGCTGCCTGCCTTTTCCACTGTGCCCTCTGGAATAGCTCTTCCATAGGCATCAACCTCCCCTTCAGCCTAGATCTTGTCCCCTTCTACTCCTTCCATCTACTTACTAACTCTTACTGAAGCCTGGCTCTCCCACGCCCCAAGACACCACTTCCCTGGCCACCCTTTCCAGGCCTGGCAGCACCTTATTCTCCTTAACTGGCTCATGTGGAGATTCAAATCCAGGGGTTCCAGAATCTAAGACTAGAACATGAGATTTGAAAGAATGGGTCAGGCTAGATAAGGTTCTCCTGGTTCTTGGTTCTATGTTCCAGCACCTCCAAGGTGGCCTTTTGTGCTTTCCTTAAGAGAGGAACTTGGGCTTCTTTCCAATAACCTTCAAGCTAACTTCCCTAGGCCTCAGTTTCCTCATCTGTAAAGTGTGACTGTTAGATTCTATGCCCCAGGAGGTCTCTTCCAGTTCTGGATTTGGGAGTTTCTGATTCCTCACCTCAGCCTTTTCCCTGGGTACCCCCTAAGCATCTGGTCAGCTTAGCCATCTTCCCACTAAGTCCTGGAATGGGGTGAGAAGCCCCTCCCCTGCTCATAGTCCCTGCTCTTCCCCCACAGTTGGGCCACCCCTCCTCACCCTGGTGAACTTTGAGGTGGAAAACCTGGCATACATGCTGGTGTGCATGAAGTGGGCGGTGAGTGATGGGCTGGGGGTGGTCCTCAGGGAAGGTGTGAGGGAGGAGATCGACTGTAAGGGGGGAAAGAGACAGAGGAGAGAACCCTCTGCAAAGGTGTGTGTGTGTGTGTGTGTGTGTGTGTGTGTGTGTGTGTGTGTGTGTGTGTGTGTGTGTGTGACAGACAGACAGACAGAGACAGAGACAGTCAGAGAGAAAGAGGGACAGAGAAAGAGAGAGACAGAGACAGAGACAGAGAAAGAGACAGAAAGAGAGAGACAGAGAGGGAAGGAGAGAGAGAGAAGGAGGAGGAGGAGAAGGAGAAGGAGAAGGAGAAGGAGAAGGAGAAGGAGGAGAAGAAGTTAGTGTGGGAGTGTGGGAGAAGGATGGTGGAGGGAGCCCTCTTGAAAGAGGCGTGTGTGTGTGTGTGTGTGTGTGTGTGTGTGTATGTACATTCACAAATATGTAAGAGAGAGAAAAAAGACACTCAGAGAGGTGACAAGAAGAGATAAAGACAGTCTCAGACATCAAGAACAGTCCTGGGAACAAAGGAGACAAGAGGTGACTCACCCAGCTGTTCTGGAGTTGAACTGAATGGGAATCAGGAAGGATGGGCTCCCTTTCCCCTGCCTCATTCATTCATCCATCCATCCATCCATTCATTCATTCGTTTGTTCTCCTTCCCTGGGTTACTCCTCCCCCATTCTATGTTCAGTTTGGAGCTCTCCCCTGAGAGAGCCATAAGGGGGAAAGACATAGATGAGGGCCCTGAATGTCCCAATCGCCTCTCCATCTCCCTAGGACTTGGTCTGGGCCATCAGTTTTTACATCCGTTTCTTCTCCTTCTACGCGCCCTTCTACGGTATCCCAGGGACCCTGCTCCTCTTCGCCTCTGTCAGGTATGAACTGGCCAGACCGCTGAGTTGGCTTCACACATTCATTCATTCATTCATTCATTCATTCATTCATTCATTCAGGCCAGCATTGAACCTGCATTTCTTTCTTTATAAGCCTTTCTGGTCCAGCCAAGGCAGAAGAGAAGTCAGGGCTAGGCAAAGGGGGTTAAGTGACGTGGCTAGGGTCCCTCCGCTAAAAAGGGACTGAGGCCAGGTTGGAACCCTTGAACGTGCATTTATTAAAGCTGACTGGGCGCCAGGGATACAGAGAAAGGCGCACGGGCAGCCCCTGCCCGCAAAGGGCTCATTGTCTAAGGCGGGAACTTCCTGCATGTAAGTAGGCACAAATGGGCCACAGGCGGAGTAAACAAGAGCAGCTCCATCTCCGGGCCCCTAAGGCAGCCTCCTACCCCTGGGGATGGAGCCCCTTGGACCGCAGGGCGCGGGCCACCGCAGGGGGCTCGAGGCACTCCGGCCCGTGGCCCCGCCGTCCTTACTCAGCTGACTTCCCCATTGGGGGCGTCCCCCGCGAGCTCAGCAGGGCACCGCCCATTTCGCCCCCTCTCCAGGGTCCTGGAGAGTCACTGGTTCGTGTGGGTCACCCAGATGAATCACATTCCCAAAGACATCGGCAGCGAGAAACACCGAGACTGGGTCAGCGCGCAGGTGAGTGAGCAGTGCTTGGGGTGGAGATCCGGGAGGTGAGCGGGTCTGAGGGTCCGAGGGCGGGGCCGGGGGGGGGGAGGGGGAGGCAGGGGACTCTTACTGAGTCTTTCATATTTCCGAAGCACCCTGGACCTTGGACAAGTGGCCGGCGGCCTTTGGTTAAAGCTCAAACTTTTATTAAAAGTAATACCATTGTAAGGCTGGGGGAGAGACAGAGACAGAGACGGAGACAGAGAGAAACAGAGAGAGAGACGGAGAGACAGAGACAGAGACAGAGAGAGACGGAGAGAGACAGAGACAGAGACAGACAGACAGAGAGACAGAGAGAGACAAAGACGGAGACAGAGAGACAGAGAGACAGAGACAGAGACAGAGACAGAGATAGAGAGAGACAGAGAGAGGGAAACAGAGAGGGAGGCGGAGAGAGAGAGAAGCCTATAATTTGCATATGTGTGCATTTATGTAGCTATAGTTGTAAGCTATGACCTGTCCAGGGTCCCCCAGGAAAAAACTGTCTAATAAGAACGGATGTCCGATCTGGCTGGATAGAAACCGGGGATTCTTGGCTCCATCCACTGCGCCACCTGGCGGCTGTCACTGAACACTTTCCTCCCAGTTATGAGTTAGGTAGTGAAAGAATAATAAAATTATCCCCATTTTCCAGATGAAGAAACTGAGGCTGAGAGGGGGGAGGTAACATAGCCAGATAGAAAGGGACGAGGGCAGCATTAGAACCCAGACCCCGAGCCTCTGAATCTGGGGCTGTGCCTGACTTTCCCGCCCCTGGGTCCTCCCTACAGCTGGAAGCCACCTGCAACGTGGAGCAGTCCCTCTTTAACGACTGGTTCAGTGGCCACCTCAACTTCCAGATCGAGCACCAGTGAGTGGGGGTCCGGGCTGGGCTGGGGAGGGCCAGGCGTGAGGGCAGAGCGATGGCTCTGGCGTCTGGAAGCTGGGCCAGATGGCACCTTCGCTCTCTGCCCGCTGGGTCCCAGCAGAAGTGGAGGGAGGGCGGCCAGGAGAGGAGGGCAGACGGGCTCTGGGGGTCCTCGCTCTGGTGCTGGGAGGGACCTCAGAGGCCATCAAGCCTGACCTCCTCATTTTACAGATGAGGAAACTGAGGCCCAAGAAGGTTCCCAGGGCCCTGCCCAAGGTCCCCTCGTCCCCCCGGCCTCTCAAGCCTCCTCTCCCCGTTTTTTCCAGCCTCTTCCCCACCATGCCGCGGCACAATTACCACAAGGTCGCCCCGCTGGTCAAGTCTCTGTGTGCCAAGCACGGGCTCAGCTACGAGGTGAAGCCTTTCCTGAAGGCCCTGGTGGACATCGTCAGGTAAGCTGCCTACTGTGTGCGGAGCCCTGAGCAGGGGGAGAGGGGAGAGGAGGTGCTGGCGGCCCTCGGGAGGGTCAGGGGGGCCCCGGCCTGTTCTCTACCTCCCCGAAGGCCTTCTCATGCTTGTTCCTGATTTGGGGGAGGCGATTGCTGCATCTAAAGGGTCTTGGGGAGCAGACGGGGGGACCAGACGTGTTCTTTAGCCCCAGGGAGAGAACTGGGAGCCGTGCTTGGGCTGGGGGTGAGGTACGGAGCAGGGCGGGCAGGCTGGGTGTCCAGAGGTGCTCTCTGACCCATCGGGGCCTTCAAAGAGCAGGGCGGGCTGCCTCGCAGGGCTGGCAGAGGCTCCTTTTCCAGAGGAGGAACCCAAAGACTTGTCTCGGCTCCCACAGCTGGCTGGAAGGGCTGAGTTAGAACCCAGATCTCCCAGCCTCCGCTCTTGCTTTCTCTGTGACTCCGTATTGCTCAGGCCAAGGCCAGCGGACCCTAGTGGGCTGGTCAGTCGCCCTTTGTGCCAGGGCCATCCCCGATTCTGAGCCGTCACAGGGAAGGTGAGGTCTCCAGGCATGGCCGCCTGCTGGTCCAAATGCCCTCCACTGGGTGGATGTCCCTTCCTTCTGCACAGGTCCCTGAAGAAGTCTGGCGATGCTTGGCTCGAGGCGTACCTCCATCAATGACGCTGCCTAGGCAGTGAGCGGGCCCGGGGAGGTGGGCATATCCAGCCCCATGTGCACACGGAGAGACTGGCCAGCCCCCCTCAGCGTGGCCTGACCCTGAACCCCCTGAGGCACCCCAGCTCTGTCAGGCTCTTGGCAGCTGCTTTGGGGGAGTTGAGGGAGGAGGCTGTGAGCCGGGAAGGCCGTGGCCCGAGTCCTTTGAAGACGGCATCTCTCAGCCCTGGCATCGCTGGCGCCCGCTTTTCCCTCAGGGCCAGCCCAGAAAGCTTCCTCCAGACTTGGGTGTCTCCTCTGGGGCCTTCGGTGCCCTGGGCCCACCTGGGTCTTTTCTGGCCCTGAAGCCGCAGGCCCCGCCTGGAGGGATCCCAGGGCTCGTGCCAGGCTCAGGGCCAGTCCGTGGGAGCACCCGCGGCAGAGACCTTCTCTGATCTGCTCTCTGCTTCTCCCTTCGACTCCTGCCAGCCTCGGGCCCCTGCACTGTAGCTTCGTGATTAAAAACACACCCAGAAACTGGACCCAGCTCTGGTCACTCGTGCATTGAGCGAATCCTCTTGGCGTGGGCTGTGGCGGCAGGGAGCCTGGAGTGGGGGAGAGGGTTGGGGTTAAATCCTGTCTCTACCCCAGACTCTCTGTGGGGCTTTGAGCCAATCATCCTCCCAGGGCCTCAGTTTCCCCAACTGTAAAGTGGGAGAGTAGGACTAGAAGGCTTCTGGAGACCCGTCTAGCTTAAAAATGTCTATGGTCCTGGCATGTGTGCGTGCGTGCGTGTGTGCGGGCACGTGTGTGTGGTTTCTTATTCCCATCCCCGCCTTCCACCCCCAACCCCCACTTTGTCTCTAATGCTTCTGCTGTTCTATGCTTTAAAGGGATCTGGAGTCAGAAAGGATCTCCTAAATCAGCTAGTCCAACGCTCCTCACTTTACAGTTGAGGAAACTGAGATAAGTAAGAGCCAGAGGTAGGATTTGAATCCAGGTCCTCTGACTGCTGGGTCAGAGCTCTTCCTGCCGTTCCAGGCTACTGCCTGTCCTCACCCAGTTTGGTCAGCCTCGATCCTAAAGTCCAGGCAGAACGCAGGTGGGCATGGGTCAAAAGGCAAGGCTGCTTAGGGCCAACCACGGCAGCTTGGCTTACCTGCCTCCCTGCCCCCGACAGCACTGGCCCAGAGAGGAAGGGGAGATGCGAAGTGAGTCCCCTGCTGCCCCAGCATCTTCTGGGATGAGTGGGCACCGGGCCCCTCTTCTGTGGCCCCCGAAATGCCAGGTCGCTCCTGAGCTGCCTCTCCTTCCTTCCCTCCCCGCCCCAGGGCCCTGGCTGGCTCTCAGCCATCCGTGAGCCCCTCACGTAGTGGCTGGCCAGTCTGGGTCCTCCCCTCCCTGGGCACCCTGCACTTGAACATAAATTTGGGAGCCTGAAAAGACCTTCAGAGCCTCTAGGAAATGAATCCTGGAATGGTGGGATCTCAGACACAGGGAAGGGGGCGAGCCGGCCAGCCTGGTACATATAAAACCCACAGGTTGGTGGCCACCTTTGTGGCCCGAGGCATGGAATGGCTGGCCTCAGAGTGCCAGGGATGCCAGCTTAAGGCCAGGGTGGCCTTGCCCGACAAAGCCCAACGTGCCCTCTGGAGGGAGACAAAGAGACACAGAAAGATGTCGCAGAGGCCCAAAGCAACAGTGGCCTCCCCTGGGCATCGCCAGCTCTGTCTGACCCATTTGCCTAAACTGCCCCCATGGCCACCCCTCACTTCCGTAGAGGCTCCATTAGCCTTCCCACAGCAGGCCGATGCACCCCGTGACTCCATTGACTTATCTGGGCAGGTGCCCCCTCCGGCTGGTTCTGGAGTGGAAGCTCCTGGACGGCAGCGTCTGTTTTCATTTTTGACTCTCTCCCCTTAGTGCTGTGCTTGGCGCCTGGCAGGCAGGGACTACTTGTTGGATGAATGAATGAGTGACTGACTGAATGAACGAGCAGAGAAGCAAAGAGAGGAGCCGGATTACAGAGGGAGACGGGACCAGGCGGCCACTAAAGGCAGATGGCGGCCAGACGAGGGACGGGAAAGGAGGCAGAAGGAGACTGAAGTTCTTTGTACGGGTCAATAGGGAAGAGTTGGTTCCCCAAGCATAGCATCTGCCATCAGCAATCAAGCTTTTATTAAGCACCTACTGTGTGCCGGGTCCCACACTGGGCAATGGGGATACAATGACCCCCAAAATGAAAGGATTCTGAGTCACAGTTCTAGGAGGGGAGAAGCCATGGACATAACGTAAGGGAGAAGGCCACTGGTTCTTGGGGGCACCAGAAAAAGACTCCTTTAGGAAGAGAGATGAATGGTGCTCCCAAGGGGGGCTCATCTCTCAAGGAGCCATGCCCAGCCTTCTGCCTTCCCAAGCCCGGGCAGCTTCTGCCACAAACTGGCTGAGGGGCCCAAGGCCACATCTGGCTGCCAGGCTGTGCCATCCCATGTCCAGCCTGCCCTTCTTGCTCCAGGTTTCCCAAGATGCCTCTAGCAGTGGCTGGTCCTGAGGGGGCTGCCCTGAGCTCCCAGAGTACGAGGGCACCTCCTGATGGGCGCTGGCACGTCCTCCCTGGCCCGGGAGCTACTTGGGCACAGATCTTAGTCCTCCCACCACACTGCAAACTCATCCAGAGGGGGAAGTGGCAGGAGGACCGGCTTCCAGGACAGGGGCAGCCTCGACCTTGCCATCACCAGATGGGACGCTGTTGTTCCTTGAGGTCCCGATCTGGGAAAGCTGAGGGCACGGCCTGGCTGTCCAAAGCCCAGCTCCCCAGCCTCTCTGTCCTGCCCTGGCTGCTGGCAGCCGGGGAGACGACTCTTTCCCCCGGACTCAGCCTCACGCGGAGCCTGGTCTGGACCCTGGACCTTCTGTCTTGGAATCAATGCCGTGCATTGGTTCCGAGGCAGAAGAGCAGTAAAGGCTAGATAATGGTGGTTAAAGGACTTGCTCAGGGTCACTCAGCTGAGAAGTGCCCGAGGCCAAACTTGAACCCAGGACTTTCTCTCCCTAGGCCTGGTTCTCCATCCACGAAGCTGTCTAGTTGCCCCCTCCTCCATCATTGCTGATGGAGCTTTAGCACTAGTTTAGTGCCCAGGATCCCAGATGTCTCCCCTGGGGGCGATCCTCCTCAACGAGGGGTCCCCACAGGAAGTCTTGGATTAATCCAAGGCAAGGTCCTAATGAGGAATTCAGACAGCAGGGACAGGGATGGGCCCACTGCACCCACGGTAGGCCCCTCTGGGGTGGTTGGGGTCTCAGGGGTCTCAGAAGTTAAGAACTGGGGAGGCCAGAGTGGGAGCCAATGAAGGGGCAGGATGGAATGGACATGAGAAAAGAGGTGATGGCCAGGCGTCCGGGGCAGAGGGCCACCCACTCCTCCAGCCTGCCCTGGGCATCGAGGGAGTGGCAGGAGAAGCAGCCAGGCTTAGAAGGGGGAGCCAAGATTTGGGCTGGGAGGTGGAAAGGGCCTCAAGGCCCTCTGGCACCCCAAGAGCCCCTTTTAGGGAGGCCCCGAGGGTTCTGAAGTGACTTCTCCAAGGTCACATAGGTACTAAGGGGCCAGAATTGGCATTCAGACCCTGGCCCTGTCTCTCTGCCGCTTCCTACCCCAAGGCTCCCCCTCGGACAAGACGCTCCAGACATTCCTGACAGCCTCCATGGGAGGTGCCGGACTCGTCCCAAGGCCGACCACCCTCCCGGGGTCAGCTAGGAGGGCCGGCCAGCCTCCAGGACACTCTGTCCTCCTCGTGTGGGTCCAGAGCAGGCCGGGTCACGGCCCCAGCGGTGGGCCGGATTCCCAGAGGTTACACATCACCCGCAGACCTGGGCTTAACACAAAAGGTCGATTTTTATTGAGTAACAAGAACAGCAGAACAAAATGGGCCTTCATTGGTTCCCAAACATTGAAAGGGGGGGAGAGGGATGGCGAGTCATTAAATCAAGTTCTGTTCCCCAGGAATGCAGCCTCCGGGGGGAAAGGGATGGGGAAGGGGGTCAGGAAAGGTCCCTTGAAATGTCAGGAACATTCAGTTCAGAACTGCCAACAGCCCAGGGAGGGAGGGCTGGGGATTTGGGACTAAGACAGAGGAACGTCTCCCCCTCGTCGGCTGTGACCCCGAAAGCATCGCCGTCCTCATTCCCGCAGGAAGAACAAATCTGTTAGTAGGTTAGGTTGGAGACGCGGCTTCAAATTCCCCCAGATTTGGAGGGCAGCAGGGCCAGGTGATGGTGCCCGCTGGGACCAGGGGGCTGAGCCCTGGGCTCTGACGGGGCCCTTTCTCCTTCCCAATCTTCCATCATTTCTCTGGGTCCCTTCCCCTCTCATCCTCCGAACCCCCAGGTCTTGGGGGCCTCTCCTCTGCCACCTCTGGCACTCGAGACTCACAAGCAAGGGCTCCCCTCCAGGCTGCCATCTCTGACCAGCCTGGCCCCCTCTAGGCAGCTCAGGGGCATTGGGAAGGGGGCTGGGCCCCGGGGAAGGACCATTTTCCCGGGAGAGCCAAGGACCACTACGTTGACGACGGCACACATTCTATTCCACCGAAGACTTTTAAAGGGAGTGCTACGGACCGTGACTACTTCTAACCATCACCTGCTTTGGAGTCGGGGGCCCAGAGACGTGACCAGCTAAATCGAACGTGTGTTCAGTCTGAAAGTAGTTATCAGCCCAGATAATGAAGGGATGAAGAGCCCTCAGAGGGCCTCATCAGGCAGAAGTCTGAGAGTCTCACACATCCTGTTCTGGGGTGGCAACAAGAATCGGGCATTTCTCAAGCTCAGGGGGCAGCGGCTGCAGGACCGGCAAAAAGCCTACCTGGCCCGGGGAGGGGCAGAAAGGGCAGCGGAGGCTCCCTCCGGCCTCATCTCCTGGATCTTCTCCATAGGGTGAGCCTCGGCTCTTCACCCGGTACTCTGCCCACCCCACCATCCCGACAGGCATCGCCAGGGACTTCCTGAGGCCCAAGGCTGGAAGCTGCGCCTTCGCTCTAAGAGGGCCCGGCCTCCGAATCATAGAGGACATTTCCTGGGGTCTCTCCGGGCTCCCAACACCTCCCAGACCCAAGGAGAGGTGGGCCAGGGAGGCTAGATACACCAAGGCTGGAAGAAGGGCCCGTGAGAGGAGGTGGGCCGTGCTGGTGCTCCCCAAAAAGGGAGATCCTGGATCCTGGCAACGGGAGGGAGCTTGGAGGACGTCCAGGCCAACACCTTCATTTTACAGAGACCAAAACAGGCCTCAGAAAGGGGGGGGGGGGAGTCTAAAAATCACACCCTGGCGTGGTTTGTGCTGGACGTGCAAGAGTGGCCAAAGGGATTGTCCAGCCACCCCCCCCCCCAGGATCTGAGGGAATCTCCGGGCTCCAGCCTCCCCCTCCAAAGGAGCCCCTCCCGGCGTCTGGGTCCAAAAAGGAGAATTTCCTTGTGGAATCTTAAGGCCGCTGCGAGGTGTGCTGAGACAGGTGGCACGAGGCCGGCCGTTGTTCCTCCAAAGAGAAGGCAGTTCGGTCTAGGAGACAGCACGGGCTCCCTGCGGGGCCAGAGAACGCGGGAGCCCGCCGGTGGGATCTCGGGCCAGTCCCGCTCCCTTCTCGGCCTCACTTTCCCCCTCTGTAAAAGGGGGCTGCGCTATCTAAGGGGAAGACGGGCCGAGCTGGCCAGAGGCCGCAGGGTCTCGGCATCGAGGGCACCTCGGAAGGCCGTCTGCTCTGAGCCCCTCGTTTGAAGGGACAGAGGCGGGAAGTGAAGCCCAAAGATTGCCCAAGGGAGAAGCAGGGATGGGATTTGAACCCAGGTCTCCTGATAGCACAGCCAGAGTCCCTTCCCACCACCTCGGGCTGATCCTCTGAGGGAGGCCCCAAAGCTCTGGTCCTAAGAAGGAATCGCATCTCAGGACAAATCAGAGGGCAGTTTGTGAGCTGTTCAGGAGTGTGAAATGGCCAGGGGGCCGGGGCCTCTCCTCCAAGGAAAGCCTGGTGAGGAAGGCCCCAAAGAGTGGGTCTGAGGCCCAGAGGCTGGACCAGCGGCTGGCAGAGATGACAGGCAGGGGCTGAGGGTGGATGTCGAAGACAACACAGCCCCATCTCTTTCTTTCCCTTGGGGAAGAGAGAGCTTGGGACTCATGGCAGGATGAAGAGGGAGGGCAGGCTGTTATGTGAAGGCCAGAAACAGAAGCTAGATTTGGCCACGTGATGAGGAGTGAGACTCGACATTTAGGCTCGGATCCTAGCAACTCCACCAACCAAGAGGGCCCGTTCCATCTCCCAACCACGCCACCCCCATCCCCTGATAAGAACCCAGCCAGATCAGCCATTGCCAGGTGCCAGGAAATTGTGCTCTGAAGAGAGAAAGAAAGAAGAGGAGAGAAGCAGAGAAGAGAGAGGGAGAGAGAAGGAGCAGGAGGGTCGGGGAGAAACAGAGCAGAGAGACAGAGACAGACAGACAGACAGAGACAGAGGGAGAGAGGGAGAGAGACAGACAGAGAAAAACAGAGACACAGAGAGACAGAGAGAGACAGACAGACAGAGACAGAGGGAGAGAGGGAGAGAGGGAGAGAGACAGACAGAGAAAAACAGAGACACAGAGACACAGACAGACAGAGACAAAGGGAGAGAGGGAGAGAGAGAGAAACAGAGAGACAGACAGGCAGACAGAGGGAGAGAGACAGACAGTGAAAGACAGAGACACAGAGAGAGACAGAGACAGACAGACAGAGACAAAGGGAGAGAGGGAGAGAGACAGAGAAACAGAGAGACAGACAGGCAGACAGAGACAGAGAGACGGAGAAAGACAGAGAGAGTCACAGAGAGAGACAGACAGAGACAGAGACAGACAGAGACAGAGACAGAGAGGGAGGGAGGGACAGAGAGACAGGCAGAGAGAGGGAGGGAAAAAGAGGGTGGGAGGGGGAGAGACAGAGAGTTAGAGACAGAGATGGGAGGAGGGAAGGAGAGGAAAGGAAAGAAGGGAGACAGACGGAGAGAAAGGAGATGTCCGAGGGGGCTTTCCTGAAATGGCCCTGCAGCCTCTGGAGGAGCTCGAGGTCCTCTAACCCTACGGGGCTGCTCAGCCCCCCACCTCCCCTCCCCACGGTGCCCTAAGGGGTGGCTTCATTTGTGGAGGTAAGCGTCCAACCAGAGATCTCCCGACTTCTTCAAGGACCTGTGGGGGGAAGAGGAGGCTTTCAGGGTCAGAGACTTAAAGCTGGGAGGAACCTTAGAGTGCTTCTAGGCCAACATTCTCATGTTATAGATGGGGAAACTGAGGCCCAGAGAGGGGGAAAGTCATTTGTTGTAATTATACATCCAAGTTACAGGTGGCAGAATGAGGATTTGAACTCGGCTCCTCTGAGGGCCAGCCAGTGAGTGAGCAGCAGATGTGGGATAGGAACTCGGGTCCTTCTGACCTAAGCCCCGGGTTCTCCCCATCCACCCCATTCCTTTATAGAGGAGGGGAATCAGGGCCCAAATTCACACGAGGTGGGCAGCACGGGGTGTGCCAGCTTGGAGTCTGAGGCCCAGCTCTCGTCCCTTCACCTCGATGGGCCTCACTCTCCCCATCTCTAAAACGTGGGAGTTGAAGTCTCCCAGGCTTTGAAGAGTCAGAATTCGAATGCAGGGCTTCCTGGCTGCCCCCTCCCCGTCCCCTGACCCTCGGGAGCCCGAGCAGCGCCCCCGCCGTCGCTTACCCCACGATGTCCAGAAGGGCTCTCAGGAGCGGCTTCTCTTGGTACAGGATGCCGTGCTTGGCACACAGAGACTTGACCAGCGGGGCGACCTTGTGGTAATTGTGCCGCGGCATGGTGGGGAAGAGGCTGCGCGAGGGGCAGGGAGAGGGGGTGAGCGAGGCCTGGGGGAGGCCGTCGGGCCGCCCCTTCCCCCTGCAGAGGCGCCGGTGATGGGAGAGGGCCGGGGGGCAGCCCGGTGCCCAGCCAGGGCACGGCAGAGGGAACTTCCCTGTGGAGGGCTCCGCGGAGCTCCTCCGTTTTAGAATGGCTGTTGGGGGGCCGAGGAGAGAGCAGAGCCCGCTGCCCACACTTAGAAGGGGGCCTGGACCTAAGCAGTGACCCTCACGCCCGCCTGGGACCCCCAGCCTGCTCCTCTCCCCTCGTGGCAGCGGCCTTGTGCCTGTGACGGGCTGTGACGGGGCACGCCGGTGGGTACACGCAGGAGGCACCTACAAAGCGTTCCCCGGGTGCCAGGCACTGCTGTCAGAGCCACAGACCAGAACACGTTGGCACTGGCTGTGCCACCCCAGGCCGGGAATGTTCTCCCTCTTCTTAGGATCTCAGGCTTCCTAAGACTCAGACCGGGCACCGCCTCCCCCAGGAGGCCTTCCCGGCCCCCCGAATGTTAAACCTCTCCTGAACTGCCCCGCCGCCCCCCGCGGGCCCTCCGTGGCTGCCGCCCGCACTCACTGGTGCTCGATCTGGAAGTTGAGGTGGCCGCTGAACCAGTCGTTGAAGAAGGACTGCTCCACGTTGCAGGTGGCCGACAGCTGCCCGAAGAGGGAGGATTGAGGATGAGGAGGGGAGCCCCCCCCCCAGCGCCAGAATCCCCAAGAAGCCAAGCTGGGAGAGGCCAGAAGGCATCCCCTCAGAGCGCCCCCCACCCGTGCCTGGAGACCCCCTGGGACAGGGAGCTCACTACCGCTGGGGGGAGCCCTTTCCACAGCCCCCCTCAGGAACAATTTCCCTCTCGGTTGGTCTCCATCTGTTTCTTTGTCCCGTGCTGCTGTTAGGCCCGGTTCTGCCCTCTGCGGCCAAGCGGAACCCGCCTGACCCCCCGCCTCCTCTGCCAGACATTCCTGCCCCGACTTCTCTTCTGGGGAAGAGCGTGCCGCGTGCCTTTAAGCCGTGTCGGGGTGACCTGCCCCCCGAGTCTGCCCTCTGCTCCCAGATCCTCTTGCTCCACCCACATGCTATAGGGGAGCCCCCATCGGCGAAGCACCATTTGCCTCCGCTCGGTGAAATTTGGGTAGAGGTCCGAGTCGGTGACGGCCGGCCAGAGAGCCGCGTCCTCCGCAGGCGGAAGGGAAGAGACGCCCCGACCCGGCCGCAGCCCTCACCTGGCCGCTGAGCCAGTCCTGGTACTTCTCCCGGTCGATGTCCATGGGGATATGGTTCATCTGCGTGACCCACACAAACCAGTGACTCTCCAGGAACCTGGCGAGGGAACACCACCGGGACAGCCGTTACCCCCTCTGGAGCCCCAGGGACCCCTCAGGGCTTCCAAGAGCCTGGCGACCCGGGCACAGGGAAGGTGGCGCCTTCACTGCTCCCTGGGGCCACCCACTCACGCCAGGGTCCCACGGGTGACTCGTGTGGGAGGAGGCTCGGGAAATCTAGGCCAATAGAAGATGTTTCCCCACATGGCTCAATGCCCAAGAGGGCATGGCTACAAGCGGGCAGTGGGCATGTGGGCACAGGCTGCACTGGCAGGAGGTCAAGGCTAAGTTCTGGGGCTTTTGAGTCTGCACATGCCGGCTTGGTGCTGGCCTGAACTGCCCTCACATTCATCAGTCAGGTGTCTGGTCCTAAGGAAGAGAGCAAAGGGGAGGGGACCCCCGGGGTGACTTCTGGGGCCCCTGAGCTCCCCGTGGAACATGGGGGCCCTTAAGGAAGCGAGCCTTTGGGATGGGGGTAGAGTGGAGACAAGCTTTGTTCCTTGTCCGCAAGAACCAACCGGTACGGCTACCTGATAAAGTTGAGGAAACAGAGAGCTCCCAGGACCCCGTAGAAAGGGATGTACGTGATGAAGAAGCGCGTGTAGTAACTGATGGCCCAGGCCAAGTCCTAGGAGGGGAGACAAGAGATTAGATCCCAGAGAGAGAGAGGGAGGGAGGGAGAGACAGAGACAGAGAGAGAGAGAGAGAGAGAGAGGGAG
>NC_058135.1:285006577-285029375 GCF_016433145.1 Gracilinanus agilis | reverse complement strand
GTGTAAAAGAGAGAGAGAGAGAGAGAGAGAGAGAGAGAGAGAGAGAGAGAGAGAGAGAGAAAGAGAGAGAAGAGAGACAAAGGGAGAGAGAGAAAGAGAGAGAGAAGGAGAGGGAGGGAAAGGGAGAGGGAGAGAGACACACACAAAGACAGACACAGACACAAAGACAGACAAAGAGAGAGGAAAGAGACACAGAAAGAGAGTAGACAGAGGCAGGAAGAGACAGGGGCATAGAGGAGAGACAAAGATAGAGACAGGCAGAAAGAGAGGAGAGACAGACATGCAGAGACAGCTGTGTTCATTGTGCTTCTCTGCCTCCTTTCACCACATTAAAAAAAATAAATCAAACAGTGCTTAGAGTTCATTGGCTCACACACCTGGGGCTAGAAAGACCTCAGAGGCCATCTGGGCCAACCTTTTCATTTTATGGACTGAGGCCGAAGGAATTAAGCGACTTGCTCAAGACCACATACCAGAGGCTGGATTTGAACCCAAGCCATCAGATCATAGTCTTAGAGTTGGAAGGCCCTTCATAGGCCATCTATGCCAATTGTCCTTTTTCTACATATCAAGAAACTGAGGCCCAAGGAATGAAATGTCTTACCCAAGGTTATAAAGGTCGTGAGCAGCCTTGGTGGGTCACAGGATCCCAGGTAGTGGGATCTACCTTGGAGTTTCATTCATTTATTTGTTTGTTTATATATATATTTTCAAACCCTCACCTTCTGTCTTGGAGTCAATACTGTGTATTGGCTCCAAGGCAGAAGTGTGGTAAGGGCTAGGCAATGGGAGTTAAGTGACTTGCCCAGGGTCACTCAGCTAGGAAATGTCTGAGGCCAGATTTGAACCCAGGACCTCCAGTCTCTAGGCCTGGCTCTCAACCCAGTGAACCACCCAGTAGTCCCCCACCTTGTAGTTTTAGATTTGGGTCTAATCTCTCAAAAAATCTAAATCTCTCAAAAGCCAGTGATCCAGGGAACTCAGAGCCCTTATCTGTTGGCAGGCTCCAATCACTCCTATCTACATGTCTACATACATGCCCCTGAATCAAAGCTGACATGGGACTTCCTGATGGTGGGACAGGAAGGACAACTCTGGTCCAGCAAGCCCAACTAGAGAAGACTTTCCAAGCCTCCACTTGCAGGCTGAGGGCTACAGTGTAGAAGCAGAGTTCTATCTGTTCTTCCTGGCTCCAGAGGACAGAACTGGGAGCCCTCCTCCTGCTAGAAACCCCTTCTTCCCGCTCTAATCTTCCTCCACCCCTTCTCTGCTTCCCTGATCCCCCAGAGCTCTGCAATTCAGTAATACTGGTCTCCTCACCCTGTCTCCCACTAGAGACTCCTTTAGGCACTTCCCTTACCTGGTATGCTTTCCTCCTCCTCCTCTTCCTCTTTCTCCTCCTTTCTAGGGGGTTCTGGGAGGTTCTCTCTGTCTCTCTCTGTCTCTCTCTCTGTCTCTGTCTCTCTCTGTCTGTCTGTCTCTCTATTTGTCTCTGTCTCTCTCTCTGTCTGTCTCTCCCTCCTCTCTCTGTCTCTGTCTCTGTCTGTCTCTGTCTCTGTCTGTCTGTGTCTGTGTCTGTCTGTCTGTCTCTCTCTGTCTGTCTGTCTCTCTCTGTCTGTCTCTCTGTCTGTCTCTCTGTCTCTCTCTCTCTCTTCCTCCTCACCCCCTTCTCCTTTTCTCAGCCTCCTAGCTTCCTTTGGGGTCCCAGCTGAAATTCCACTTTCTACAAGAAGCCTTTCCTGGTCTCCTAAAATCGTCTCCAGTGTATTCTGCGTACATGTTGTACAGGCTTTTGGTCTCCTCTCCCCCACTAGATGGTGAGCTCCTCAGGAACAAGGGATCTGTTTTTGCCTTTCTTTATATCACATGGTCTAACCTGACTGGCCAGGGGGGAAAATGGAAAAGAGGAAAATTGCGGCTGGATCCTGGGAAACATCTCCTGACTACGAGAGCTGACCCAGAGCAGAAGGGGCTGCCTCAGAATGGGGTGAATATCTTCCCTCCTCCTAAGGAGGCCTTCAAGCAGGGGGTGATGACCACTTGCCACTATGTTGAAATAGACTTCCTCTTTCAGGGACGAGCTACGACATGATGACTGGACATCCCTTCCATTGCTAAGATTTTGCACAATGTGATCTTTGTATGCCTTGGGCTGAGGAGCCATTCTATGTATGGTGGACAGGACCTTGGATTTGGGAGTTGGGAAGACTTGGAATCAAATCCTACTTCAGACATTTGGATCATGGATTTAAAGTGAGGAAGTCCCTTAGAGACATCTAACCCAACGCCATTCATTTTACATGTTAAGAAACTGAGGCTCATTGAGGGGAATAAGTGACTTGCCCATCGTCAGAGGCTGAGCTGTGAATACAACTCTTCCTGATCCTGAGTTCAGAGGTTCAACTCAAGATATTAAGAGGAACGAGCTGGCCCTTTCCCCAAACCCCATTTCCAACCCATGCTCTTATCTTACTCTACAACTCCTTCCTCTTCTTCCTCTTACCTCCACTGGCTGCCACTCGCCCAGGACAAAAACATGGAGCATGTTGACGTCGGGGTCCTTCTGGAAGATGTTGGGTTTGGCGTGATGCTGGAAATGTCGATGATTCCACCAGTTGGCCGAGGCTCCCTGGAGGGGGAAAAGACAAGAGATGAGGCTGATGGGTTCTGAGCTAGAGCCCTGGAAACAGCCCATTCATCAAGAGCACTGGGGCCAGGAGAGCTCAAGATAAGGGGCAAAGGCAGCCAGAGACTGTGAGAGGGGAATGGGGGTGACCTGGTACAGAAATGAAGAGAGGACACTATGCACCATGTCCATCATAATGTCCTTCAAAGATGGCCCTAAGGAAGTCAAACCAATGACAGTTAATGAGACATACCTCCCTCGCCTGAGCAGAGAGGTGGAAGCCACTGGGGCAGAATGCTGGATACACTGTCGGATCGGTTGCTGCATCAGCTGTTTTTACCTAATACTTTTCTTTGCTACAAGGGAGGGTTTAACCTCTTTTATGGGGGGAGGGCTTGAGAGAGAGAGAGGAGAGAAGTATTTCTAGAAATCACTGATGTAAAAAGCAAAAGGCGGGGGCAGCTGGGTAGCTCAGTGGATTGAGAGCCAGGCCTAGAGATGGGAGGTCCTGGGTTCAAATCTGGCCTTAGCCACTTCCTAGCTGTGTGACCCTGGGCAAGTCACTTGACCCCCATTGCCTACCCTTACCACTCTTCTGCCTTGGAGCCAATACACAGTATTGACTCCAAGACAGAAGGTGAGGGTTTAAAAAAAAAAAAAGCAAAAGGCATCGCTAAACATTTGTTTTCTTTAAGTGGAAAGGGAAGTCTCTGAGGAGACAATGGATAAACTTTGTGATCTGTGGTAAGCAATTTGCTTCCTTTGGACTCAGTTTCCCATTCTGTAATATCGGATGACCGGATTAGGCAGGCTCCCTTCTGGCTCTGCTATTTTATGGTCCAGATGATTTCAAAGATCCTTTCCCAGTTCTAAATCTGTGAGCTTACATCTGAAGACCATAAAACAGTTAGGACAAACGTGTGTAGTCAAACCCTCTCATTTTACTGAGGAGGAAACTGAGGCTGGGAGAAACTAGTGACTTGCCCAGGATCATGCAGCTAGTAAGTGTCTAAGGCAGGATCCTAATCCAGGTCTTCCTGAGTCCAAGACCAGCGATCCACACAGAGGAAGTCCCATATGGCAAAGGCTGGGTCCATTATCATTAACTTCAATCAGGCCCCCCGTTTGTAGACAGTTGCCCTTTTCTGGCCACTCTTATGGACCCTCTGGCACATCTCCTCAACCCCCTCTAATTCCATTCCCCACAAAGTCCCCTTCTCTGCAGATAACTCTGTCCCCTGCCTCCTTCATCTCACCAATCCATCAATGGACATTTATTTATTTGTTTGTTTGTTTTAACCCTTAACTTCTGTGTATTGGCTCCTTGGTGGAAGAGCGGTCAGGGTGGGCCATGGGGGTCAAGTGACTTGCCCAGGGTCACGCAGCTGGGAAGTGTCTGAGGCCGGATTTGAACCCAGGACCTCCCATCTCTAGGCCTGACTCTCAATCCACTGAGCTACCCAGCTACCCCTCAATGGACATTTATTAAGCGCCTACTTGGGCCGGGCTTTCTCTTTTAACAATTCCTTTTTTTTTTTTTAACTTTCTACTGAGCATGGGTTCTAAGGCAGAAGAGCGGTAAGGGCTAGGCAATGGGGGGTCAGTGATTTGCCCAGGGTCACACAGCTTAGAGGCGTCTGAGGCCAGATTTGAACCCAGGTCCTTCTGACTCCAAGCCTGCCGCTCTCACCACAAGCTGCCCCCCTCACAGTATTGTTAGGAGGATCAAACACATGAACGGATATACAGATAATGCCTAAAGCATTCCATGTGGGAGTCCTGGGTGGGATCCAATGTGTGTCCTAGGAGGGAGGAGCCACTTCCAGGAGCTCCCAGATCCATCCATGGCCCAAGGCACCCTTACTTAATTAGTGGTTGTCCACTGAACGGGCCTGTCCGTTCTAAGGTTCCTTCCAGCTGCACATTCTGTAGGGCTGGGGTTCCGGGAACCTGGATTTCTAAAGCTCGTGAGCCTCCCACATTTTCTATATTCTTCTGTTCAACATCCCACCAGCATTCATTAGGCACCTACTGCATGCCGGGCACTGTACGAATCACTGGGGATGCAAAAAGGACAAAAGCCGGTGCCTGCTCTCAAGGAGCTCATGGTCTAATAACACACGGATGAATGGGTACGAATGAGCCACACACAGGTAAAATGGAGGTAATTGGAAGAGGGAAGGCACTAGAATGAGGAGGGGGCAGACCAGGAGATTTTATTTGGGACCTAAAAAAAGCCAGGGAAGTCAGGCGGTGGAGCCGGGAAAGGGGGACAGCATTTCGGATGTGTCAGACAGGGGAGCTTATCTTTTACACCACAACAGGGAGCCAAGGAGGCTTCTTGAGCAGCTGAGTGACAGCCTGGTCTCAGGGCATCCCCTAGGCTAGCTCCCCAGAAGCCGTCCTATGGACATCTCAATCCAGGCTGGGAGCTTGTGCCAGGTTAATGTCTCAGACGAGCACGCGGGCCAACCAACAAAAACACCCGCTTGCTCCAACAAGCATTTTTGCTTGGGAAACATTCTTGGCACAAGCCGGGCTTTTGGCAAATCTGCCATCTGCGTCCAAATCTCTCTGCCTGTCTCAGGAAGTGAACACACAGGAGGCAGCTGAGGGCTTGTCAGCAATCTCTGGGCCCCCATGATTAACTGGGCAAACGAGGAATGGTCACCCCCAAAGCTTGGGCCTCTGAGAAGCAGGTCACCTCCCTGGGGAGGGTCACAAGGGGAGAAAAACCCCATGCGAAGCTCAAGTGGAAAATAATAAGGAATCCCTGCCAAGAATAAAGCTGAGGCTGCACTGAGACATCTGGGACACCCTGGAGAGCCCTTTGGGCACTTTTTTTAAACCCTGATCTTCCATCTTAGAATCAATACTGTGTATTGGTTCCAAGGCAGAAGAGCAGTAAGGGCTAGAGTCAATGAGGTCAAATGACTTGCCCAGGGCCACTTGGCTAGAATGAGTCTGAAGACAGATTAGAACCTAGGACCTTCTGTCTCCAAGCCTAGCTTTCTATCCACTGAGCTACCTAGCTGCCCCACCTATATAATATTTTATTTGACGCTCATAGTCTCCCAGGGAGGGAGGCGACTATTCCCATTTTGCAGGAGAGAAGATAGAGGCTCAAGAGGTTAGGTGATTTACCCAAGGTCACAGAGCTAATAGCATTCAAGGGAGGATTTGCACCCAGGCTATGCCCAGGATTCTTCCTACCACACCAAGCAGCCTGAAAAGCTTTCCTAGCAGAATTTAACTTTGCTGGCTCTGGAGTCAAAGGACCTTGATTCGAATTCTGCCTTTGATCCTCACTTGTGTGATTTCAGGGACTCTGTTTCCCCATTTGTCAAATGAGGCTTCCCAGGTCCTACGTAGCTCCCACTTCTTTGGGGAGTATCTCCTAAGAGGCAGCACGGAGTGGTGGAAGGAGCACGGGGCGTGGAGACAGAGGACCTGGGTTTGAATCTTACCAGCT
Organism: Gracilinanus agilis; assembly: GCF_016433145.1. Taxonomy (NCBI): domain Eukaryota; kingdom Metazoa; phylum Chordata; class Mammalia; order Didelphimorphia; family Didelphidae; genus Gracilinanus; species Gracilinanus agilis. The sequence goes on along the minus strand of NC_058135.1, from coordinate 285,023,277 downwards.
CCCCGCTGCTGGCTGCATGACCATGGGGCGGACCTGGAAACCTTTGTGCTCTCTGGTTCCCTCACCTCCCAAACGAGGGCTTTGGACCAGCTGCTCAGAGGCCCTTCCCAGCCCTGAGCTTCAGGGTCCCAGCACTGTGTCTCACATTTTAGGAAGCCCTCAAGAAATGTCAGTTGGGCCAAACAGGAAAAGGGAGCTCCATCGATGAGGAAATTTGTCCAGCAAGTGCGGCCACCCGGGCAGAACTAGTGGGGCAGTGTGGGAAGGATGTGCTCCCACAGAGGGAGACCAGAACAGGAAGATGCCACCAGTGCAAGAGAGCCAGGAGCTCTGGGAAGGCAGGCAGGGATGCTGGCCCTCAGCTCCCCACAAAGAAGGGCTCTCCACACACAGTAGGTGCTTTAAAAATGTCTGTTGAATAGAAATGAAGTCAGTGCCAAGACAATCTAATTCCAGCTGGCATATAGGTGGCTTCTGGGCAGCTGGGTGGCACAGTGGATAAAGCACTGGACTCAGAATCAGGAAGCCCTATCTTCTGGAGTTCAAATGCAGCCTCAGACACTTCTGTTGTCACTTCACCCTGTTGGCCTCAGTTTCCTCATCTGTCAAATGAGCTGGAGAAGGAAATAGCCAACCACTCTAGGATCTTTGCCAAGAAAACCCCAAGTGGGGTCCTGGAGAGTCAGACACCCCCGAAACAAATGAATCTGACCACGTCCCCTTCACCTACTCTGTGTTCCCCCAAACTGGCCTGCCGGCTGCTCCCAAGATGTGACGCTGCCTCCAAGCCTTTGCATTACCTGGAGCCGCCCTCGACCTCTTAGAATTCCAAGCTGCCTTCGAGGCTTAGTTAAGGGCCATCTCCTTCCTGCCCCGATTCATCCGGAGCTCCCTGAAATGACTTTCTATTTACCCACATGTCGGGGCTGTCCCTCCCCATCGAGCCTCCCTGCCAGAGCCCGAAGGGCCACGAGAGAGCAGCGGTGGCTCCTTTGTGGTTCTGGCTCTCCGGCTGCTGGCAGTGGATGCTCGGCAAATGGGAATGAGGGCTGAGTTCAGGGAGAGACGGCCGGGAGGGCAATCTGGGAGCCCCCCCCCACCCCGCTCCATCTCTTCCTCTTCCTCTTCCCGGGAGGGGGGTGGTGCGTGCCGGGTAACCTGGTCCCCCCCTCCCAAGCGGGATTCAGCCTACAAAAACCCATCGTCTGGAGGAGGGCGGAAGCCCTGGCTTAGGTCTTACTGAAACGTGGCCTGATCCCTCTGGCCTGGGGTCAGCGTCGGTCCCCTCACCCATCCCGGCCAGCCTGGGTGGCATCCCTTCCTCTGGCCCAGAGCCAAGAGGGCCACACAGAGCATCCTTGTAGGGCCCACAAGGCCAGGCTGCTGGAGAGGACGGTGGTGCTTTCCAGCATTCAAGAGAGTTCTTATTCGAAAGGAGCAAACAGGAGAGAGAGAGAGGGAGGGAGGGAGGACACAAAGGGCTCCCTGTGCGACTCGAGGCCCCCCAGCCCTGGCAGGAGGCCAGACCCTCACAGGAGCTCAGGCGGGGCAGCCGCTTAGGAAGCCGGGGCTCCCATCGGCCTGGACCGGTCGGCTCTCACAGCCCGGGCCAGGAGGAGGCCACGCTGGCCGTGAGAAGGTTCCTCAGCTCTGCGCCCGCCAAGAAAGGAAAATCAATGGGTGGGGGATGGAAGAGGAAAGGGAATAACCGGGTCCAGCAGTCAGGGCCAGCCAAGTTCTGATGGAGAAGCTAGGCCACTGGCGGCCCCAGGGCCACCTGAAAGAGTAAACTGAGGCCCGGGAAGGGCAGAGAGTCTCTCACTCAGATCCCTCCCGTTACAGATGAGGGCAATGAGGCCCTGGGAGGCTTATTAATAATAGTCAGCATTTTGCAAAGATCTCATTTGATCCTCACAACAAGGCTGGAAGGGAGGTGCTGTTTTGTTTTGTTTTTACAAATGAGGAAACTGAGGCAGACAGCAATTCCATAACTTGCCCAAGGCCACACCACTAGGAAGTGTCTGAGGCCAGATAGGAACTCAGGAAGACGACGAGTCTTTCTGATTCCAGGCTCAATGTTCTATCCACTACACTATCTAGCTGCCCCTGGACCTCAGTTTACTCTTCTGCAAAACTGAGTGTGTATAATGAATTCTCTCTCATTCCCTCCTCTGGCTCTGAGATTCTAGAAGACTACTTTGTGCAATGACTTATCTGAGGTCATTCAACCAGTAATGAGTACATCTGAGATTCCAACTCAGAACTCAAGTCCTCTTCCCTTGTAGTTTGGAAAACTCTGCTCTCTGCCTCAAGTTCCTGAGCCCCGGACAGTTTAGGGTGTCAGTTTCTTCATCTGTAAACTGGGCATATCTGGGTTATCCTGACTCCTTATAAGGATTAAACTCAAGACAAAAATAATCCCAATGGCTTGAGCAGCCGGGGTCACCTCCACGCCACACTGAGACATCAGAAGAGCTTACCAAGCTCAAAGACAAAGAGCTGGGAGGAATCTCACCCTTGCTGATGAGGAAACTGAGGTCCAGAAGGGTAAATGGACTGGCTCAGGCCATACAAGTAGTGTTGGAGGTGGGATTAGAACTCGGGTCCTCTGACTTGCAGAACTAGCCCCACTACTGCCTCCCAATGTCATTTAGGCCTCTTAACCTTTCTGTGTCTCAGTTTTGTCTACCATAAAATGGGAATGATCATGGCTGCTTCTCCTTATGTCCAAGGGCTTTTGGCAAAGTGAAGTCGCCCCTCGCCAACCTACCAGTGACCTGCCATTCCAGCCTCATCCTTTTCAGTAGGCTTCCGACCTCCCAGCCCTGCCTTCTGGCCCCCGGAGGGGACACTTCTCTGCCAGTCTTGCTTTGGCATTTATCCATTCATTCATCCAAATACACATCCATCCATCCGTTCATTCATTCAGCCAGCCACTCATTCATTCTGGTTTATACTAGCTTCTGGGGATACAAAGAGGGATTCAGTGATGCCTGCCCTTGAGAAGCTTACAATCTAATGGTATTGGGGCATGACACAAGAAGCACCCAACTGAGGATGCTGCTGCCTAGTGAAGTACGATGGACAAGAGAGAGCAAGAGGGATCCAGAGAGAGCAAGGAGGGTCTAGAAAGAAGAGCAGGCTAGACAGAGCAAGAGAGATCTAGAAAGAGCAAGAGAGAGCCAGATATAGCAAGAGCGATCTAGACAAAGCCAGGGGTCCAGAGAGAGCAAGAGAGGTCAAGATAGAGCAAGGCAGGGTTTAGAAAGAACAAGGGAGCTCTAGATAGAGCAAGGGGGGTCCAGACAGAGCAAGAGAGATCTAGAAAGAGCAAGAGAGGTCAAGATAGAGCAAGGTGGGGTTTAGAAAGAACAAGGGAGCTCTAGATAGAGCAAGGGGGGTCCAGAAAGAGCAAGGGAGATCTAGAAAGAGCAAGAGAGCCAGATAGAGCAAGAGCGATCTAGACAAAGCTAGGGGTCCAGAGAGAGCAAGAGAGGTCAAGATAGAGCAAGGCAGGGTTTAGAAAGAACAAGGGAGCTCTAGATAGAGCAAGGGAGGTCCAAACAGAGCAAGAGAGATCTAGAAAGAGCAAGAGAGGTCTAAGTAGGGCAAGGGTGCTCCAGACAGCAAGAAGGATCCAAATAGAGTAAGGGAGGTCTAGAAAGAAGAGGGGACTAGACAGTGCCAAAGAGATCTAGAAAGAGCATGAGAGTGGAATTGCTTGTCGGCTCCAGGAGCGGGGAGGGAAGAGGGGAGGGAAAGAAAATGAATCATGTAAACATGGGAAACTATTTTTAAAAATAAACAAATATAAAAAAATAAAGTTCTTCACATCTTAAAATAGAAAGAAAGAGCATGAGAACTCTAAATAGGGCAAGAGAGATCTAGATAAAGAAAGAGATCCCAATAGCTCAAGAGAGGTCTAGATGGGGGTGGGGAGGTCCTAAAAAGAGCAAGGGAGCTCTAGACAGAGCAAGAGAGATCCAGGCAGAGCAAGAGGGATCTAGGAAGAGCAAGGGTTGATTTAGATAGAGCATCAAGGAAAATCTGAGGATACAGAGTTTTCAGTTGGAAGGAAATCAGGACAGGCTTCATGGTGGAATTGGCACCTGAGCTAAGTCTTGCAGAGAAGTGTTCTGAGAGAAAGAAGTGACAAAGGCATGGGGACAACCTGCACATATGCACAGAGGAGGTCTAGGCAATCTTCTGTTTCTCCTTGCCCAGATTAGCTTGAAGGTATCGACCTGTAGAAAACCCTTTGATTTCTAAAGGCAAATGAGATGCACTGAGTCCACCACGGGGATTGGGGTGCTTACCTTGAGGTGGCCTATAATAAATTTGTGGACAACGTGATTCCACATGGATTTCTTGTAGACGGAGAGGTGGCCGTAGTCATGTTGGAGCCATCCAGCCTGGGCCTGGGGGAAGAGAGCAGGTTGATCAAACAATACTTTAGGAGCCCCCAGAATGCACTTGCAAGGCCTAGCCCACATGAACCAATTGAGAGTACAAAGAGGGGCTCAGGTATACCTTGGGAGAGTCAGGAGGCAGAAGGAAGGAACATAGGAGTGAGCGTCAGGGACCCTCAGCTGCCATCACAGCTCCTTCTCTAACTCAACATAAAACCTGGAGGTAGGTGTCCTCCCCTTTCTAAGCCTGTTTCCTCAAGTGTAAAATTAGGAGGTGGAAGGATCCATAAGGTTCCTCTCAGCTCAGATAGTCTGTGTTCTATGTTCTAACCTCCATGTTCTAAGGCTCCTTTCAAAGCGAACATTCACTAAAGTCTCTCCCAGTTCTGTCATTTCATGTTCTAAGCTCCCAGCTCTGAAATTCAATGTTCTAAGGTCCCTCCCAGCTCTAACATTCCATGTTATAAGCTCTCTTCCAGCTCTGTCATTTTATTTTTGATGTCCTAAGCTCTTCCATCCCAGGGAGTCTCCTTCATCTCAGAAAGTCTATGTTCTAAGCTCTCCCCCGCTAAGGTCCCTCCAAGTTATGACATTCCATGTTCTAAGGTCCCTTGTTTCTCACCTGGGAAGTTGCTAGGATGAAAGCTGTCAAGATGGTGGAGATCCAGCCAGTGCCAAAGTAGAAAACAGTGAACCAGGCAACGCTCTCCATGACGATGATGTGGGCCAAAAGCAAGAGGAAGAACATGTGGTTGGTCTCAAAGAGCTTCATGTCTTCTGCAGTCTTCCTCAGGGCTCTGAAGTCCTCAGTAATCTGGGGCTGAAAGGGCAGAGCCCAAGATGGGAATCAGACACCTGGGCAATCTCAGGCAGAACACAGAATCCCTAAACAGCCCCCAAGCAACCCATTGCTCCCCCCCAGAGGAGCCAGTTTTCCTGGGCTAAAAGGACAACTTGAGTGTCCACACCCAGGTCATCAATAAATAGAGGGAAATACTTAGTGAGGACCACCTGGCCAGCCTAATGCAAGGTGCTACAGCAGAGAGAGGAAGATGGAAAGGGGAAGAGACAAAGATAGACAGAGACAGAGACCAAGAGAGACACACAGAGAGAGGGGGGTAAAGAGAGAGACAGAGACAGAGAGAAATTCTAAGATATCCTCAGGATCTGAGAAAACGTCAAATCTGGCTGGAAAATAGGCATAAATTTAAAAAATGTAAACCATCAAGTTATCAGCAAATAGGGATTGTTTTGTTCCTCTTCACCTGTGTTTATGTTATCAGTCTCCTTCTCTTATCTTACTGCTATCCCTGGCATTGCTAGATTGTGTCAAATAACAGGAGAAATGGGACATCCTTATTTTACCCCTGTGTTTACTGGGAAAGCTTCTAGTGTTTCATCATTGTATGTGATGCTAGTTTGGGGCTTTTGATGTATTTAAAAGAGATCTTTCCATTTCTGTGTTTTATAGGGTTTTAGCAAATGAGTACTCTACCTTCAAGGCTTTTTTTTTGCCTCTTGAGATAATCATGTGGTTTGGGATGTTTTTGTTTCTAATAAGACTATTTGCTTTCTTTATTTTGAACCATCTTTATATTCCTCTACCATAAACAGAGAAGGGATAATTAGTAAGATAAGGGAAAAGGAAAGGTGTAGGGAGACAAGAGTTTGTGTTATGGGGACTATGGGGGGAGGAGGTGTCTCAGTAGACTTCAAGCTCAATGTATTCACTGTGTGAACTGAGCAAGGAGACAAGAAAACTTGTAAATTCATTGGTGTGGGCAACAACCACTGAGGAAACTCCTGAATTTGAGAACTGTTGTGCAAGTCACAAAATAATTTTAGAAGGTCATCTTGGACACTTAGAGGTTGAGTGACTGGCCAATGGTTACTCCACCAGAATGAGTCTGAGATGGGAATCAAAACCTAGGGCTTTCTGACTGACACACTCTCTCTGATGCTCCTCTCAGCGGGATATACTGATGGGACCTTAGCATTTAGGGATCCAGAAGAAGAGGGATAATGGTCTAGCATATACTGCCCTATTTAGAATTCGTGCTTGGTCTCAACTTCCCTAAATCTAAAATACAGAAGGATCAGAGAATTGATTGAGGGGAAATAAGAATGAAAACGTGCATCAGGGTCAGACTGTGCTGGGCTATCTGGGGAAGAAATCTGGACTTTTGTTCTTCAGGAAATGGGGAGCTACAGAAGGATCTGGGTGCAGGCCAAGGAAGGCGTTGCATTCTCAGACTAATGCTTTAGGAAAGTTATCCTCACAATGAGAGGCAACCTGGTGCAATAGGTAGAAAGCAGAGATTTACCATTGTGAGAGTTCCCTAGAGCGATGCATGGGAATTGATGGGGGCCGATCCCCTCTCCCAAATCACAGCCTCTGAAATATGTGTAGGGGAGTCTAGAAAATGAAGAGGTGACAGGAGTCTGAAGAAGCAGCTGCTCTAATAGCCCAAGTCGGGGCTGCGAAGGGCTCAGGCCTTGGGCAGGGACCACATGGGAATGGAAAGGAAGGGACAGATGAGAACGAAACTTCAGAGAGAGGGTACGCAGTGAGAGACTGAGGATAAAGGCGACTCTGAGGCAGCAGGTCTCTGTCCAGAGATGTCCCCTCCCCAGGGTGGTGGAAGACAGTCACTCCAGAGGAGATCTGCCTCCAAACTGTGCCCGTGATGATGCACTGGCCACACCAAGGCTTAGCCTGGCTCTACCTGCCCTTAGGCTGCCAAGGGGCCCGAATTATGGTCAGGTAAGAGACAGGAGGGATGGGTTAACCCACTGGAAGAGTAGGGAGTGGGCCAGGAAGGAACAGGCAGCCTGACTCATTGACTCTTAGCAGTGGGGGCCACCCAGGCCCCTGAAAAGAAGCCAAGCTCAATAGCCAAGGGGCCCAGGATATCGTGGGCAAGTCCAACTCAATCCCGCCTCAATTTCTCCGGTATGTACCAGGTATGGGGGCAGGTTTCTAGCCTGCTCAGGCTTACTTACCCCCAGTGACCCCAGCATTTTCCCCCCTGGGCATCTGCTCTGGTACAAGCCCACAGTGGAGAGAAAGTGCAGATTCTGCTACTCTGTGGCCCCAGGCTGGGCTGAGGGAGGGGAGGCAGTTTAGACGCTGAGGCCTGGATAGAGGAGTCCCAAGGGTGGGGAGGTATGGTGAGAGGGGGGCCGAAGACAATGGCAAATGAAAACACACCCTTCCTTTGCCAAGGTGGGGGGGGGGCTGCGGGCATGGAACGTCACACGCATCATCAGACACAGTCACCTCAGCCAGGAGGGTGACTGACTTTGTCACAAAGGAAGGCTCGCTGGGATGGGCATGTCCAGAAATGAGTGATGGGAAGGAGAAGGGCTTTTAAAAGGAACATGGGCAACTGGAACACAAAATACTTCTCTGCAACACCTGGCCCACACCCAGGCATGCTCTTACTGTCCTCCCAGGCCATAAGAAAATATAAAAACGTAAAGCCCTCGAGGGCAGGAACGAGTCTGTTTGTCTTGGATCCTTGGAGACCTCTGGTAAATACTGGCTGATGTGGACTTAATCTTGCCCAGCCAAAGACATCCACGGGGCCCCTGACCCTCTGAGCTCCCCCCGATCTCCTCCCCCAGCTCTGCCCCACACTCACGCTCTTGCCACGGTCTTGGCTGGGCTCCCCGGGGTCCAGCTCCCCAATCAGCAGGGGCTTCAGGAACTTCCTGACAAAATGCACGTCCTGGTGGAAGGCGAGGAAAGCATCCTGGGTGGGGAGAAGAGACAGACAGATGGATCAGAGTCAGGCCGACCAACCAGGCATAGAAGTATTCTTGAACCCTTTCCACATTTTTCTTCCCCCAATCCTCAGAGGACTGGAAGACTAAGAGCTGGAAGGACCGTTAGGGATTATCTAGTTCAACCCCTTCCCTACATTTTACAAATGAGGAAACTGAGGCTGGGGAGAGGAAGAGTCATTTGTCCAGGGATGGAGGGCTCCTAGGTAACAGAGCCAGGAGTTGAATGAGGGTCAGAGATTGAAACACGAAGGGGACCTTAGAAGTCACCCAATCCAAATGTCCTTCTGGTTCTAAGGCAGAAGAATGGTAAGGGCTGGGCAATGGGGGTTGAGTGACTTGCCCAGGGTCACCCAGTTAGGAAGGATCTGAGACCAGATTTGAACCTAGGCCCTCCCATCTCTAGGCCTGGCTCTCCATCTACTGAGCCACCCAGCTGCCCCCCAAATACCCCTTTTTTACAAATGGAGAAACTGAGGCCTGTAGAAAGGAAGTTGCTCAGGGTCACACAGCTATCATGGGGGAGAACCAGGATTCAAACCCAGATCTCCTGGCTCTATCTTGAGCTCTTTGCCCATCTGCCATGGCTGAATTATTCATCAGTTTCCACAATCTAACCAAAAGGGATTGAGTTTCTGACCTCTGATCTGAAGCCACTAAACCTCCCTTATCTGTAAAATAAAGGGCAGATTCCCAAGGCCCCAGAGGGTCCTGGACAGCTTTCAGAGAAAAGAGAAGTGAGATTCCTGTACCTCCAGGTAAGGGGCCCTTGGGCTCCAGAGCAGACAGGTAGAGCCAGATCAGGAGATCTCTGTGTAAGGATGCTGGGGCCAAAGGGGAAGATTAACTGGGAACTCCCTCAGAGCACAGAGTAGCGCTGACTGGAGTCACTTATCTCCCCGTTCCTCAGTTTGCTGTAAAATGAGGAGGTTGGCCTGAAAGACTGGACCTTGGGCCACTATCTATGCTCCAGGCCCCGAGCTGAGTGCTGGGGATTCAGAGATAAAGAGCAGACAGGCTCTGCCCTCAGGGCACTTATGTTCTACTGGAAGAAACTCCTCTGGTTACAGAGGACAGGTAGCGAGTTGCCCAACACCAGAGATCTTCCCTCTACACTCATTCCCACTGCTCACCTCCTAATACTAATCAGAGTAACAGCTCAGGGTACTGTCTTCTGAGTCCAGAAAGACCTTGGACAAGTCATTAATCCTTTAAAGCCTCAGTTTCTATATCTAAATGGAAGTGGGAAAATGGCAGATAAATAGTGCAGTGGAGAGACCATTGGGCCTAGAATCAGGAAGACTCATTTTTCTAAGATCAAATCCCCCCCTTGAATACTTTCTAGCTGTGTAAACCTGGGCAAGACACTTAACCCTCTTTGCCTCAGTTTCCTCATCTGTAAAATGAACTGGAGAAGGGTATGGCAAACCACTCCAGTATCTCTGCCAAGAAAACCCAAATGGGGTCACCAAGAGTCAGATATGACTGAATAACAAAAAACATTTGGGGCGGGGGGGGGCGGCTACTCATTGGTTTAGTGGATGGAAAGCCAGGTCTGGAGATGGGAGGTCCTGGGTTCCAATCTGGTCTCAGACACTTCCTAGCTGGGTGACTCTGGGCAGGTCACTTAACCCCTACTGCCTAGCCCTTACTGCTCTTCTGCCTTGGAATCAATCCATAATACAGATTCTAAGACAGAAAGGTAAGCGTTTAAAAAGAAAAAAAAAATCTGTAAGGTCTCCCTCACAAGGCTGTGATGAGATAGAGTTGATTGAAAGGTGCTTTGCAAACCCTAAAACTTTCAGTTATTTAATTATTTCTACTGCTCAGAAAGGGTAGAGTCCCACTGGGCATACCAGCAACAAATATTGATTAAACATCTACAGTGTGCACAGCTTAGTTGGGGAAGGGGCACAGGTGAGAGAGTTCAGTTGAGCCCAGCTTTCTTCAGTGCTCTCATGGAGGTGGGGGGAGATAAACACAAATAACTCTAATACAAAACAGTCTGAAGTTTTTAAGAAAGAAAGAAACCAAAGTGAGGTTCCAGGGCAAGCCAGTAGGTCAGCAAGCATTTGTGCCTAGTGATGTGCCCAGCACTATGCCAAGCCCGGGGGTGGGGAAAAAGAAGGCTCTATTCTGGTAGAGCTCACAGTCGACCAGGGGAAACAACCTCATGTGGTCCATCCTAATGGAAAGGGGAAGCCATTAGCAGAAGGTGGGAAAAGGGGGAGATATCTAGAAAGGAAGGAAGGGGCCCTGGAGTGAAGAGCTTTAAATGCCAAAAGAAAGAACAGTTGTGGCTTTCTCCCAGGTCTGGGAAGGCTTCCTGAAAGACGTGGCAGCTGGTCTGGGCTTGGGCTTTAACAGACAGATAGAATTTCACCAGGCAGAGATGAGGAGAGAGGACATTTCAGGGACAGAGACTCTATGTGGGCAAAGGCAAAGGTGGGAGAGCATAGGGAATGTCCTGAGGCAGGGGGCAGGCTGGTCAGGCCAAGAGGGGCAGTAGGAGGTAAGTCTGGCATGGAGCTCAGACCCAGCCATACCACTGCTGGGTTTATACCCCAAAGAGATAATAAGGAAAAAGGCATTCAAAAATATTTATAGTTATGCTCTTTGTGGTGGCAAAAAAAATTGGGAAATGAGGGGGTGTCCCTTGATTGGGGAATGACTGAACAAATTGTGGTATCTGATGGCGATGGAATACTATTGTGCTGAAAGAAATAATGAACTGGAGGAATTCCATGTGAACTGGAAAGACCTCCAGGAACAGATGCAGAGTGAAAGGAGCAGAACCAGGAGAATGTTGTACACAGAGACAGATACATTGTAGCAAATCAAACCGTAACTGACTTCTCTACTAGTAACAATGCAATGATCCAGGACAATTCGGAGGAATTTATGAGAAAGAAGCTCTCCATTACCAGAGAAAGAACTGTGGGAGCAGAAACGCAAAAGAAAAACATAGGATTGATCACATAGTTTGATGGGGACATGACTGGGGTTTTGATGTTAAAGGATCGCTCTACTGCAAATATGAATAACATGGAAATAGGTTTTGAACAATGATACATGTATAACCCAGTGGAACTGCTTGTCAGCTTTGGGAAGGGGGAGGAAAGAGTGGCAGGGAGGGGGAATCATGAATCATGGAACCTTGGAAAAATATTCTAAATTTAAAAAAAAAGTTTTTTTAAATGCTAAGCTCAGGACCTCGGGCAATAGGGAGCCATGGCAGGGTTTGAAGAGCAAAGAACTGCGTCTGCTGCAGGCGTGGAGCTGGCTGGTTTCTCAGAAGTTCAGCGCCAAGGCCAGGCTGGCCCAGTGGGATGGGGTTCTTCAGTCCTAGCCTGACTGACCTATCCCAGGCACTGCCTTCTGTAGTCTTCCCAAGCCCCCTCCAAACTGATGCAGATATATACAGTGGCATTATCCCAGCTGCCCCAGGGGAGAGTGTGCCCTCCCTGCCCCCACTAGGAAGCAGGCAGATAGGATTAGCAACCTGAGAAGTGTAACTGGATGATGCCAGGAAACAAGGCCCTCGGCGTGTCCCAGTGACCCACACTGATGTAACTGGGCATCTCCATTTCAGAGAGCTCAGTCCCTCGGGAGCCTGGGTCCTTGAGATGGGATCAGCCACCTGGATGGACCCAAGCCCAGATGCCACAGGAAGAGAACACTGAGGCCCTTCGAGGCTGACAGGCAGGGACCAAAGGGGGCAGGGAGGCAGGAATGGATAAAGAAAGGAAACCCTTGCCTGTGGTTGAAAGCCTTTTATTGGCTCCCCAGGGCCTTCAGAATCAAGTCTGAACTCCTCAGGTGATGCCAGAGGTGGGGGGGAACATAAGATGCCATCTGGGGGTCATGTCTGAACGCAGATTTCTTTTCAAACCCTCACCTTCAATCTTAGAATCCATACTGTGTACCGGTTCCAAGGCAGAACAGTGGAAAGGACTAGGCAATAGGGATTAAGTGACTTGCCCAGGGTCACCTAGCCAGGAAATGTCTGAGGTCAGATTTAAACCCAGGACCTCCCATTTCTAAGCCTGGCTCTCAATCCACTGAGCCACCCAGCTGCCCCCTAGAACACAGAAGATTAAAGATGGAAGGGGGCTTACAACATAGAACAGAGAATGTCAGAGTTGGCAGGGACCTTAGAAGACGAAATGTTAGGGCTCGGAATGCAGAGTGTCAGAAATGAAGCTAGAATATCAGAGTTTGGAAGGGTCCTGGAACAGGGAACATATCGGGTCATCTAGAAGAAATATTACGGCCTGGAAGAGTTGGAAGCTGTGGCACAGGGCCACAGCTGGAACGTGGCCCAGAGATTATTTAGTTCTGTCCACTCACATTACAAAGGAACAAAGTAAGACCCAATGAGAGGAAACATTGACTTGAACTCAGGTCTACTTTCTTCCCACACACCAAGGGCTTTTTCCAACACTACCTGGCCTTCCCAGGCCTTCCTCTGTCTGGAGAGATGGTCCTGACCCTTAGAAAGCCCCATCCCTGAAGCTGCCACTTGTCTCCTCTCCTCCCTTCCTTCCTGGCCCAGTTCAGAGACTCTGTCTTCCGCCAAGTCTTGTCTGACTGGCCCAGCCCAATGCTCTTTCCTGTCCTCTGTGCGTCCCCTAAACCCACTAATCTTATCCTGCCTTGGGCTGTGGGGGCAGTCCCCTAATATATCATAAGCTCTTTGAAGGCAGAGCCCTTGTCATCCTCCTTTGTGCTCTTGTACATTGTCGGTGCTTCGGTAATGGACTGCAATTCAGATCAAAATGCTACTGTTGAGAATATTGCAGGGCTGCAGATTTTAATCAGGATGAGCTGGAGGAATATGTCAAGGCCTGGGCTTTTACAAGGGTGAGACTCTCTGTCCCTAAAAGAGCCATTAATCAGACTGCTCCCAAACCCTGGAGGTTGGCCTTCAATGCTTGCCATGACCCGAACGGTCCACCCCCACTGCAAGGCTCTGATCTGGGCCAGGCCGGTCCTTGAACAACAGGTACGCAGTCCATCACCAGGCCTGTCCTGGCAGTTTCCCTTCCAGCTGGCACAGCCTTCAGTTAGCCAAGGCCGCCTCCCAGGGTATCACCAGGGTATCACCAGGCGGCATTCAAGGCCACAATCAAAGATGGCTGTTAAGGAAGCCAATCCATCCATGGACCTGCCTACGGCCCAAGATCCTTTCCAAACCATAAAAGCACAATCTAAGACATCAATGAGAGAATCCTAGACCTTCATGTGGCAAGGGACAGCAGAGGTCACTGAGTTCAGCCTGTACCTGAGAAGGAATTTGCTCCACACCATCTCCAACAGTTCCCATCTGGCTTTGGACTGAATACCTCTGAGAAGGAGGAAGTCACTCTTTCCCAGAGGGGCCAGCTCCCCCTCTGGTCAGACTAGCTGCCGCCTTTCAGCCCCAGAGCTCCCGCCACGGTGCCCTGCTGTCCTGACGGGGGAGGGCCCTTGGTTTTATTCCTTTCTCTCCCCAGCCCGACCCCGCCCGGGCACAAGGACCTTCCCTGGGCCACTTCAAATCCACACGGTCACTCCAAGAAAGGGTGGGACAGTCTGTTCCCCTAGGGGGGGTAACCAATCCTGAGACAGAAGGGAAGGGGGGAGGAAAAAAGCAGAGATGCTAGAGAAGAGGGAGAGAGGCCCTCCACGGGGCTGAAGGGGGCAGGAGGCTGGGCACACTTGGCCAGTAAGTGGATTGGCTTTGCCTGACTATTCTCAAGTGGCATATGAAGTAGTTTGGGCACAGAGTAAGCCCTTAAGGTTTACCAATGACTGACTGGGCATGGATACAAGAGAACCAGCCTTGGGCACTTGGCTAACTTTGAGACTTTGGGCAATGATACTCAGCCTTAGTTTCTTCATCTGTAAAATGGGGGAAATACTAACCACTTCACAAGGTTTCTGTGTGGATAAAATGAGCTTACATGACATGTAGCGAGCTTGTGCAAAACTTGAAACATTCTACAAATGTTAGCTCTTATTATTTGATAAACAGAGTGGGGGGCAAGAGGAGCTACAGTGTGGCAAGTGGCTCCTCTTAAAGTCATTCTAAAGCAAGGGTCGGCAACCTTTTTGGCTGTGAGAGCCATAAACGCCACATTTTTTAAAATGTAATTTTGTGAGAGCCGTACAGTGCTCACAGTGTGCGCTCCTGTAACAGCGCCTGAAAAAAAAAATGGACTTCATGGCTCCTGCAGAAAGAGCCAGATCTGGCCCTCAAAAGAGCCAGATATGGCTCGAGGGCCATACGTTGCTGACCCTTGCTCTAAAGCATCAAATGAGTCTTTGGGAAGGTGAGCAGTAAAGCTTTTTCTTAAAGGAAGAGAGAGAGAGAGAGAGAGAGAGAGAGAGAGAGAGAGAAAGAGAGAGAGGGAGGGAGAGAGAGAAAAAGAGGGAGAGAGGGGGACACAGAGACAGAGACGGAGAGAAGGAGGGAGGGGAAGGGTGACAGAGATAGAGACAGAGATGAAAGCAGAGACAGAGACAGAAGAAAGAGACAAGAGATATCGAGGGGAAGAGAGAGATAGAGACAGAGAGAGGGAGGGAGAAGGAGACATAGAGACAGACAGAGATGAAGGCAGAGACAGAGACAGAGAAAGAGACAAGAGATATCTAGGGAGAGAGAGGGAAACAGAGACAGAGAGAGGGAGGGAGACAGAGAGACAGAGAGAGATAAAGGCAGAGACAGAGACAAGAGATATCAAGAGAGACATAGAGTGGGAGGGAGGGTGAGGGAGAGAGAGATGAAGGCAGAGACAGAGACGAGAGAGGGAGGGAGGGAGGGAGAGGGAGCAGCAGAGACAGAGAGAGGGGTGGAGGGAAGGGGGGGCATAGAGACAGAGACAGAGATGAAGGCAGAGATAGAGATATTGAGGGAGAGAGAGTGAAACAGAGACATAGAGACAGAGAGAGATAAAGGCAGAGACAGAGACAAGAGATATCAAGAGAGACAGAGAGAGGGAGGGAGGGTGAGGGAGAGACAGATGAAGGCAGAGATAGAGATATTGAGGGAGAGAGAGAGTAAGACAGAGACAGAGAGAGGGTGAAGGGCTGGGTCCCAACCTGAGAATCATCCTAGAGCCCTTAAGGTCTCTCTCCTTAATACTGGTTCTCTCTCCCGTTAGACTGTGAACTCCTCCTGGAGAGCAGGGACTTGTCTCCCCTCCCCTCCCAATATGCACGATTGCTCAGGTCTGAACATTTCACTCCTGCAGTATCTCTCCTAGAATTCATCCCTGCAGCATCTGTCTCGCCCCACTCCCTCCTCTGGCACAGACCCTCATCCCCTCACTCCAGGACTATTACAGTACCTGCTGGGGGGAAGGAGAAGTTGGCCTCCCTCAAGTCTCTACCAACTCCCACCCATCCCCTGTATTCAGTAAACTCCAGTGACTCCCTAGTACCTCCAGGAACAAATAGTACGTAGCCTCCTGGCCCCTCACCCTTACTAGTATTCCGGTACCTTAGACCTGCCCACCCTGATACACTGCTCAATCTGGGGACTTTGGCCTTCTTGCCCCTTTATCTCCTGATGCCTCCGTTTCCCAGCTGTCTCCTCTGTGTGGAAAGTCCTCCCTTATCACCTGTCTTTTCCTCCTGGCTTCCTAAGGTCCCACTTGTCCTGGTCCTCCTTAATGCTGCTTCCTTCTCTCTGCTGACTTCCATCTCCGGTTTCTTCTGTCTCTACCTTCTTTGCACAGTTTGCTTGCTGTCTCTCCCATTAGAGCTTGAGCTCCTCCTCCAAAGCCGGGACTATCTCAAACCCTTTTTTTGGATCCTCAGCCCTTAGAATGGGGCCTGGCACAAAGTACATGCTTCCCCGAATGCTGTGGCCTTGGGTTGACTGTTTGGGCAGTGACTTTTAAGCTGATGGGACAGGATGGGATTTTTACAGGCAAAGCGGTGGCCTTCGTGTTAGGGTTAGGGTGGAGGCATTGTGTAAAGGCCTACGTAGGTCTATGGCAAAAGCACTGCAACAACTGGCAAAGGCAAGACTAGAAAGGAACCTTGAGGACATTTGTCACTTGTCCAAAGGCACACAGCTAGAGGGCAGGGAAGCCAGGCCTTCAAGTGAGATAAAGGAGAGAAAGAGAGAGAGAGAGAGAGAGAGAGAGAGAGAGAGAGAGAGAGAGAGAGAGAGAGAGCCCTTTCAGCATCTGGAGATCTCTCCATGGCAGCAGGAAAGCCCAGAATTAAATCCACTTGGACTCTGCCATCTCCACAGTCCCTAAGTCAGCCTCCCCTGCCATCCTGCACCTGCCTGGGATGTAACTCAACAAGCAATTAATTTGCACTTCGAGTGTACCTTATGACATCCCCCAAATTCTGTAGCAACCTGATCTCAGCACAACCACCAGATGGTAGGTTGATGTGAGGAGAGGGGGGAAGGAATGGGAGGAGGGACAGGAAGGGAGGAGGGGAGAGAGAGAGAGAGAGAGAGAGAGAGAGAGAGAGAGAGAGAGAGAGAGAGAGAGAGAGAGAGAG
>NC_058135.1:284961192-284986666 GCF_016433145.1 Gracilinanus agilis | reverse complement strand
AAGGAAGGAAAGAAGGAAGGAAGGAAGGAAGAAAAAGAAAGAGAAAGAAAGGGAGAAAGAAAGAAAGAAAGAGGGAAAGAGGGAGGGAGGGAGGAGAAAGGAAGGAAGAAAGAAAGGAAGAAAGAAAGAAAGAAGGAAGGAAGGAAGGAAGAAAAAGAAAGAGAAAGAAAGGGAGACAGAAAGAAAGAGAGAGGGAAAGAGGGAGGGAGGAGAAGGGAAGGAAGAAAGAAAGGAAGAAAAACCGAGTTGATAAAACCAGAAGCATAAAAAATAGAAACATGATAAAGGAAACATTTGCTAACTTGCTCAAAAGAATAAAGAGTTCATGGCTACAGAACATGAAATATCACAGTCAATCAATTGGCCAATGAGTCCTTTCTAAAGACTGCTAAGTATCATGCTCGGTGCCAGATGCTAGGGATAAAAGGACAAAAATTAAAGTCCCCTCATTCAAGAAGGGATTTAAAAAGGAAGTTAAGTGGTATAGTGGATAGAAACCTGGGCCTGGAGGCAGGAAAACTCATCTTCCTGGGTTCAAATCTGGCTTCAGATACTTACTACCTGTGTGATTCTGGGCAAGTCACTTAATCCCATTTGCCTCAGTTTCCTTGTATGTCAAATGAAGAATGTTAAAACCACTTGAATATCTCTACCAAGAAAATGCTAAATAGGGTCACAAAGGGTTGGACGAGACTGAATACATTTGATTTTTCTCTTTTTTCCCCTCCATTGCAAAGGGAGAAGAGTGGGAAGGAAAGAAAATAAATGTTCATTAATTGAAAAGCAAAATAAAAAGAAAAAAAAGAATAAAGAGCAAGATCTCATTACAAAAAAAGAAAAAATGGTGAATTCAAATGAAAAGAAATGAAAATGAAAAGAAAAATTTTACAATGATTAAAAGCTATTAACCTAATTATATGTCAAGGAAACCAAAAACAAATGAAATGGATGAATATTCACAAAACTATAAAACATTTTATTTGACGATTCATAGGACAAGAGATGAAGAAATTAAACATCCAATTCTGCAAAAAGAAGATCCCAAAACTAAATAAACTTCCAAAGGTAAAAAAAAAACCAAGGTTTGGATTAACTTGTGGCAAATCCTAGCAAATATTTAAAGAATAATTCATTCCTATGTTACATACCCACCTGGCAAACATTATTAAAACTACTCCTGTAGGACAAAAATATTCCTGCTCCCCAAATGAGATAGAAGTAAATTAGAGAAAGCAATATTACTAATGAATACTGATGTAAATGTATTGACTCTCAGCAAAGAAGTTACATCAACAGAGAAGTTCTATTTGTGTCAATCATTCATTCCAAGAAATGGTGGCATTGTTGCATGTTTCCAATGAAAAGGGGTCCATTGCCATAGGTAACGCAGTGATGACTTTCAGAAGTAAGAATTTGAATACCTGCAAAGCATCAGGGGCTTTATCATTTGGCTAATTGTTATGAGCTGAATTCAAAATATAATATTCTCTGACCAGGTTGAATTTATAATGGAAATGTGAGCATGGCTCAATATTAGGAAAACTATAAATATCCCTGTGATAGGCCTGGACCAATGATTTCATTGATATAGGAAACTGAGGTGGAAACTTCCCTCTATCGATTGTCATTGTTGTTTAGTTATGTCCAACTCTTCGGGCAACTGTTCATGACTCCATTTTGGGTTTTCTAGGCAAAGATACTAGAGTGGTTTGTTATTTTTTTTTTCTCTGACTCATTTTTTAGATGAGGAAACTGAGGCAAACAGGGTGAAGTGACTTCTGAGGTCACACAGCTAGAAAGTACCTGAGGCTGGATTTGAACTCAGGTCCTCATGATTCCAGGGCTGGTGCTCTCTCTACTATACCACTTAGCTGCCCTCCCTCTGTCAATGCAGATCAGCAAATTCACTGTAACTTCTGGCCTTTGAGAGATGCTTAGAACACTGAGTGACAGCTTGCCCGTCTGTACCAGAGGTAGGACATTACCAGAGCCTTTCCAAGGTACCATGTGGTATCTCATGAATGGCATAAAAATCACATTAATAATAAAAATAATAAGATGCTAATCTTAATATAGGATGAATGAGCACATGATTAAAGCGTTAGTGGGAACCAGTCAAGATGCTGATGTGAGAGTCAGCATCTTTGCCCAGTTCTCCCAACACATTTCATCCACAAGAACCTGGAACAGGCACCAGAATGAATTGTGATCAGGAGAGCTAAGAAAAAGTCCAAGTGAATCATCTCTCCCACCCAGGGCAGCTTAAGAAAATACAGAGGCATCTGAGGACGCTGGGATGGAAAGGGAACCAAGAGAGCACCAGGGCGAGATGCACGAGGACAGAAAGAAATCCCAAAGGATCCCTGAGTTCTGAGAGCAAGAACGGGTGCTATCTGGCAGTTCTGTCACTCAATACCCAGTTCCACATCATAGATCCAAGCTGGAGAGTAGCAGCCACAAACAAGCATGGGGCTCTAGTCAAGTACTGAGCATAAAACAGGTTCCAGGCACTTAGCTAGGTGGTTCTGACCACAGGAGCAGAACAGAAACTCAGTTCTAACCTTTTAACTCAGCAGCTTTTCAGTAATTGAATCTACAGAACTTCTGGGTGGGCTAACGGTGACTGATTTCTGAAACTCAGTGACACCCAACCCAACAGAGCCAAAGTAGATGAGGAACTTGTAGAGTTCAGATCAGGAGGGCCTGATCACACCACTTTGGAAGCTGTGAAAACCTACAGGGCCCAGACTGAGCTGGGAAAGCAGCAGAAAAACATAAAGACAGGTACTCGGACCAGGAAACCCATCACATACCAGAAGTGATCTAACACAGCACTAACATTGAGTTCAATGTCAATAGGGAGGCTAAAGGAATAAGCAAATAAAAAAAAAAGAACCTGATCCTAAAGAGTTACTAGGAATGACAAGGAAGCTTAAGACAAACACTGAAGACAACAACTTCAAGAAAAATGGAGATTGGCTATAAGGTCAATAAAATTTCCTAGTAAAGTTAAAGGAAAATATTGAAAGGTAGAAAAAATTTAAAAACCAAATAAGATTAGTAGTAAAAGAAAATGGGAAAAGAAATGAGAGCTAATCAAGAAAATGATAAAAAAAAAAAAGAATTATCAGCTTTGCAAAAAAGAGATACAAAACCTCACTGGAGAATATACTCCTTAAAATTTAGAATTGGACAAATGGAAGCTAATAATTCCATGAGACATCTAGAAATAATAAAATGAAATCAAAAGATTGAAAAAATGAAAAAAAGATGTATGAACTGACTGACACAAAAGATAATTGAACTGGAAGACGCATTGAGGAGACATGATTTAGGAGTCATTGATCTACCTGAAAGCCATGACCAAAAAAGAAATGTAGATATCATATTCGAGGAAATCATAAGGAAAAACTGCCCAAATATCTTAGAACTAGAGGGCAAACCAGAAGTTGAAAGAATCCACTAGTCAGCTTCTGAAAGAAATCACAAAATAAAAACTTCCAAGAATACTGTAGTCAAAATCCAAAACTCCTAGGTGTAGGAGAAAATACTGAAAGAAGGTAGAAAGAAATAATTCAAATACCATTGAGTCAAAGTTAGCATCACACAGGATTTAGCAGCCACCGTTAAAAGAAAAAGGAGGCTTAGAATATGATTCTAGAAGGTAAAGGAATTAGTATTATAACCAAGAATTACCTACCCAGAAAAACTGAATATAATCCTATGGGGGAAAACAGAAAATGAAAAAGAGAATTTTCAAGCATTCCTGATAAAAAGACTAAAACTGAATTGAAAATTGATGTTCAAACACTGGACTCAAGAGAAATATAATGATGTAAACATGAGCAAGAAATCTTAAGGGAATGGTTTAAAGATTAAACTGTTTACATTATTATATGAGGAAATAATATATGAACTTTTGATCATCACTAGGTGTCTTGGAGGGAATGCAACTAGACAGAGAGCTTGATTTGTTTGGATAATCTGAAAAAGGATGAAAGAGTAGGGAAGAGGAATACAATGGGAGAAGGTAAGTGAGAGGAAGAATAGGGGAAATTATCTAACATATATGTGGTGTGACAACAAAGGCTTTATACAGTGGAGGGGCAAATAGGGGAGTGGGCCAAACTTGAATCTCGCTTTCACTTAAATTGGTTCAAGGAGGGAAAAATAACCACATACGTACATACACACAGTTTAGGTACAAAAATTCATCTTACTCAATAGGAAAGTTGGAATGAAAGGAGTTAAGAGAAAGGGTAGAGGGTAAAGAATAGAGGGAAGATAGGTAAAAGGAAGTAGAGGTAAAAAGCAAAACAGACTCTTAAGGAAGGAACTGGGTAAGAAAAAGAGGATAAGTATAATAGAAAAGGTTGGAGGAAAATACACAGTTAGCATTTATGTCTGTCAATGTGTATGGGATGAATTCACCCATTAAATAGGAGAATATGAGAATGCTTTAGAAATCAGAATCCATCAATATATTATTTATAAGAAATATATTTGAAACAGAAAGCTTTAGAGATAGAAAAGTATACATATATGTATATATATTTGAGATAAACTATACATTATATATTTACATATATGTATTTTAGTTGAAATACATATATGTAAATATATAGTGTATATTTACATATATGTATTTACATATATGTATTTTAGTTGAAAGTCAGATATGGCAGTGATGATCTGAAAGTAAAAGGAAAAATAGGCCGAATTAAAAGAAATAAACAGAAATTCCATTTTACTAAAAGGTACCTTAAATAATGAATTAATATCAATACTAGACATATATCATCAAATGGCATAGCATTTAAAATCTTAAAGGAAAAGTTAAATAAGTTATAGGAAGAAATTGACAGTAAAACTATAATAGTGGGGGGCTTCAATTTATTTCTTTCAGACCTAGATAAATATAACTAAATATTAAAAAAGAAAGAAGTTAAAGAGATGAATAGAATTTTAGAAAAGTTCAATATAATAGATCTCTGAAGAATATTGAATGGGAATAGTAAACAGTATCCTTATTTCTCAGCTTTGTAAGAGATCTTCACAAAAACTGACCATGTATTATAGAACATAAAAAATCTGAAAAATAAATCAGAAAAGCAGACATATTGACCTTTTTCTGATCAAATATAGTAAAAATTACACTAAATAAAGAGCCTTTGAAGAAAATTAATTTTAAACTAAATAACTATTAGCTAAATAGCAAGGTTGGCACAGTAGATAGAGTGCTGGGCCTGAAGTCAGGAAGACTGAGTTCAAATCTGGCTGCAGGCACAAACTGCATGACCCTGGGCAAGTCACTTCATCCTGTTTGTCTCTGTTTCTTTATCTGGAAAATGAGCTGGAAAAGAAAATGCCAAATTGCTCTAGGATTTTTGTCAAGAAAATCCTAAATGGGGTCATGAAAAGTCAAAGATAACTGAAACAACTGAACAATAACCAAAAAAAAAAATCCTAAAGAATGGGGATGTCAAAGAAAAATATCATAAAAACAATATGTAGTTTAATAAAAACGAGATAACACTGAAATTTGTGGGTTATAGTCAAAGCACTATTTGGGGGATGTTTTATATCTCTAAATGTTTATATCAGTAAAAGAAAGAAAAGGCAGATCAGTAAATTAGGCATACAATTTTAAAAATTAGAAAAATGATGAATTAAGAATTCCCAATTAAACCCTAAAATTGAAATCTTGAAAATCAAAGGAGAACTCAACAAAACTGAAAGTATAAACAAAAACAAAAACATTGACAAATTAATTTAACTAAGATCTGAGTTTAAAAAGGAAAATAAACCACTAGTTAATTTGATTTTTTAAAAAGAAAGCAGAAGGGGGCAGCTAGCTGGGTAGCTCAGTGGAATGAGAGCCAGGCCTAGAGACGGGAGGTCTTAGGTTCAAATCTGGCCTCAGACACTTCTCAGCTGTGTGACCCTGGGCATGTCACTTAACCCCCATTGCCTAGCCCTTACCACTTTTCTGCCTTGGAACCAATACACAGAATCGATTCCAAGACGGAAGGTAAGGGTTTAAAAAAAGGAAGCAGAAAATCAAATTACCAATATAAAAAAATTTAAAAAGTGTTCATATCCAATGATAAAGAAATAAATGCAACCATTAGGAGTTATTTTGTCTAACTATATATCAATAAAACTGAAAACCTTAATGAAACAGATCATCCTTACTATGCTAGTTGGCTCAGTTTTTGATATTTGTTACCTTTTCAATTCCCTCAGTTGTCTCTCTCCTCTTATTAGAGATCTGGAGATTAGGGCAATAACCTCCTAAAAATGTTCCTTTTTACAAAGCTCAGACCTAACTTTCTAGGTAACTCCATTTTGCATTTGCTATTCTGCTTGGTTTTGATTCCTTGGAACATACTATCCTAAAATATAGATTGCCTGGATCAACAGAACAGAAAATAGAATACTTAAATAATGTATCTTTAAAAAGAAATCAAACAAGTCTTAAATAAACTTTCTAAGAAAAAAAACTCCATGATAAGATAGATTTACAAATTAATTCTACCAAACATTTATAGAACAATTAATTCCAGTACTACCTAAATTGTTTGGAAAAAATAGGAGTCCCACAAAATTCCTTCTTTGACACAAAAAAGGTCTTAATACCTAAACCAGGGAACGCTAAAACAAAAAAAGAAAACCATAAACCAGTTCCCTTAGTGAACACTAATGCAACATTTTAAAATATTAACAGGATGTTACATCAATATATCACAAATATCATGCATGTTTACCAGGCTGTATTTACACCAGGAATGTAGGGCTAGTTCAGCATTAGGAAAACTATAAGCATAATTGATGATATCACTAAGAAAAATAACAAAAATCATATTATTTCTATAGATGCAGAAAAACATTTTGGCAAAATACAACAGCCCTTCCTGTTTAAAAAAAAAAAAAAACAACACTAAGAAAAGCAGCAGCTGGTGAATAGAGAGCTAGGCTTGGAGGTGGGGGGTCCTGGATTCGAATCTTGCCTCAGACACTTCCTAGTTGGGTGACTCTGGGCAAGTCACTTAACCCCCATTGCCTAGTCTTTTCCACTTCTGCATTGAGACCAAAACTTAATATAGATTCTAAGTCAGAAGGTAAGAGTTAATAAAAAATATTAGAAAGTAAAAGAATAAGTGGAGTTCTCCTTAAAACAATAAGTAGTATTTATCTAAAATCAAGAGCAAGTTTTATCTGTAATGGGGTTAAGCTAGAAGCCTCTTCAGTAAGATAAAAGGTGAAATAAATGTGTTCCTTATCACCTTTATTATTTAAGATTGTTCTAAGATGTTCTTCTAGCTATAGTAATTGGATGAGAAAAAGAAGTGAAAGGAATAAGCACAGAGAATGAGGAAACGACACTATCGCTTTTTAGCAGATGATAGGATGGTTTACTTAGAGAACCTTAGAGAGTCAACTAAAAAACTAGTAAAAAAAAATTAACAACTTTAGCAAAGTAGCAGGATACTAAATAAACTCACACAAATAATTATTATTGACAAAATCCAGCACAAAGAGAAAGAAAATATCATTCCATTTAAAATACTTGGGAGTCTGCCTGCCAACATACATACACACACACACAAGAACTATATCAACACAGTTACAAAATACTCTTCATATAAATAAAGAAGTATTTATTACTCCTGGATAGGCTAAGCCAATATAATAAATATGTTAAAATGACCCAAATGATTTTTCTTACTTGGGGCCATCCCAATCAAATGACCAAAGAATTACTTTACAAAAGTAGAGGGAAAAAAAGCACAATAAAATTCATCTGGAGGAAAAAACAATTAGAGAATGTAAAGGGAATTAATAAAAAAAAAACAACAAAAAAAAACAACCAGGAAGGAAAGGAGACTAGCAAGCAGTATCAGGTCTCAAACTATGTTTCAAAGCTATAATCATCAAAATCTGGTGCTTAATATGGAAGTATATTTTACATGATAATATGTGTATAACCCAGATCAAATTGCTTACCATCTCCAAGAGGGGGAGGAAAGAGAGGGAGAGAATTTGGATCTTATAATTTTGGGAAATGTGTGTCGAAAATTGTTATTACATATAATTGGAAAAATAAAATATCTTTGAATTTAAAAAGAATTTAAAACTCAGAAGTTAAAAAAATAAAATATATGCCAACTTCTCTTTGCCCTAATTCTTGGCAAATTTTTATAAAGTTACTATATGAAGCAGAGACATATGTATATTATTTATTGTTCTTATTCTAAAAATGACCAGAGTCTACCTTTTCCAAAAATGTCTTGAATTCTTTGTATTCTTTTTGCTTATATGTTTGTTATATTTAAACAGCTCTAAATAAAGAATATTTATGTCTCTATAAAAAAATAATCTGGTGTTGTATAAGGAATAGAGGGTTTGATCAGAGGAACAAAAAGGTATACAACATACAGAAGCAAATGAAAACAAATGTTGAAGAGGATATTATAAGCAAATTAATAGAACATGGAAGAGATCTATGGGCAGATCATAGATGAGTTTAGTAAAAGTAATATAATAATAAATGTTTATTAATTAATTGATCAGAAGAATATGACTGGGAGCAGCTGAGTGGCCCAGTGGTTTGAGAACCAGGCCTAGAGATGAGAGGTCCTAGGTTCAAATCTGGCCTCAGATACTTCTCAGCTGTGTGACCCTGGGTAAGTCACTTAACCCCCATTGCCTAGCCTTTACCACTCTTCTGCGTTGGAACCAATACATGTTATTGATTCCATGACCCAAGGTAAGGATTTTAAAAATAAATAAATAAATAAATAAATGAAATAAAAAGAAGAACATGACTAAAGAAAAGAGAGGTAAAATGGGTAATTTCCAAATCACAAAATCTAAATGTTTTTACATAAACAAAACCAATGAAGCTAAAATTAAAAGAAAAGCAAGAACTTTTAGTAGGTTTCTCTGATAAAGGTCCCATTTCTAAAATATATAGGGGACTGAGCTAAACTTACAAGAACAAAACCCATTCTCCAGTTGATAAATTGTCAAAGGGAATAAAGATAATTTTCAAAGGAAGAAATCACATTTATCGATAGCCATATTAAAAAATATTCTAAATTGCTAATAATTAGAGAAATGAAAATGAAAATGGTTCTGAGGTACCACTTTACACCTAACATATTGGTTACTATGACAAAAAGGGAAAATGACAAAGGATGTGGTTTCCCACAGCAGGTACACTAATGCACCATTGGTGGACTAGTGAACTAGTCCAATCCTTCTGTATCCCCAAAGCTATTTAACTGTTCATACCCTTTGATCTAATTCTAGGTTTCTACCCCCAAAGAGATCAGAGAAAGAGGAAAAGGATCTACATATACCAATAAATAGCAGTTCTTTTTTGTGCTGGCATAAAATTAGAAACTGAAGGAATATCCATCAACTGAGGAATAGATGAACAAATCATGGTATATGATTATGATGGAATACTCTTGTGCTATGAGAAATGATGAAAAGGATAGTTTCAGAAAATCCTGAGAAGACTTGTGTAAAATGATACAAAGTAAAATCAGCAAAACCAGTACAATCTATATAGTAACAGCAATATTGTTACCATAATCAACTGCAAAGGACCTTTGTAACTAATCAATATCATGATCCATCACAATTCGAAAGGACTCATAATGAAACCTATTATTCATCTTCAGATAGCAAACTGATAAGGAAGGGTGTGAATTGAAACATTTCTTCCATTTCTTGCTTCCCCTCCTTAGAACATAGCTAATGCAGAAATGTTTCATTTGCTTGTAATGATAACTTTTTTCTTGCCTTCTCAGCTGTGGGAGGGGGAAGAGAATTTGGAACTGAAAATTAAATTAAAATGAATTTTAAAATAAATAGATATGCATCTATTTTAAAAAGAACAAAACATTCAATAAACCCTTGCTATGGGCCAGGCAGTGGGCTAAGCTCTGTCCACAGGAGTTACTTCCCTGGATAATGCCTAGGAGGGCTGGGCTGGAGGCAGGACCTGTGGTCTGGGAGGTGATGCCATTTCCTAGACTTCCATGCTAGTGGCCTACTGATGGCATCCAGTCAGCAGTTGTTGCTGGCAGTGATGAAGAAAGCAGGTCCTCTCTTTGCAGTGATCTCTTTCCTCAGTGATGGCTATGGAAGCTGGGCTAGAAGCATGTCTGGAGTTCTGTAGGGCACTGCTATCCCCAAGGCTCTTGGGGTCTTGGGCTGTCTCCATCAGGGTGTGAGGGAAAATGGTGGTCAAAGTGGTGGTTGGGATTTGACTTGCCTGACACATGCTACCTCCTATCTCTCCCTCAGAGTGCCTTAATGCTTCAGCTAGTCTGACTTGACTAGATAGAATACAAAATAAATTTTAAAAAACATACTATTCTTTTCCATCTGTCAGATTGCTTACCGTCTCAAAAACAGGAGAGGGGAAGAAGAGAGGAAGAGAGAATTTGGAAATAAAAAGAATGTTAAAAATTTGTTTTACATGTAATTGGAGGGAAAATATTATTTTTAAAAATACACCATTCATTAATGTTAAAAACCCTAAAAAACATAGGAATAAATTGACCTTTCCATTAATAACTACTCTGTGAGTTTACTCATTCAATTGGTTAAACCTACCTATCTATAAAGTAGTTGCCACTGGTGAGTTGTTTCAGTGTCCAACTTTTCATGACCCCACTGAGGATTTCCTTGGCAAAGATACTGGAGTGGCTTGCCATTTCTTTCTCAAGTTCATTTCTACAGATTAGGACACTGAGGTAAACATAGTTAAGTGACTTATCCAGGGTCACACAGCTGGTAAGTGTGAGAGGCTGGATTTGAATTAAGATATTCCTTTAAATTATTTATTTATTTGTTTAATTTAGAATTTTTTTCCATGGTTATATGATTCATGTTCTTTCCCTCCTCTCCTCCCTCTCCTATCCTGTAGCCAATGAGCAATTCCACTGGTTTTTACATATATCATTGATCAAAACATATTTCCATATTATTAATATTTGTAATAGAGTGATCATCTTGAGTCTATATCCCCAGGCATATCCCATTGAACCATGTGATCAAGCAAATGTTTTTCTTCTGTGCTTCTACTTCCACAGTTCTTTCTCTGGATGTGGATAGTTTTCTTTCTCACAAGTTCCTCAGAATTGTCCTGGGTCATTGCATTGCTGCTAGTAGAGAAGTTCATTACATTCGATTTTATCACAGTGTATCAGACCCTGTTTACAACATTCTCCTGGTTCTGGGCCTTTCACTCTGCATCAATTCCTGGAGGTCATTCCAGTTCACATGGAATTCCTCCAGTTTATTATTCCTTTGAGCACAATAGTATTTCATCACCAGCAGATACCATTCCCCAATTGAAAGACATTCTCTCATTTTCCAGTTTTTTGTCACCACAAAGAGCACAGCTATAAATATTTTTGTACAAGTCTTTTCCCCATTATCTCTTTGGGGTATAAACCCAGCAGTGCTATGGCTGGATCAAAGGGCAGACAGTCTTTTAGAGCTCTTTGGGCGTAGTTCCAAATTGCCATCCAGAATGGTTGGAACAGGAATTCAGGTCTTCGTGACTCCCAGTCAAGCACTCTATCCTCTGTACCACCTAGCTGCCCGATGATAAGAAGAGGAATAAATAAATGATCAAAGTAAGGTACCTGAGACAGAGCCAATATCTTCATTTGTTTTGTTCAACTGTCTTTTAAGAGCATATTCTAGGGGCATAGGAAGAGAGAGAATCATTAGGAATTTACAGCAATATGAAAAAGGATTTAGTAAAATATTTCATTTTCTTTTTTTTTAAACCTTTAACTTCTGTGTATTGGCTCCTTGGTGGAAGAGTGGTAAGGGTGGGCCATGGGGGTCAAGTGACTTGTCCAGGGTCACACAGCTGGGAAGTGTCTGAGGTCAGATTTGAACCTAGGACCTCCTGTCTCTAGGCCTGACTCTCAATCCACTGAGCTACCCAGCTGCCCCCAAAATACTTCATTTTCAAAGACGACTGCCTAGGCTAGCCTAGTCCAATCTGTGGGCTAGAGGAGTGGGGCTGGTCATCTGTAATGGTTGTAAAATCTTTAGATTCATCAATCCATCAACAAATATGTGTTGAAGAAATGACAACATTTGTACAACCCAGTGGAATTGCTTGTCGGCTCTGGGAGGGGCGGGGAGGGAAAGAAAACAAGACACTGGCACCAGAAGGCGCTGGGCTCTCTGAGCAAAGCAGAATTGCAATCGCTTAAGAGAAACAGGAGATGCGCAAATTTGGAGACGCCTCCATCCCAAATGGCCACACGGGCTGTTTGTGCCCAACCGGAGTTCCTATCAGTCTGCTCAGCCACAGCTGGACACATTTACACACTACACATTGACCTCAACATATTCAACATTTTGGTCCTCTTCAAGGACACCAACCACCACCACTATCTTGCCCAATAGGAGGAAGCTCAGTGGATGGAGAACCAAGACTGGAGTCAGGAAGAGCTGAGTTCAAATCTAGCCTCAGACACTTTCCATTTATGTGACCCTGACCAAATTACTTAACCTTTTTTGCCTTAATCCACTGGAGAAGAAAATAATGAATCACCGCCAGTATCTTTGCCAAGAAAACGCCACGGACGGTATTGGTTGGTCCATGGGATCTCTGACCCTCAGAGAGGACTAAACAACAGCAATCCTGCCCCACTGGAATACAGATGAATCATGGGAAAGACACCATCCTACTGTGAAGGAGTGGGAAGAAGGAGGAGTGAGGCGTCGTCCGGTTCTGGTTCAAACATTTATTGGCGGCATGTTTCCAAGGCTGAGTTTCCTCAACGATAAAACAGATCACACTTGTAGCTCCTTCCCTCCCAGGGTGAGGGGAGGCTTCAATATAAGTTCCTGGAGGGCAGCTGCTTTTTTCATTCTTGTCCCTTCTGGCAGGCAGCCCAGCAGCTGGCCCCCAGGAGTTCCTGGAGAAATACCTGCTGAACGGAATTACATGGCATAGAGTTAGAGAATCGTGGAAAGTTGTCTTTTTCGGATTCAAAGATGCTGTATTTTCCCAATTATGGAATGGAATAATCATTCGCAGCAGACATTTTCCAAAATGACAAGATCTCTCCACCTCTCTCCCTCGCTTCCCTCCTCCCACTTGGACATGGCAGGCAATTTGATCATGTATTATTCATGTAAAGTTTTGAAACCATGAAGCTCTATAGGAATTCAAGCTATGATTAGCATTATTCAGAGAATAGAGAGATCGGATCCTTCTAAGAACATCTGGGAAGGCTACCTGGAGGAGAAACCTATAACTCAGGGGGAAGTGAGGAATTTTCACATGAGTCATAACATCCCTTGGCCTCAGTTTCCTCATCTATAAGAGAGAAATAATAGTATCTGTCTTGTTGACGTCACTGCTCCTATTTAATTCATCCCGGGACATTAGGGATTGCTAAGATCCTGGAGGTCTAGGTGTGGAAGAAGCAGGAACCTTAGCAGGCTCTTGGAGTCTCCTAACGAAAGAATCTAAGGGTGATTGCTGTGGTCTAAGGACCTACGACGTCAGAGCTAGAAGGAACTGGAGATATTTTTTACAGAAGTAGGAAACTCAGACCAGGTGAAAGCACGTGCCCATTTCACAGTTACTTAGTGACAATTGTGAGAAGCAAAATTCATATCTGATATTCTAAGTGTTATATTAAATAATATTTATTAATAATAACTAAAATAAAAAAGCTAGAGTAAAAAGCCGGCTTTCCCAGCTGCATACATAGGAAAAGAGAGAGTAAGAGGTGGAGTTACAGCCAACTATATACAAAATGTGACCATGCAATGTGGTGGAGAGATTAAAAGGGTCCTAGGTTCAAATCTGGCCTCAGACACTTCCCAGCTGGGTGACCCTGGGCAAGTCACTTGACCCCCATGGCCCACCCTTACCACTCTTCCACCAAGGAGCCAATACACAGAAGTTAAGGGTTTAAAAAAAGAGAGAGAGATTAAAAGGAATTCTAGGAAATACTAAAGGAATTCTGGGTAACAAAATTCAAAGGTACAGAATTTCCACTTATACAGAATTCTGTGACTAGCACATTGCTAGCATCTGATAGGTGCTTAATAAATATTTGTTGATTCATGTGAACTGGAACAACCTCCAGGAACTGATGCATAGCAAAAGGAGCAGAACCAGGAGAACATTGTACACAGAGATAGATACATTAAGGCACAGCCGAATGTAATGGACTTCTCTACTAGCAGCACTGCAATGATCGAGGACAATTCCAAGAGACTTTTGAGAAAGAACGCTAGCCACATCCAGAGAAAGAACTGTGGGAGCAGAAACACAGAAGAAAAACAACTGCTTGATCACATGGGTCAATGGGTATATGATTGGGGTTGTAGACTTTGAATGATCACTCCAGTGCAAATATTAATAATATGGAAATAGGTCTTGATCAATGACACATGCAAAACCCTGTGGAATTGCTCATTGGATACAGGAGTGGGGAAGGGAGGAGGAGAGGGAAAAACCATGAATCATGTAACCATGGAAAAAGATTCTAAACAAAATTAATCAATTAATTAATGAAAAAATATTTGTTGATTCATAGGAACAAAAGTGCTTAATTTCAGGGCATACTTCCCCCCACACCCATTCTATAGACCTGATCTGAACTGAAGTTTCCCATGAGCAAAACCAGATCTAGGAACAAGTGATTTCAAAACAAAGTAAAAAATGAAGTATAGCCATGTACACAAAGTAGCCGAGTGACTTTAACTGTATATGTGTGGCTGTAGCTATGACATATGGTTATAACCAGGAATTAGTCTTAGAAAATATGGCTCAGAGATGAATCAAAGAAGCCCAGGGTGTCAATAGTCAATAGTCAAAGAGTGTGCTAGAGTTGACTTAGGAAAGCTGATTGTTAAGTTTTTAGGAGATAGTGCAAATATCAATAATATGGAAATAGGTCTTTTTTTTCTTACATTTTTCAAATTTATTTATCTTGGCAATATTATTGTTATTTTTCAAATCATACTAGTTCTGCTCACTGCCCTTTCTCTATATCAATTCACATAAATCTTTTTATGATTTCCCTAAAATTGTCTTTTCAGTAATTTTTTAAACATAATTTTAGTATTTATTTTTTGGAAAAGTTAACATGGTTACATAATTCATGCTCTTACTTTCCCCTTCACCCCCCCCTGGCTTCCCCCTCCCCTCCATGGCTGATGTGTATTTCCACTTGTTTTAACATGTGTCATTGATCAAGACCTATTTCCAAATTGTTGATAGTTGCATTGGGGTGGTAGTTTCAAGTCGACATCCCCAATCATGTCTGCCTCAACCCATGTGTTCAAGCAGTTGTTTTTCTTCTGTTTCCACTCTTGTAGTTCTTCCTCTGAATGTGGGTAGCATTCTTTACCATAAATCCCTCAGAGCTGTCCTGTGTCATTGCTTTGCTGCTAGTATAGAAGTCCATTACATTTGATTTTACCACAGTGTATCAGTCTCTGTGTACAATGTTCTTCTGGCTCTGCTCCTTTCACTCTGCATCAATTCCTGGAGGTTGTTCCAGTTCACATGGAATTCCTCCAGTTTATTATTCCTTTGAGCACAGTAGTATTCCATCACCAGCATATACCACAATTTGTTCAGCCATTCCCCAATTGAAGGACATACCCTCCTTTTCCAGTTTTTTGCCACCATAAAAAGCATGGCTATGAATATTTTCGTACAAGTCTGTTTACCTATGATCTCTTTGGGGTACAAACCCAACAATGGTATGGCTGGATCAAAGGGCAGACATTCTTTTATAGCCCTTTGAGCATAGTTCCAAATTGCCAGCCAGAATGGTTGGATCAGTTCACAACTTCACCAGCAATGCATTAATGTCCCAGTTTTGCCACATCCCCTCCAACATTCATTACTCTCCCCTTCTTTCATTTTAGCCAATCTGCTAGGTGTGAGATGATACCTCAGAGTTGTTTTGATTTGCATTTCTCTAATTATTAGAGATTTAGAACACTTTCTCATGTGCTTATTGATTCTTTTGATTTCTTTACCTGAAAATTGCCTATTCATGTCTCTTGCCCATTCATCAATTGGGGAATGGCTTGATTTTTTATACAATTGATTTAACTCCTTGTATATTTGAGTAATTAGATCCCTGTCAGAGTTTTTTGTTATAAAGATTTTTTCCCCAATTTGTTGTTTCTCTTCCGATTTTGGCTGCATTGTTTTTGTTTGTACAAAAGCTTTTTAGTTTGATATAATCAAAACCATTTAATTTACATTTTGTAATTTTCTCTAACTCTTGCTTGGTTTTAAAATCTTTCCTTTCCCAGAGATCTGACAAGTAAACCAGTCTATGTTCACGTAGCTTATTTATAGTTTCCCTCTTTATATTCAAGTCATTCACCCATTCTGAATTTATCTTGGTGTAGGGTGTGAGATGTTGATCTAGACCTAATCTCTCCCATATTGTTTTCCAAATTTCCCAGCAGTTTTTGTCAAATAATGGATTCATGTCCCAAAAGTTGGGCTCTTTGGGTTTATCATACACTGTCTTGCTGATGTCATTTACCCCAAGTCTATTCCACTGATCCTCCCTTCTGTCTCTTAGCCAGTATCATATCATTTTGACAACTGCTGCTTTATAGTATAGTTTAATATCTGATACTGCTAGGCCCCCTTCCTTCACATTTTTTTTTATTATTTTCCTTGATATTCTTGATCTTTTGTTATTCCAAATGAACTTTGTTATAGTTTTTCCTAATTCAGTAAAGAAGTTTTTTGGTAGTTTGATAGGTATGGCACTAAATAGGTAAATTAATTTGGGTAGAATGGTCATTTTTATTATGTTAGCTCATCCTACCCATGAGCAATCAATGTTTTTCCAATTGTTTAGATCTAGTTTTATTTGTTTGGAAGGTGTTTTGTAGTTGTTTTCGTATAATTGCTGTGTTTGTTTTGGTAGATAGATTCCTAAGTATTTTATATTGTCTAGGGTGATTTTGAATGGTGTTTCTCTTTCTACCTCTTGCTGCTCTACTGTGTTGGAAATATATAGAAATGCTGATGATTTATGTGCATTTATTTTGTATCCTGCAACTTTGCTAAAGTTGTTGATTATTTCTACAAGCTTCTTAGTTGCTTCTCTAGGATTTTTTAAGTAGATCATCATATCATCTGCAAAGAGTGATAGTTTAGTCTCCTCATTGCCTATTTTGATACCTTCAATTTCTTTTTCTTCTCTAATTGCTACTGCTAGTGTTTCTAGTACATTGTTAAATAATAGAGGTGATAATGGGCATCCTTGTTTCATGCCTGATCTTATTGGAAAGGCTTCTAATTTATCCCCATTGCAAATGATGCTTGATGATGGTTTTAGGTATATACTGTTTATTATTTTTAGGAAAGGTCCTTCTATTCCTATACTTTCCAGGGTTTTCAATAGGAATGGATGCTGTATTTTGTCAAAGGCCTTTTCAGCATTTATTGAGATAATCATGTGATTTTTGTTTGTTAGATTGTTGATATGGTCAATTATGTGGATGGTTTTCCTAATTTTGAACCAACCTTGCATTCCTGGTATAAATCTCACCTGATCATGGTGGATGATCCTCTTGATCACTTGCTGGAGTCTCTTTGCTAGTGTTCTATTTAAGGTTTTTGCATCTATGTTCATTAGGGAGATTGGTCTATAGTTTTCTTTCTCTGTTTTTGATCTCCCTGGCTTTGGAATCAGTACCATATTTGTGTCATAAAAGGAATTTGGTAGGACTCCTTCTTTGCTTATTATATCAAATAATTTGTATAGTATTGGGATTAGTTGCTCTTTGAATGTCTGATAGAATTCACTTGTGAATCCATCAGGCCCTGGCGATTTTTTCTTAGGGAGTTCTTTGATGGTTTGTTCAATTTCTTTTTCTGATATGGGATTATTTAGGTATTCTATTTCTTCTACTATTAATCTAGGCGATTTGTATTTTTGTAAATATTCATCCATATCTCCTAGATTGCTATATTTATTGCCATATAATTGGGCAAAAGAGTTTTTAATGATTGCCTTAATTTCCCCTTCATTAGAGGTGAGGTCTCCCTTTTCATCTTTGATACTGGAAATACGTCTTGATCAATGACACAAATAAAATCCAGTGGAATTCCACATTGGCCATGGGAGGGGGGGTGGGAGGAAGGGAGGGAAAGAACATGAATCATGTCATGGAAAAGTGTTCTTAATTAATCAATATTAAAATTAAAATATTTAAATTAAAATTTTAAAAAATTTAAAAAAAGTTTTCAGGGTAAATATTTAAACTTCCAAAACTGGCAGAGGCTACAAATCCAAGTGTGATTTGTTGTTCTATTGATTATGTAGACTTAAGAAAGTGATGGAGGAAATAAGAATGCAGATTGGATTTAAAAGTCATTCATGACTACCTTTTTTCTGCCAAAGAGCTGGTTGTTAAACATTTACAACCATACCTCCTGTTTATAATCATATTTTTATACCAAAATCAGTTCTTTAAGAAGAATCAGGAAGTTCTAAACATGGCAAAAGCCAAACGACATCATTACACAATCAAATAATCAGTTATCTTAGATAAGAATTGATGTAGGAGTTATTTCAGAATATGCCATCTGGTTAATCAGATCATTGAATTGTGAGAGAAGGGTCGAAACCAATACCAAATCAGAAGAAAGGATAAAGGTAACAAGAGATTGCTTGCAGTTGAAATATCTCCAACCAAATCACTTGAAAAGTAGGACATGGACACAGATAAATACATTGAAACCGACTACCACCATTTCATAGAGGTTCATTGACATGAAGCAGCTTCCACAGTGATAAGACCTAGAGAGACCAGAAAGTACTTTTATCAGCAAACATTTGATACAGGAGTAAGCCAAGGGCAACATTAGCTTATAATAATGCTCATGTACAAAATCTTAAGAATGAGGAGGTTGGAAAATTATGAGGAATTTTGCTTCCAAAACATTGAAAAGCATTGAAAGTGAAAATGAGCCTTCAAAGAAGATTGGGGCAAGGCTCAACCAAGCCAAATCATCCCAAGAATATTTATAGATTGTATTCAGTTCTACTCCATGAGCAATTATTTAGCATCTACTAATATGTCCGTATCGTGTTCGATGCTGAAGACACAAAGACAAAAATTAAACAATTTCTCTCAAGGTGCTTACACGAACCATTCATTTCTGGATGAAATTGAAGTAGGACAACAATTCAATGTGAAAGAAATGTATCTAGAAATATTTCCATAACGATTTGATTTCACCATGGATGACAATGGAGCTCACATTTCATGACCCAATGATCATCTTTGATACCCAAAATATTTGTATTCAATGTGTTGTATAAGGTGGACTGAAAGAACACCAGGGCTGTACATCAAGGAAGGAGAAGCACAAAAAGGTTTTTAAACAGGCAAGAAATCATAAAGGATTAAACAAGGAAAAAAGTTATTTATTGTCTAATATAAGGAGATGATATGTGTCCTCTCAGAATCCTACTGATAACAGGAGTCATAAAGTCTAATAATATGGATGTAGGAGTGGCTTTGTTGTGTTTTGATGATCTTAAAAGAAGAATGGAAAGGGAAGAGAGAAAGGAAAAGGGGAAATTTTGCATATATGAAAGGAAAAGTTTTGTATAATCAGGAGATCTAAATAGAAGACTTACAAAGTTTGTAGAATGAATCAGAGCACCAGGCCTGGAATTGAGAAGTCTTGGGTTCAGATTTGATTTCAGACACTTCCTAGCTATGTGGCCCTGGGCAAGTCACTCAACCCTGTTTGTCTAGCCTTTGCCCTTCTATCTTTGAGTTGATATTAAGGCAGAGTGTAAGGGTTTCAAGGAAAAATTAAATGAATTACAGAATAAATAGAGAGCAAAACAATAATCATGGGAGATTTCAACTTATCCCTTTTAAACATTAATAAATTAAATTAAAAAATAACCAAGAAGGAACTGAATAGAAATTTAGAAAATTTAGAAAATAACAAGCCTCCCAGAAATATTAAAAGGAAATATAAAGAATTATACATAATTTTCATGTATGTATAGCATGTGAACAAAATTTGACTATGTATTAGGTCATAAAAGCCTAACCAATAGATACAGAAGAATGGAAATATTAAGCACATATTTGATATATGACTGTACAATAAAAATTATATTCAATAAAGGTTCACTGAAGAAATTATTAAGAATTAATTGGCAAATAAATGATCTAATCCTAAAGAATGGGTTGGTCAATGAACAAATCATTTCTCAAAATGATAGCTTAACTAAAGATAATGACAACAAGGAAACCTGAAATTTTGGGGCTCTCATCAAAATAATTCTTAGGAGGAATTTCATATCTCAAAAAACTTTCAATAAGAGAGAAAGAACAGATCAGTGAAACTAAAAACCAAAGCAAAACAAAACTAGAAAATCAACAAATTTTTAAAAATCTAAATTAAACAACAACTAGAAATCCTGAAAATTAAAGATGAGATTAGCAAAATTGAAAGCTCTCCCCCAAAAGCCACTGAAATAATAAATCTAGGAGTTATTAAAATCAGCAACAACAAAATAGATAAGATGCTATGAGATTTGATGTTTTTAAAAAAGAAGAGAACCAAGTTATCGGTAATAATTAAATTGTAAATTCACCATCATTGAAGAAATAAAAGAAGTTATTAGAAACTATTTCACCCAATTATATATCAATAAAATTACCTAAGTGAAATGGATGAGTATTTTTAAAAATATAAAATATCCAGATTAACAGAATGAGAAACAGAAGGATTAAATAATGTGATCTTCCAAAAATCAGTTGAACAAGCTATAAATGAGTTACCCTAAAGGGAAAAAAGAACCTGAGGACCAGATGAATTTACAAGTGAATTCTACCAAACATTTAAAAAATAATTTAATTCTAATACCACAAAAGTAATTGGAAAATATAAGGAAACAAGATATCTTAGCAAATTCCTTCTAGAACATAAATATGGTCTCGATACCTAAACCAATAAGAGTCAAAACAAAGAAACAAAACTATAGACCAATATCCCCGATGAAAATCAATGTCAGACTTTTTTTTTTTTTTAACCCTTACCTTCCGTCTTGGAGTCAATACTGTGTATTGGCTCCTTGGTGGAAGAGTGGTCAGGGTGGGCAATGGGGATCAAGTGACTTGCCCAGGGTCACATGGCTGGGAAGTGACTGAGGTCAGATTTGAACCCAGGACCTCCTGACTCTAGGCCTGGCTCTCCATCCACTGAGTTACCCAGCTGCCCCTGAATGTCAAACTTTTAAATAAAATTGTTAACAGGAGACTTCAGAAAAGTATATAAAGATTATATACTATGCCCAGCTTGAATGTATATTGTGAATGAAGGGGCTAGTTCAATGTTAGGAAAACTATAAAGATAAGTGACAATATTAATAACAAGAGCAATGACGAAAAGATTGCATTATATCAACAGATGCAGAAAAAGCTTTTAACAAGATACAATACCTTGTCTTGTTAACACTAGAAATCACAAGAATTTAATGGATTTTTTCTATAAGAGAAGTAGTATTTTTCTATAAACAAGAGCCATAATGATCTGCATTTGGGTTCATCTGAAGGAGTTCCCAGGGGGCAAAGAATCGGAAAATTGAAGGAAAGCCCATCAGTTGGGGAATGGCTGAACAAATTGCGGCACATATTGGTGACGGAATACTATTGTACTATAAGAAATGATAAACAAAATGATTTCAGGAAAAGGTGTGAAGATCTGCATGAACTGATGCAGAGGGAAATAATCAGAACTGGGAGAACCCTGCACACAACAGCAATTTTGTACAATGATTATCTATGAAAACTGGGCTTCTCTCTGCAGTGCGATGATCTGGGACAATCCTGGAAGTTTTATGATGGGGAATGCTCTCCACCTCCAGAGAGAGAACTGTTGGAATTGTCTTTCCCATCAGCGCATTTCGGTTTTGATTCTGGGCTTTGGGTCTTGTATGAGTTTGCTCTTCCAACAATGGCCAATATGGAAGTGCATTTTGCATGATGACAAAAATAATAAATAAATAATGATATTGGGGTGGTTCGCCATTTCCTTCTCTAGCTCACTTTATAAATGAGAAAACTGAGGCAAAGAGGTTGAAGTGACTTGTCCAGGGACGTAGCTAGTAAGCATCTGAGGCTAGATTTGAACTTGGGAAAAGGAGTCTTTTTGATTCCCGACATGGTACGATATCCACTGAGTCCTCTAACTGCCCCCAGGATACATTAAAAGCCATATAATGTTGTGGCCTGGAGAAAAAATTCCTGAGCATATTGGGTGGGCTGCCCACCCATTACCCACACCATCAACGTACACACATACTCACAATCATCCTGGTGGAGTAGTTAATAGAGTAATGGGACCAGAAGCACCCAGAAGGAGCAACCATGACTGGGTTTTTATTTGCATAGCTGGAGGGAGAGAGCTGCCTTCCTTCGCCCACCTCCTCCATCAGTGAACTCCCAGACCCATCAGTTCCACACTGAACAAACAGACGAAGCGCCTACCCTGACGAAAGTCTTTCTAAGTGAGCCAAGGTCCTGATTAGTTAGCTGGAAATGTTTTTCAGTGGCAAGTCTTGGCACAGTGTGTGATTCTGAACGGTAGCCCTGAACCTGGCAGAGGGGAAGCTGGGAAACCTGTGGAGGCAGGCAGGCAGGCAGGCAGGCAGGCAGTCATCTACTGGCAATCAGGCTCAAGAAGAACAGAGAAGGAGCAAAGACATTTCACACCAACCACTTGGCTTGCTTTGCCTCCTATTACTTGTCTACCATTGGGCATGTTATTCTGTGCCTCGGTTTCCTTATTTGTAAAAGAATGAAGGAGTTGGATTAAACGACCCCAAAAGTTTCTTCTAGCTCTAAATCTTTTTTAAGGTCTTATTTCATTCATCTTTGTATCCTCAGAATACACTGGATTTTTGGACCGAACTTGACATAGAGAATAACCAGTGGGAACTCTTTCTACCCCTGCTCTACATTTCATAGTTTACAAGTAGAGGACAAGGGTACCGAGAGGTTAATGACTTGCTCAAGGTAATGCAGCTAGGATGTTTCAGAGAGGATACTTGAATCCAAGTCTAGGGTTCTAGGCAATGTACCAGGCTCATAGTAGGCATTAAATAAATGCTCTTAGTTTGAGCAATAACAAGTACCTACTCATTAGACTCCCTAAACCACAAAATCTGTAGGTCAACACCATCTCCTGGCCTTATGGAGACGAAGAAGAAGGGGGGAGAACAGGAGGAGCCCTGACAATCTCCCTGAAGTTCCCTGTCCTAGGCTTTTAATTCGACCGCCCCAGGAGATTTTTAGAGGTAGTGTGGGAAAGCGGTGGGTTGTAATAACAGCTGCCATTACGAGGACACTTTGAAGTTTGAAAAATAAATCTGTACAGATGAACGGGAGATAGAGAGATCCTCGGAGGATAAATTTTGCCTTATCGTACGTGCCATCTCCCCTGATAGAATATAAATCTCTTTAGGACAGGGAACGATCCCTTTCTATTTCTGTGTACCCGCAGTACTTAGCACGGATCTGGCACATAGTAGGTCTGTAATAAATTCTTGTTCATTAATTGCCAAATGAAATGTTTTATTCATATTCAAAAAGGAGGCCAAGTCAAATAGAATATTTTCCACCACTAAAAAAAAAAAAAATTTAAACCCTTAACTTCTGTGTATTGGCTCCTAGGTGGAAGAGTGGTAAGGGTGGGCCATGGGGGTCAAGTGACTTGCCCAGGGTCACACAGCTGGGAAGTGGCTGAGGCCGGGTTTGAACCCAGGACCTCCCATCTCTAGGCCTGACTCTCAATCCACTGAGCTACCCAGCTGTCCCTTTCCACCATTTTTTTTTAAAGTGAATTTTGGGACTATACAAACATAGGCTGTTATAGAACACGTGCCTCCAATACACTAGTGCTTAATAACGCTTCTTACTAATTAATGACATTGCTCTTACTTATTCCTAATAAGCAATATGCTTAATGCTGTTTGCAAAACCTTGCCTGTTGCTACCTCCTATTTTCCTCAAGCTACCCTCAGCCACTTTACTAGCTGAGAACTTGAGGGAGGTAAAACAGTTTTCATGAGTTGGAAATTACTGATGTCCCTGCGGCTGCCTCTTTTCAGCCATCCTATAGCCCTTCAACTCATTTTCAGAAATCTTGAGATTTTATAATTTAATGCCCTCAGAATTTCGTCACATACAGGACAGATTTCTCCTGTGAATACCTGGTCTGGTTCAGCTGTTCTCCTCCACTTTGTTTTTGTTGGTGCCTGTCTGTTTTCTCTTGTAACACACGGGGAACTGAGACAGTAGCATCCACGGGAGGTACATCTTCTGTCCTAGATTATGATGATTTTGAGGGATCCCACGGGCAAGTCATTTGATCCCTCTGTACTTACTTTCCTCATCTGTAAAATGGGAATGATAATAATGATGAGACTTCATAAATACCCACAGAAAGACCTATATGCTACACATAAAATGTATGTAAGTCATGGAGCCTATATTGCAAGGGCCTTCCTCAGCTCTGGTCATCTGTGCTTTAAGGGCCCTTCTAGCTCTGGTGTTCTATGGTCTGTTTTATAACACAGAAGACTTCAAAATGGCATTCAGCTTATCAGCTATTATTCTTATCATTAAGGAAATATTTTTGTTGTAGAAACGTTGACAGAATCCCCACATTTCTTCGTTTATCGTCCTTTCCATTTTGTCTTTAAATTCTCTTAGAATGATCTCGCTAAACTGAGACTCTTGCCGAAATTTCAGTAAGCTCATTTCCTGTCTTGTTTTCCTTTTTCGTTAGGTTACATGAGGTAATAGCGCTCACATCTTCCCCCCATCGTCGGCTCAGAGTTTCAGGTCTCACCAGTGTATATCCGTGGGATAACTGGCCATTTCCTGTCAGTTGAGATGGAGTCAATTTTTCTTTTTATAATGAAAACACAAGAGGGCTGAGAATAACAGAATGCCATGATAATAAGGCGTTGATAGATAATGTAATATGATGTTTAGGGTTTTACAGTTGCAAAGGACTTTTTTTAAACCCCTACCTTCCATCTTAGAACCAATACTGTGTATCAGTTCCAAGACAGAAGAACGGTAAGGGCTAGGCAACTGGGATTAAGTGACTTGCCCAGGGTCACACAGCTAAGAAGTGTCTGAGGCCAGATTTGAACCCAGGATCTCCCATCTCTAGGCCTGGCTCTCCCGCCACTGAGCTACCCAGCTGCCCCCTGCAAAGGACTTTTCAAAAAATATTATAAACTTAATAAATAACAAATAAAAGAAGTATTTCCAATTAGACTGAGGGAAAGATGGGCATGAAACTGCACATCCCTGTTATATGAAGTTTGTCTTTCTTTCTTTTTCTTCCTGTCTTCCTGTCTTCCTTCCTCCCTTCCTG
>NC_058135.1:284950568-284958586 GCF_016433145.1 Gracilinanus agilis | reverse complement strand
AAAATGAAAAATGAAAGAAAAGAGGAAAGGAGGAGTAAATATAGGAAAAAGTATAAGAGAATAAGATTAAGGGAATTACTAATTAATGATCATCAATAGGAATGGTATGAACTTACCCAAAATATGGAAAAGGATAGGAAAGCTGGCGAAAACTTCACTTAATAATGCTTTCATTCTAATAAAAATTAATGGATTGGAAAGAAAACAATGAGTCAATAATATAACATAACATAACATAACGTAACGTAATGTAACGTAACGTAACGTAACATAACATAACATAACATAACATAACATAACATAACATAATATAATATAATATAATATAATATAATATAATGGAAACAAAAAATTGGGGGAAATGGAAGAAAATCTAAGAAATATAGTTTGAAAAATAACTTACCTGTAAAACAAAAATCTAAGAATTATCAGATAATCTGAAAATTATGATAAGAAAACAGCTGGATACCTTATTTCAGGAAATTATAAATGAAAATTGAGCAGTACTCTTAGACTCAAAGGACAACATGAAAACAGAAGTTGGGGGGGAAAACAATAGTCAATCACCTCCAAAAGCAACTCCTAAAATGAAAACTCTCAGGAACATCATAGCCAAAATCCAGAAGAAAAAGAAAGCTACTTTAAGCAGCCCCCCCAAAAAATCCATGTACAAAGACAATGGAGAGTACACAAGAGGGAATGGCTGCCATTATAAAGAAGGAAAAAAGCTTGTAATATGATATTTCAAGAGATAAAGGTTCACAATCTAGGATAACCTATCCATCAAAATGAAATGATTCTACTGGGGCAAAAATTGAATCTTTAATAAATACAGGATTTCCAAATATTCCTGATGAAAAGAAAAGGACTGAGTAGATGTATAGAAATGGAGATGAAGGAGCCATGAGAAACATAAAATGTTACATATAGTTTTTTCATTGAAAAGGAGTATGTGGAGATGAAACATTTACCTATTTACAAAGAAATAAGAAATAAATATAAAATCCTTATATCTTTAAGGTCATATAATAGCTGTGTGACCTTGGGCAAGTCACTTAACCATCACTGCCTGGCCCTTACCACTCTTCTGCCTTAGAACCAGTACCTAATATTGATTCTAAGATGGAAAGTAAGTGCTTTTAATAAACAGATAAAAGGGAAGGATGGAAGAGTAAAAATCTGGGTTCGGGGACAGAATAAGGAAGGGAGAAGAGTTTAGTAGAGAGAAGATATACTGTTTAACTTAAAAGCTCACAGGTGTCAGGCAAACTCCTTCTCTTCTAGTACCTTCTTATTTTTTAAAGAGGGAGACGACAACAAAAACAGGAAAAAGTGTAAGAGAACAGAATGGAGGAAATACATAATTAGCCACTGTCAAGGGTTAACAAGCTTCTATGGTTTTTGTGATGTTTATAATTACTTGGGAACATCAAGATTGTGGCATGTGTGCCTACTTTGCCATCTTCCTGTCCACAAAGGTCCGTGTGCTCTGAAGACTTTCCATGCTTTCACTGTGTCTTATCTGAGTCCCATCCTGATGTATCTAAAACATTGACAAGTCTTGGGAGAACTTTTACACATTACCTAATCCTAAGAAACCTCCCCTCTCCTTTGTCTCGAAACATTGTATAAGTCTGTACTTCCTTCAGTCTCTTGGGGGGCCTTGTGTCCACCCACCACCCCCATGTATCCTTTTGAATTTTCTCAGTGAAAATAAACATCTTTGCTACAAAGCTGTATGCTTATTTGGTTTTAACATTGACGCTAATGATGGCAGCAGTGAGATCAGAAAGAGGATATCTCTCCTGCCTTTCCAGATCCCATTGAGATACAGTCCCTAAAGAGCTTGTTTGCACCTCAGCTTAGACTGGGCACCTACAGAGAGCAGTGAGTGATCTATTCCTTCTCTGATTTCAGTTCCTGAAGTTCCTATTTTATTTTTCTCTCTGAGCTGTTTGCTTCCTTTGAGAGTAAATTCTTATGGTTTGCAGTTTTCATCATTTCATCATTTCAGTTGCAACTGAAGAGTGATTTTTTTTTGTCCATCTCTTCTTGGAGAGAGTTCTTGGTGTCATTGCTTTGGTCTTATCCTTGATTATGGAAAATTTGATTAGCCAAAGAATGAAAAGCCATCAGTAGGTAAGAGACTTCCTGTTATTTCTGTAAGGATTCTTTTCAGTTTAATGATGGGTAATAAAAATAACTCCTGTAATTACGGGCCACAAAAAGGGTAAATCTTTAATCGGGATAGAACTATTTAACCATAACCTGCTCTAATCTAAATTTAGATTAAGTTCCTGAATTGAATATTTTAAAAATTGATCTTAAATTTAAAAAAATGAACAAGTTTTATATCTGTTCTATACGTCTGTCTGTATCTCTTTGTATAAATTTATTTGAGCCTGTGGAAAAAACCAGTGGAACTCTTTCTAAGAGACAGTAAATCAGACAAGCAGGATATGGGAGAGTATAT
Organism: Gracilinanus agilis; assembly: GCF_016433145.1. Lineage (NCBI taxonomy): Eukaryota > Metazoa > Chordata > Mammalia > Didelphimorphia > Didelphidae > Gracilinanus > Gracilinanus agilis. Next base: position 284,956,113 of record NC_058135.1, on the reverse strand, counting down.
TTCATGTCTGTCATTGAAAATCTGTACTTTGGTCTGTCTGTGTGCACAAGCTATTATTTTAGGGGGGAAAAAGGCTCTGTGTGCTTTATGATATGTTTTGTTTTGTTTTGTTTTTTAAAACCCTGACCTTCCGTCTTGGAGTCAATACTGTGTATTGGCTCCAAGGCAGAAGAGTGGTCAGGGTAGGCAATGGGGGTCAAGTGACTTGCCCAGGGTCACACAGCTGGGAAGTGTCTGAGGCCAGATTTGAACCTAGGACCTCCCAATCTCGAGGCCTGGCTCTCCATCCACTGAGCTATCCAGCTGCTCCCTTTATGATATATTTTTAGAACTTTTTCTGTCTCTCCGTCCTGGCATTCCTGAATGGAAAGAATATTTGGAGGACAAGAAAGAGTGAGAGTAAGATGAGGTTAAAAAGAGCTTATGTGTGAAGCTGTAAATCTCTAAAATAGTCCTTTTGTGAAGATGGGATTGACTCTCCCCTTGCCTACTTTTAAATTTAATCAACCAAAAGCAAAGACAACTCTACTGAACATTAAGTAGGGGAGATTAAAAAACCACTTACTAAAGTGAGTAACACCTCCAGAAGCAATTGACTACCCCTTGGGCAGTGTTAAGCAAATTTAAAGACTGCAATTGGTGGAGGAAAGGACAGGAAGTGACGTAAAAAAGAAACTATAAAAGAGGATGAACTTCCTGTCCAAGGGGGTCTTTGACCTAAGTCTTGGGTTTGGAGGAGCTTGGACTGGGACTGTGGCTTGGAGCTACAACTTAGGTCTTTGTCCTGAATTTTCAGGTTGGAGGATCTTCTCCTTTGGGACTTTGCCTTGGGGCTTCCATCTTTAGTTTCATTTGGACCTGGGACTCTGGCTCTTGGACTGCTCCTGGTAAGACTGCTCCTGGGTCTCCTCCCTTTGAAACTTGTGTCTTGTGAGTGAAAAGCTAACCTTCTTTTCCTGGCTTTTAGAGAGACTAGTTCCAGAGAGGCCTCCCCCTCCTGGAGGAGGCCACGTGGTTTGAACCCTTGCTTAATTCACCACTGAGTTCTCCAGCTGAAGGAGCCCTGCATGGGTTGAGCCAAGCAGTGGAGAAATATTTAGTGTGGTAGGATAGACATCTCCTCTATCCCTTTTTCATTTCTCTACTTTCACTCTGCCCACCCTTTTTGTAAAGAAAAGCTGCTAAAAGTCATTTTTGACTTGGGCTGTATTCATTTTAAAATCAGCGACCACAGTATTATCTTAGAATTCTCATATATTTAGTCCGACCATAAAATTTAATTCCTTACATTTTAAATGACTTTCACAAAATTGGAGATGTTACAAAGTGAGTTTTGGTTGATATTCTTAAACTTTAAGTTAAGAAAAATCAATTTAACTGGTGAAATAAAGGTTATCCCTCAGAATGCTAGATTAATTGTCTTAACAGCTGAGAAAAGAAAGCCATTCCTATGGTTAAGCAGAGTGACTTGGCAGAAATAGTCAAGGAAAGTTTCTGTAAATTGGGGATTTAAATGAAAGATAAATACATTATTAGGACATGTAGTTGGGTGTTTCCCAAACTTTGAAGTGAAGTAGAAATTGCTTCTGTATTAATCAGGAATTTTTACTGTAAGTTATATGACTTTTATGTATTTCAATTCTTTTTTTTCCTTTATTTTAAACCCTTAACTTCTGTGTATTGGCTTCTAGGTGGAAGAGTGGTAAGGGTGGGCCATGGGGGTCAAGTGACTTGCCCAGGGTCACACAGCTAGGAAGTGTCTGAGGCCAGATTTGAACCAAGGACCTCCCATCTCTAGGCCTGACTCTCAATCCACTGAGTTACCCAGCTGCCCACATGTATTTCAATTCTTAAGAATTATTTTTGTTTCCTTCCCTAAAAGGAGAGAAGCTTGTATAAATAAACAAATGTAATTATATGTGATGTTCATTTATGAAAATTCTTTCTGTTACTCCCACTGATAAATTTTCAGAATTTAATTGGTTGTTAAAGAATTTTTCTATTTGCTAAAAAAGGAATCTTAAAGCATTTTGGGTTCGCTCGTAGTGAACGGTAGAATGGGCGATAATTCAAAAGTTCAGAATTGCATGCTAAGAAACTGATCGATCTTTAATCAGAGAGATCTTTCAGTTTGAAATGCTATCGGAATAAATATTATTGAAAGGAAAGTGGTTGATGGAAATTTTGCCTTTGAGAAGTGTGGAGTTTTATATGTTTATTTTATTGGGCGCCATAGCACTAAAAATTACAGTTTGATTTCAGGGTAATGTAAAATAGACACTTCAGTGAATTAGGACTGTCCAGAAAACAATTAGTTCTGTGGTAATCGGATTTGAATTAAATTTAGTTATGTTGGCTTAAAAAGTGGGCTAATGGGGGGGGGGGGGAGGGCAGCTGGGTAGCTCAGTGGATGGAGAGTCAGGCCAAGAGACGAAAGGCCTGGGTTCAAATCCAGCCTCAGATACTTCCCAGCTGTGTGACCCTGGACAAGTCACTTGACTCCCATTGCCCACCCCCCTTACCACTCTTCCACCTAGTAGCCAATACACAGAAGTGAAGGGTTTTAAAAAAAGTCAATTAGAAAGTTAAGAGGCTTTTAATTAAAATCCATTGAAGGAAATGTAATGTGTAAGTTCTAAGGAAATAGAAAATGAAGAGTTAAGGCAGAAAAAAAGTTGTAATCTGCTTTGAGCAGTGAGTTTGAAGATGGCACGTTTGAATGTTTTATACAGGCTAAAATAAGTTTTGAGCTCTGGCTAGTTTGTAAACTCCTGCCTACTTTGTGACTTGTTCAACTGAGTTTTAAGAATTGTCTTGTTTCCCACTACAAAAGGAGGAACTTTTTTTTTTAAACCCTTAACTTCTATGTATTGTCTCATAGGTGGAAGATTGGTAAGGGTGGGCCATGGGGGTCAAGTGACTTGCCCAGGGTCACACAGCTGGGAAGTGTCTGAGGCCAGATTTGAACCCAGGACCTCCCATCTCTAGGCCTGACTGTCACTCCACTGAGCTACCCAGCTGCCCCCAGGAGGAACTTTTTAAGGGTAAAAAAGGGGCAAAGTCCTAACTCTGTTAAGAATTCCCAGATAGATGAAATGTTCTCCCAAGGGGAAATCCTATCAGTTAGGTCCATTATTGAGGAGTGACTCAATAAGGTCTGGAAAAACATTGGGAAAAGAGAAAAGAAATAATCATTGAGTAGAAAATCTAAAAGAAAAAACAAAACAAAACTTCGTACGAGTCCTTTATTTGTAAGTAGTGAGAAAGATCCCCAGTCCTATAAGGGGAAAAAGCTTGCTTGGTTATGGAATTTCTGAACAATGAAACTGGATTACAAAAAATGTAATGTGCGAGTCTGTTTATAATACAGAAAGGATTCCGAATGATTTCTTTTTATTCCAAGATGAATTTACAATTATGAAGGAGACAAAAGAACTAAATGAAATCTCTTATATGTGTTTGAGCCCTGGCACACTTTTACTATTAATATTAATTTTATTATTTCTTTATTATTTTAATAATAAATAAAATATTTATTAATATGGACACAAGAGCAAACTTAATTGTACTCATCTCTATGCTGTTGTTAGTGAAATTTGCCACCAGAGTTCAAAGCTCTTGGGACTATAACTAATATGATACTGAATTTTGAATTCGAGTATAGCTGTCTGATAAATCATTGTAGGTAATGCACCATAAGAGGGGGCTGCTGGGTAGCTCAGTGGATGGAGAGCCAGGCCTAGAGATGGGGAGGTCCTGGGTTCAAATCTGGACTCAAACACTTCCCAGCTGTGTGACCCTGGGCAAGTCACTTGACCCCCATTGCCTACTACTCTTCTGCCTTGGAGCCAATACACAGTATTGACTCCAAGATGGAAGGTGAGGGTTTAAAAAAAAAAAAAGAGTGATGCACCATAAGAGATAAAGCCATGTTACTCAGGAGTGTTACCCTGAACTGTTACAGGTTCCCTGGGAAAGGTTGAGGGGACAACTCCCAGCACAGCAGAGGTGGGATCCCCTCTGACTTATGTAAACAGGAATGTTCCCACCTGATGATTTCTGAGTCTGACTATGAAGTGGAATTGTTACTGCATGTTTGATTGTCCACTGTGGCTTCTATCTGAACTCAAATAAAGTTAAGGATGCTCGTATTCATGTGATGAGTCATTCTGTGCCTTTAAGCTCAATGTCTGGAGAGAAGGACCACTTCTGATGCTGTTCTAACCCTGCCTTTCCTTTTCCTTTTCTACTAAATTTCCATAATCACAGCAAGTAGTTAATAGAAGATGTGAGCACAATGCAGATATGGCAACTATTTCCAGTCTCAATGTGTTGTCATCTCATATCTCAAACAATTAAAGTAAATTAATATTGGGATTATCATCTGTCTATTAATACATAATCACGTATAAGATTAAGTCCATCTAAATATGGGGCAGCTGAGTGGCTCAGTGGATTGAGAGCCAGGCCTAGAGACTGGAGGTCCTAGGTTCAAGTCCGGCCTCGGACACTTCCAGCTGTGTGACCTTGAGCAAGTCACTTGAACCCTACTGCCCACCCTTACCACTCCTGGGCTAAGGACGGTCCCTAGCCCGGATGAAAAAGGAGGAGGGTTGGGCGTGGGGCTAGCAACCCCATCCCGTAAAAACTACATCTGCTAAAGAAACTGCAACCTAAAGTAGGGGCAGCTGGACAGCTCAGTGGATGGAGAGCCACGCCTAGAGACGAAAGGTCCTAGGTTCAAGTCCGGGGCTCAGACACTTCCCAGCTGGGTGACCCTGAGCGACCCATTGCCTACTGGTTGTGGCCCTATGCTCCTAGAATGGAGTCCCAGGATAAAAAAAAATATATGATTAGCAACTAAACATGTTTTACTGTAGGCAACCCACTGTTCTCTGTATACAATTGGGAGTTATTTAAATGTATCCGCACACACCCCCCACCCCCAGTTTTTGTTTAAGTCAGAGTAGAATCAGCCACTTATAAGTTAATTCATTTTTTATAATAATTGAAGCTGAGGGTGGGGAAATTTATTTGCTAAAAAAAAAGTGTTGTTACTTATGTTTTTATATCTAAAATTAGATCCCATGTCACATCAGATCTGCCTAAAAAGAATTGGAATTGACTGGATTGAAAAATTTTGAGAAAACAACAATTTAGATAGATCATCCTGAATGTTAAATGTGAATGATTCTAACAAACATGTAAAAACCTAAAATCTCTGAATTTTAATGATGAATTTGTTCTATGTTATGTGAGGAATGAATCAGACTCTCTTTGTCTATCAATCAGCAACTTTTAAGTTAATCAGTCAAGAACTTAAAGTACCCCTACTTGACACTAAGTAAGAGAGTTTGCAAGTCACTTACTAGAGTAAGCTCACACCTCCAAAGGTCACTGTCCCGGAGCAACAGGAAGTGATGTTGAGAAACTGCTTTAAAAAGACCTACTTGGGGCAGCTGGGTAGCTCAGTGGATGGAGAGCCAGGCTTAGAGATGGGAGGTCCTGGGTTCAAATCTGGCCTCAGACACCCAGCTGTGTGACC
>NC_058135.1:284933281-284950068 GCF_016433145.1 Gracilinanus agilis | reverse complement strand
GGGACAGGGGCCGCCCTGGGGCTCCTGGGTCTCGGGGTGCTGGGGGAGGTCCGGCGACACGGCCGCTGCTTCCCCAGGTTCCTGGAGAGCAACTGGTTCGTGTGGGTGACGCAGATGAACCACATCCCGATGCACATCGACCACGACAGGAACGTGGACTGGGTGTCCACGCAGGTAAGATGGTGCTCGGGAGGCCCCGGGGAAGGCCAGGGAACACCTGAACCCTCCGAGGGCTCGTGGGCTCCTCGGGGCCCCCATTCGGACCTTCTCCCCCAGCTGCAGGCAACGTGCAACGTGCACGAGTCCTTCTTCAACGACTGGTTCAGCGGCCACCTCAACTTCCAGATCGAGCACCAGTGAGTCTGGGGGGCGGGGCGGGGGCACCACGAAGGGCCCCCCACTAGGGTAAGGGGCGGGGACATTGGCCGTGTGGGAGCCGAGGGCAGGCCGGCCTCGGACTCGACATTTCCGTGACTCTCCCCTCAGCCTCTTCCCCACCATGCCGAGGCACAATTACCACAAGGTGGCCCCGCTGGTGAGATCCTTGTGCGCCAAACACGGCATCGAATATCAGTCCAAGCCTCTGCTCTCCGCCTTTGCCGACATCGTCCAGTGAGTACCGGGTCCGGGAAGGCAGGCGATGGGCCTGGCGGTGCCGTTCAGAAGGGCGAGGAGCTCTGCTGCGGCCCCAAGCCAGGAAGCCCAAAGGGCACATTTTGTGGCACATTCTCTGCGCCCCCCTCCCGGCTCCTGGCCGAGTCACCTTCCCAGGATTCCACCTCGGGGTCCTCCTGGGCCAAGTTCTGGCCGGCCCTGCATCGCGGCTCCCCACCTGCCCTCCTTCTAGCCCGGCCCGGCCCGGCTCCCTCGTGATAAGCGTGAGGCTGCCGCTCCTCCGAGGGCGCTTGGGCCATCCTGTCCCTGTCGTTAGCCGAGGACAGGTTTTCTCTCTCACTTTGGACCGAAGGTTCCGAGGGCAGGAGCAGCCCTTTTCCACCTTCGTCTCCTGGGCATCCAGGAGTCCATTCAGAATTTCCCTCCCAAAGGCCTGCCAGTGCCGGATCCAAGTGAGATCCTTCCTCTCCAGAAGAGAGCGTGTGGGGACGCAGAATTGTAGGAAGAGGTGTCTGAGCTGGGCCGAGGACCCTGGCGACTCCCCTCACACGGAGGTCACCTGTCCCTGCCCGGGCCAGTCCTAGGACGGCCGAGTCATGGCTTCCCAGAGCCAAGGGGGAGCCATCCCCGCCTGATGCCAAGATACCCTGGACGATGGAGTGGTCCACCCTGGCCCCGCTCATCGTCTTCTCTTTGCCTCCACAGCTCGCTGAAGGAGTCTGGACAGCTCTGGCTGGATGCCTATCTTCAAAAATAAAGCGAGAATCTCCGGAAGAGGAGGAAGAGGGGCTCTTGGGCCAGAAGCAGGGGAAGGAAAAGGGACGATGCCACTTCAATTTTCATTTCCAGTGTGGACAGGGAAGATGGGGACGGAATGATAAGGGGTTCTGTCCCTACTGACTCCCCTTTATCTGCTAAGGTCATAGTTTAGGGGCCAGGAGGGGAAATCGTCGTACGACAATGAGAAGCCATTCGGCGGCTGGTGACATTCTGGATCCTTTCTAGGTTGGCAGGCAGTAAACCAAGCAAGAGCAAGAAAAAGGAACTCTTAGAACTCAGTCAAGAAAAATATTTGACCACTTGGGGTTCATCAGTGGAACCGTATCCCAGAGTCAGAGGAGGGAGAGGCCAAGCTGAATCCTCCCAGCCATCGGGGCTGGTTGCCGTTTTCCCCGTGGGCCCCCCGAGGAGCTGAGCTCCCCCCCCCCAGCTCCAGAATGATTGGCACACTAGCAAGAGAAGAGGGGCAGTTTGAGGCTTTGGAGATGGAAAATTCAGGAAGAATACACTCAAACCAGAATCCCTCCCCTGCTGCTTGGAGGCCTAGGCCCAATACACAGCCTCCAGAAGTCAGAAGGGCCTCCACACCTCTCCAGGGAGGGCTCGGGGAATCGGTAGGAGTTGTGTCTGCCCCCTATGCCGTACCCAGGACGCACAAAGTGGATTTGGTTCTAACTGTGGCCTTCCCACTTGGTACCCAAAGTGGTTGTTTCATTAGAAGATCCCCAACACTCCATTCCCCACCCATCACCACCAGGAGCTGGGGAGCCCGCACTTACTCTAGCCCTCCAGGATGTTTCACAGGAAAGCTGGGCTTTGCCCACCCCTCTCCTTTCTCCAAACAAGCAGGGCTCCCAAAGGTTTCTCCTTATTTTCCTGCCCACAAGTTCCAAGTCAGGGAACTCCAGCCAGCCAGGATGAAGGGTAGGAAAGGCACCAGCTAGGCTTCCACAGGGAAGTCCAAAGGGACTGAGGGTGGTTGGGCCCTGCTACAAACCTAAATTACCTTAGGCTTTGAAGGTCTAATTAAGGCACTGTCCTCGGGCAGGGGCAGGAAATAAAAGCCAGGGATGTGGGGGCATTCCAATATTGGTTCCCTGCCTTAGGTGGTGCCACCTCCCAGCCAGGGAAATAACCTTTGGCTCCACGAGTATCTAATGGCCCTCTCTGGCGCTGATTTGGGGAGCCGACTCGTTCATTTTCTCTCAACATTCCAAGCCTTCCCCACTCTGCCAGGTTCCGAACAATAAGGGCCGTGATCCTCCTCTCCCCCTGGCAGATGGATCATCTGGCAATCGTGGTGGGCAATAAAAAGGCCCCGAGACCATCTTGAGTGAGGGAGCAGAGTTAGGGCACAGCCTGGATGACTGGGGAGATGTGGCCAAGTAGACCAGGGGGGCCTCCAAGATGTGACTCATGGCTGCGTGTATCAGAATGTAGATGGAAGGTCAGAGGGGAAAATGTATTTTCCAAGTGGACGATCTCTCATTTGGTCCTGCCAGACAATGCCAACAAACCCCATCTTGATCCAGATGGCCGCCCCCAACTCCCTGGCTCTCACTCCAGAGGTGATGGGGAGTTCTCCTGACTTCCCTCTGCCTCCTAGGCTTTGGTGCTACCAAGAGGGGGACACATGACTCTTGTAGAGTTTCGGTCACCCCGGGGACTCCTAATCTATAAGGTGGCCTTGGGTGCTGTTCCAAGGCCTGCCTGGAGTACTTTTCAATAGTGTGGCCTTCCCCATTCTGCCTTGCCCTTTGGTCCCTCAACAGCAGCCAGGGATGACCTGTAACAGGCTTCAGAAAAGGGCGCTAACAAAAATCTCCCCCATCTTGTTCGGTGACGGCTCCCCATTTGTCTCCGTCTTCCCAGATCCCGTCAGGTGGCAGTGACTTCTGCTAGGCCTGGTTCAGTGCCTGTGCCAATGATGTTATTTTTAAAAATCAAGGCTGTAACTCGATGCTGATGAATAAAATGATTTTTGGTCCAAGTTCTTCCATGATCCCAAGGGCTCCAATGGCCACTCTCCCTCCTCACACTTCTCAATGAACTCTGGCCACTGAATGCTTTGAGTCTACTGGGCAGGAGTAATGGGTTCATTACAAGCAAGGCCCTAAAGCAGGGGGAAATGCTCAGGCAGCTGGGAGTCCTTTTGCTCTGTCCTCGCGGCTTCTCCTTGACCTCATTCGCCTCTCCTCCCTCTCCCCGCACTCTATCCTACTTGGAGCCAGGTTTTCTTGTGGCAATGAATTTGAGGTCGGCTTTTCAGCTCTTCCATCCTGAACTGGGCCCGTCGGCCTTCTTAGCCTTAACGGGCCTAATGCTACTTGGAATGCAGAAAGCTCCTAGGCCCAACTGCAAAGGAGGCTCCCTTCTGCCTACCCCACATCCACTTGGCTCTGGCAGAACGACGCTGTTCTGAAGAGCTCATTTGTCAAATGCTATAAAAAACCACAGCCAGCCAAGGCCAGGCCATACTGATTCTCCTTCCACGGGGTCCAAAGGAAGGCCGGCCAACTCCCCGGAGAACAAAGCACCCACCCAACACCAGCTTTCCCAGTGAACTGCATACAAAGGCCCCTCTCCCCCACCCCCCTGATGGGCAAAGGGATCTGTCCCAGGGTCTGGGAGCCAAAAGGGCCCCCGAGTGAGCGACATCCGGCTCAGCCTTCTGCTACTTCACAGGGTCAACCTAGTTTAATAAATCAGCTCACGAAGTGCCCACAGGCCACTGGTGTCCTGGGTGCCTGCGCTGGCCTGTCAAACGTTTTCCCCAAGGCTTTGTTGGCTGTCCCAGTCCCAGTTTAATCCTCCTCTGGTGACCCCTTCTCTTTGCCAACCTCCAATCAATGGCCCCGTGACATTTCCTCTAAGCTCTCCAGAGCCCGCCCACAAATGTGATGGGAATGCCCAAGGCTATGCAGGGCTCTCTGCCCACCCCAGCTTCCCAGCATGCAAGCACCAAATGGCCTCAATTCCATGCCCCGAATCCGCTTGACTGAGATGCCCTACCTGCCAGGGATTTGGGAGCTGATCTGAGAGGCTGCCCCCCGCCCCAACTTAACACCCTGGGAGCCAAGGACTCGTGGGGCTGGTTGGCCTTCTCCTAGCTTCGAGTTTCCAGGGGGTCACCCTCTAGAAGGCACAAAGAGATCCTCTCTGCTCCTCCCTCGGATTAAGTACAAAAACCAGGGAAGTGATGACTTTAAACTGGGGCCCCCGAGCCCCTGGCCCTCCCCTACCTGCCCGGGCTGCCCAGCAGGGGGAGGTAGACCGCTTCTCCAGGCCTCCTTGCTGGGGCTATTTCATAGGAGATGGTGCCACCTCGTGGCCGCTCCTCACCATCCAGGGGCCAGCATCTAACAATTTTATTTGCTTTTTCTGAGAAGCTTAAACAAACCAGGAAAATAAGCATCCACACCTTGGCGACTCTCCCGTCAGAGGAACAAGGCCAAACGCTGTGGTTTCACCCGCATTCCAGATTCCCAGGGCCGGAGGGCTCTTGCCCCTCCACCGGCCCCCCGTGCTACTTTGGAATCCTCTTTGCCCTCCCACAGAAGGCAGGTCCAACAGGGTCTTGACCAAGCTAGACAAGAACACGTGAGCAAGCCGTGGCTGCTCCTACAACCTCCTCGAGCTAACCCCAGAGGAGAACAAGACAAGCGGGCGGTCCAGCACCCCCGCCCCAACATGACAAGACCCTAAAAGCATCACTCAGGGGCTGCCCCCTGATAGGGAGGGCCGGGCTTTATTTGCCCTTTTTGGGTCTCCCAGGGGTGGCAGACTTTGGCTTCTTCTTGGCAGCCCCCTTGGGCTCTAGACCCTTGCGCTTGGCTGACGTGAGGCAGCCTGTGACCTTGAAGAAGTCGTCCAGCCGGCCCTGCGTACTACCCTGGCGACTCTTGCTCAGCCGCCGGACCCCGTTACGGACACGATCCTCATTGAATTGCTTTTCCCCACACATAAATTGAACCAGGCCCTCCTCATCAGGCTCGTTCCACTTGAGCTCTACAGTGTTCACGTCCAGCACCTCGGGCTCTAGGAAGAGGCGATGGGCCTCCTTGTGCAGCCAGTTTTCAGGCACGGGGTACTTGCTAGGGTCCAGCTTCCGGATGATCTCCTCGATGCTCTTGTGCTGTTGGATGAGATCGATGGCACGCTTAGGCCCGATGCCTCGGATGCTCTCACAGTAGTCGCTGCCCAGGAGGATGCACAGGTCCACGAACTGCTCCTGGGTGAGGCCCAGGCCCTGCAGGACACGGCTCAGGTGGAACTCCTGGATGGGCAGCTTCTTGGCCTCACTGGCAGTCAGGTGCCGCATCAGCACAGGGCTGCCGAAGGTCAAGCAGTCCATGTCCTCGGTGGCAGCGGCATAGACTTTGCCAGCCTTTGCCAGAGCAGCACAGCTGGCCTCGGCCTCACCAGGCGCCTCCAGATAGGGGATGCCCATGAGGCGCAGCAGCTGCTTGCATTCATCATTGTGCTCCTTAGTGACCTTCACCAGCCGCTTGGAGAACTTGTCGGCCTCCTCCTGGGCCCCCGTATCCAGTGCGTGCTGCAGCTGCTTCTCAGCCTCGGCCCGCCTCTCGCCACGCTTGGCCAGCTCACCCGACTTGAGCTGGGGTGGCTTGCCATCGAACACGTACACTGGCTTGATGCCGTTTTCCACCATGCGGATGGTGCGGTAGAACATGCCCACCAGGTGGCTGGTGGCCTCGCCCTCCTCATTCTGGAGCATGTCTCCCCCATGCCGCACCGCAATCAGGAACTGGTAAATGCTCATGGAGGCATCGATGGCCACCTTCCGGCCAAAGTAGCTCTTGATGTCATTCTCCCGAATGGCGCTGGGGGCCACATCCGCGATCAGCTTGGCCAGGCCGTGGATTCCCATGGCACCTGGGAGAGGGAGCAAACAAGCAAGGGGGCTCAGAACTGGCAGAGGGAAAAGGTCTGTGGGAGGAGGACTGTGAGACCCCATGGTCTCCTCCTCCTCCTCCTCCTCCAGAGAGGCTTGGTCCTTTCCTGCCACCTCCTTGGGACTCCTGGCTTGTTGGCCTGAGCACAGGCCGCCCAAGTCCTTGGACCCTTTCCAAGACCAGTGTCCAAAGAGGCCTCCATGAAGCTTTCACTGGCTTAGGGCTGTCAGACTTCTAGGAGGCCTTGGCTTCCCTAAGAACTCTCACTCCTCTCTGCTCAGCACACCCTCCCTAGACATTCATGTACACACTCTGGGCTATATTACTTTGCACCCTTTCTTGGTTCTGAGGGACAGTTAGATGATGCAGTAAGAGATGCACTGGGCCTGGAGTCAGGAAGGCTGGGGTGTGTGTGTGTGTGTTTATATAGAGTCTGTGGAGAAGGCCATCTAGCATCACAAAATTAGGAGTTTGGGGGGGGGAGGAGGATGGAAAAGAAGGAAGAGAATTTATGAGAATGAAATGGGGATTCTGTCAACATTCAGACTTTTGCTTTCCCCCTAATTTCTGGATAGGTTACTTACTGGGATTATTGGACTATTATATGTTTTAATATAGAGGTATACGCTTTACTCTGTGGGTTATTACACTCCTCAAAACAGAATATGTAGTTATATGTGCATGTATGTGATTATGTATGGGCAGATGTATATACATGGAGTTATATGTGGGTGGGCACATGTATATATGCTTATATATGTATATATGTGTGTGCGCATATATAAATGCCAATACAATAAATATGGAACAATCTGAGTCCATATGGAGAAGCCTGACCTCCTACTGTGAGAGTTACAAGAGGAAAAGCCTGGCCTGAAGAAGGAAATGGGACTAGAAAAGAATCAGGTCTCAGTTTCCTAAGCTAAGCAAAGAGCTATAACCCCCTCGGGACAGTGTCTCCCTCATTAGAATGGGGGCCTGGCCTGGACCAGGGCCAAAGAGACCCCTACCTCCCAGGTGACAAGGACTGTCAGGAGATTCTCTGAGGTCTGTCTTCATTCCCTTCTCATCCCCTTTCCCCTGGTATCTCTCACACCCAGGGTGGTGCCCTCCCTCCAACCCCCCAACATTGGGACTCTGCTGTGTTCTGCTCTGCTCCTCACCGCTTCCCCGAGAGGGAGGGGCTGTCATCACCCCATTTTACAGAGAAGGAAACTGCGGCCGCCGCGGTTGGAAAGAGATTTCCCTAGGGTCACCCAGCCACGAAGTGGGTGATGCTGTATTCGAACCCGATGTCCAATTGTTTGCTTTGTGTCCATTCTGCCCACCGGGAGGGCCGGTGCCTCCCACAGAGACTAGCATACCCGCTTGGGACAGCCTGTCCCGTGTACGAGGAGGTAAGGACTCCCTGAAGGCGACAAGTCACTTTCCGGACGCCTGCCTCAGTTTCCCTAACCGCAAAATAGGGATCAGAGCAACTTCTAGCCGGGAGAAATAAATTACCCTGACACACAGCAGGCGCCTAATTAATGCCCGTCTCCTTCCCCTCCCCCAGGGTTGTTTCGAGTGCCGCGCGGGCCCAGCACGGAACCTAGCACATAGGCAGGCGCTAATTAATGCCCGTCCCCTCCCGTCCTCCCGGGGAGATCTCTGGGTACATGGCGGGACTCACCGAGGGGTCCGTTGGGGTGGTGGAGGTAACAGAGAAGATTGGGTCCCGCGCGAACTCTCCTCCTCTCCCAGACTGAGGCTGCCGGCGCCTTCCAAAGCCCGCGCTCCCGTCACGTGGCCTCCCTGCCGTGCGCGGCATGCCGGGACTTGTAGTCCTTCCCGCTTCAGCTCGCCAGGCCCAGGGGTCTGCAGGACTACGCGGCCCAGGATGCTTCGCGCAGTCACTGGACCCGCTTCCGCTTCCGCTTCTGCTACCGCTTCCGGCGGTGGCGTTCCCGTCCCGGCAGACGTGGCCTTCCGGTTCTGGAACCCGAGCAGAGTCGCTGACTGCCGGCAAGATGGTGAGAAGGGTCACTGGGAGGGACGCGAGAAGACTCCGGCCCAGCTACAGACCCTAGGAAGCCCCCTGTGATCTCTCTCCCCTCCCAGACAAGCGTTTTACAATCCGGATCTGGTCCGGTCCTCACAGGGCCCCTGGGAGGCGGGGGCTATCAGCACCCCCATTAGACAGATGGGGAAATTAAGGCAGGCAGGTTCGGGGACTCGTCCAGGGCCACCCAGCCGAGGCCTTGTCCCCAGCAGAGCCCCTCGTTTCCCCGTCTGTAGAAGGGGGGAGGGTGAGGATTTCACTCTTACTTCCTGGGGCTGGGGCTTACAGTAGGCGCCGCATCAGTGTTAGCTGTCCTGGGAGAGCCCAGATTTTGGACAAGTCACGTGACTGATGGAGCCAAGTGTCGCGGAGCTGACCCTCCTTCAGGGAGCACTTGAGTGGAGTCAGATGGGGAGGGGGGGCGGGGTGTAGACAGCAGGTACCACAGCACAGCACACGAAGGGTTAGTCTGAGATCGCCGGACCAGGAGTCTGCAGAGACCGACTTTTAGTCCTTTGGGGTGCCTTATCAATGCTGCCAACCTGCCTGGACTGGGGGCGGGGCAGGGCTCAGCTACCCTTCCTGCTTCTCCCGCAGGAGCTGGAGGCCATGAGCAGGTACACAAGCCCGGTGAACCCGGCCGTCTTCCCCCACCTCACCGTAGTCTTGTTGGCCATCGGCATGTTCTTCACTGCCTGGTTCTTCGTGTATCCTTTCTCGGGCAAGGGCTGGGAGGGGGCCTTGGGCTTAAGGATGAATAGACCAATGGGGCGCTGGACACAGCCACAGCCTTGGGGTCTTGTCCTTGACCCTGGCCCAGCTATGAGGTCACCTCCACCAAGTACACCCGGGACATCTACAAAGAGCTGCTCATCTCCCTGGTGGCCTCCCTCTTCATGGGCTTCGGGGTCCTCTTCCTGCTGCTCTGGGTGGGCATATACGTGTGAGGGCCCAGGTAAGATCCCGTGGGGGGTGCACAGGAGCCAGGGTGCTTTTAACTTCCTACCATCTCCACCTACTGCCCAGTCTTGTGCCGGAGAGTGCAAAGACTGGGCCTTAGTTTCCCCCAAAGTAAAAATGGGAGGGTTTGGATTTTGCAGCCTTTAAAGCCCCAAATCTCCAATCCTGTGATAGGACAGTGGATCCTGGCACACTGGAGAAGGGGCTGTGCCAGGGTCTTGGATCACTGCATGGTAACGTGGGCTTGTGTGCCATTCCCATGCCAAGGGATAAGGCAGTAATAAAGTCATTTCACCCCATGACTCCCTTCCAGCTCAGCTTCTCTTTGGTGCCAGGGAATTTGCCTTATCTGAAGCATCCTCCTAGCCCCAGAGTGGGCAGAGCCTCCTCAGGAGGGACAGATCCCAGAGAACTCAGAGCCGCTTTTGTGGGCCAACACCAGTGACCTCTGCCCTAGCCCTGAGGGCTGGGAGACCCTTGGGGGGGGGGATGAAGAAAAGGGGAAGAGAAGGGCTCGAGAGTCTCACTCATCTGCCTCTTTTCCTTTCAGGCTCCCTCCGTTCGGTGTCCCTGCCATCCCACCTTTTTTCCCCTCCGAAGAGTTTTTGTACTGTTGCTAAACACAAATTTCCACTGACTTCTAATAAATGCAGATGAATTTGCCTTTGTAAATAAAGCAAGGCCAGCCTGATCTCACTGCCTTGTGGGGAGGGAACCCTCTGATGAACCCCAAGAGGCTCTTAGCCCCATGAATAAAGGCTCACCCACCCCCATTACCTGTGTGCCCCATAGTAAATATGAAACTGGAAGGGGGGCCACCCAGCTTCCAAAAGGCCTGCTACCTCTGCTCTCTGGGTGGGTAAGGTGTGCCCTTGGGGATTTAAGGCAGGTGGGCAGATGGGTAGCCAGAACACTGCCCTGATGCTGGAACATCCCACTGAAGAGGCGGTTAGAGCATGGGGTCACCCAGCACCCATTGATTTCAGCAAAAGGAGCTCACTGACCTCATCACCTTTCGTATAAGAAGAAATGTCTGGACTGGCAGCTAAGGGAAGCATGTGAAACGAGCTTATGTAGACCATGGGTGATGCCTGTCATGCTCTTCTTTTTTTTTTTTTTAAACCCTTGTACTTCTGTGTATTGGCTCCTTGGTGGAAGAGTGGTAAAGGTGGGCCATAGGGGTCGAGTGACTTGCCCAGGGTCACACAGCTGGGAAGTGTCTGAGGCCGGATTTGAACCCAGGACCTCCCGTCTCTAGGCTTGGCTCTCAATCCACTGAGCTACCCAGCTGCCCCGTCATGCTCTTCTAAACAAGAGATGGGCCTGGACGACAGAGAGGTGTCTGGTGTCACTTGGTTAAATGACAGAACCCGAGGGGTGCTCAGTGAATGCACTCTGAGGGTGTGGCATGAGGGAGGGAGGCGATGGACAGTTATCCTTTTCCAATGGTCAGGTGACCCAAAATTTCTGTGTTGACTGTCCAGAGTGTAGCTCTGGGTGTCTTCATCTTTGTTGGCCTTAGGGGCTTCCTAGCTAGGTGATCCTGGGGATACTATTTGCCTCAGTTTCTTCATCTATAAAATGGGGATGATAATAATAGCACCTCCCTCCTAGGATTCTTCTGAGGTCAAATGAAGCATTAATTGTAAAGGGCTTTGCACAGTGCCTGGCACTTAGGTGCTATTTAAATGTTAGCGAGAAGAATAATTCTTATTTGTGCATCCAGGACCCCTCAGGCAGGGAGTCTGCAGAGACCCCTGCTCAGAATCACGGTACAGGCATAACAATGTAGGGGTTACACAGAGGATTACAAAGGAAGCCAGTTGCAGAGAGATACAGATTGATGTTCAGTAGGTAGCCACATGGCTGGCTGGATGGAACACCAGGCCCAGAGATGGGGGTCCTGGGTCCTAATCTGGCCTTGGACACTTCCTAGCTGAGTGATCCTGGGCAAGTCACTTAACCCCCATGGCCTAGTCCTTTTGGCTCTTTTGCCTTGGAACCAATACACAGTTCTGATTCTGAGATGGAAGGTGAGGATTACAGGGAGCCCAGGTTAAAGAGCAGTGGCCCACCCTGCAGAGGGGGTCAGTAGGGATGGATGGACAATAGAAAGTCAGCTTCTGAATGTAAGCCGAGGGCAGGGGGACAGGCAGTGTGTGCCTGGGCAGAACAGTTTGACTGAAAGGATCTGGGACAGCTGGCAGGAGCCTTGCCTTCTGAGGCAGCATTGAGAGGCTCAGTGCCCTGGTCAGGCCACTTGGGGGCACCTCGGATAAAGCTCCCCTCCAAGTCCTGTTCCCAAAGGCCCTGGGCTCCTCGTCCTCAGCCTCTTCCTGGGGCCCTCCCCGAGGGTCCCCATGGTGCCCTCTCACCTTCCTCAACCCAAAACACTAGCATGGGCTCCCGCTGCCAGGTGTTACCCCAAAGGGCTGAGCATACAAAGGCAAGAACAGGCGGGTCTTCTCCCCAGTGTAGCTCCCTGCACAAGATGCACCCAAGGAGGAACGATGCACTTTGAGAAGGGAGAGAAGCCTTGCCAGAGGCAGGAGGGCGGCGCCTGGACAGGTGAGGGGATGAACAAAGGATTCAGGGCCGGGGAGGGAGAATGGAGGGATGTTCAGGAAGGCTAGAAAGGGAGCTTGGGGCTCTCCCCTGACCAGTCAAGGTGAAGGAGCCAGCAGAGGAGTGCCCTGCGCAGACGGGGGCCACCACACTCAGGGGGCTGGAGAAATGTCCACACCAGGATCTCCATCTGGGGTTCCAAGGCCTCCACTGCACTCGGCTGACTCTCCAGTCTATGGGGCCAGCCTGAAGGCCAGGACAGATTCATCTTCCCACCTACGCTGACTGCTCTGCCATGTGGTCCCTTGGTGTCCCTCACTCTTCACCTCTCTGACCTCCATGTCGAACCAGTGGCCAGAAATCTTGCCATTCTCCCTCTTCAATCTCTGGCACCCCAATCCTTGTCCGGGCCCTCATCACCTCTCGGCAAGGAAGTCATAAATAGACCAGTCTGCCTGCCTACCTCTGCGGCCTCTGCCTTCTCTGATCCTTCCTTCCAGTCCCTGGCACACTCATCTAACCCCATGACTGCTCAAGGATCTTCCATGGCTCCCACTGTCTTTCCAGGCTTCACTTACAAAGTTGTCCTTGGCTCCCTCAGCTGAGCTGGACGCCTCTCTTTCATTCATGCTGTGACCCAGGCTGTCCCTCAGCCCAGTGCCTGGAATGAACTCCATGTCCCAGAGCGGCCAAAGGGCCCTCAGCTCGGTGTAATAGGGCCTGGGCGCTCCTGCCCTTCAGGGACGAGCCCTGGCCTCGCAGGAGTGACCTGGATGGGAGCTCCCAGGGTCCAGAGGGGGGCCCCCAGGAGGGCACTCAGGGTCACGCCACAATCATCTGAAGGGGCTGGGCGGCATCCAAAGGTCAGCCCTGGGAAGGGCAGCGTCCGGTCCTGCTCGTGCTGGAGGGGGGCTCCCCTGCGAGCTGGGGGGGGCCCTCCTCAAGGAAGCTCAGTGACCACTGACCAGGGAATTGTCCCTTGGATGTTGGTCCCTTTTCACTGAAGTCATTGGGTTGGGCCAGCTGGGTGGCTCAGTGGATGGAGAGCCAGATCTGGAGATGGGAGGTCCTGACCTCCAATACTTCCTAGCTGGGTGACCCTGGGCAAGTCACTTCACCCCCATTGCCCGGCTCTTCCTGCTCTCCTGCCTTGGCACAGATACTCATATCTTTTTTTAAGACAGAAACTAAGCTTAAAAGAAAACAAAAGAAACCGTTGGGGTGTGTTCTAAGGCCCAGCTCGGTGACGCCCGGCTGCAGGGGTGCCCTCCCTCTTCACGTCGCTCTTTGTGCCCGTTTACATGCTCCCCTCTACCATCCCGGTGTGTGTCTATGTCCAGGCCCCCCCTCCCCCACATGGCTTGGGGCAGGGCCCTTTCCCCCTCCTTCCCATCTCTGACCCTCGCTTAGCATGTAACGGTTTTTAATAAATGTCTGGGCAGCTGGATTGAGTTCGAGTTCTGACCTCCTCGGAACGAGACCTTTGCCTCCCGGCCTCAGTTTTCTCATCCATAAAATGGGAGAAGGGGAGACGGGTGATGGGGCGACGCAGGGCAGGTTCCAAGAAGAGCTGAGGCCGCAAGCTTGGATACAAAGCAGTATTTATAGATTTATTTATATATGTATATTTGCCTCCGGAAGAAAGGACGGTCCAGGGGAAGCCAACAGAAAGGGTCAGACTTAGCACAATATAAATATGAATCAAAGCTCGGGGCGGGGATGGTTAACGCAGGGCAGGCGGCTAAGCAGGGCAGGGCCGGAGGTCTGGGGGAGACGGGACGGTGAGAGCCGGTGAGCGGACAGTTAGTGCCGGGGGGCCCTATTTACAGCAGGCGGTGGGGACGGGAATTAGCTAAAGAAACAAGACTCCGGTGTCAGGCTGGCAAAGTTCTTCTGGGCCTCCCAGCACCAGAATGGGGGGCTCTCTGCCCTCACCTTCCACCACGGGAATAAGGCAACTTTGGTCCAAAATTAAACGCCCCTTGGGGCTCCCTCTGGGTCCCCCCACCCCGGGGCATTGGCCCAGGCAGACCCTCCTCCTCCTGGGGGGGCAGCGGAGAGATCCCGGGCAGGACGGGAAATTCTTAGCTCTAGGGAGGTGGTTGAAAGGCACCAAGGGGGTGCCCCCCAATAACAGGGGCAGAGGGAAAGGGGGGCAGTTTCCTATGGAGAGTCTGTCCCCCTGCTTGGCAACAAGGAGCCAACAACTCCAATCTTGGGCCCCTGGGCACTGACACCCCAGATCCCCCCTCCCCCCAAAAGCGCTTCGAGAGCCCTAAAGCCAAAGGCATTGTTGGGGAACAGCACTTGGGAGGTGTGTGAAGGGGGGCCAAGGCCAGAGACCTACCTCGTGGCCCAGGAGCCTGGGAAAGAGAATGGGGGCCCTGTCCCCTCTCCCGCTTTCAGGGGGGAGCGTCGTAGCAGCCACGGGCCCCCAAGTTTGGCCTTTGGAGTGGAGCCAGAAGTTGGGGGGAAGGGCAGGGGCTGCTTTGGCAGTGGGAGGCTGAAGGCTGGGCGGGAAGGGGGCCGAGCTCAGGACGCTCGTCCCTCTGGGCCTGCCCCGATCCAAGTACATTTTAGTAATTAGCTCCTAATGACAGAACCTGGCAAACAAGGAACAGCCCCGGGGCTGTGGCCGCCTCTCCGGGCCCAGCATCCCCCTCACATCGAGCCTGTCCCACCTGCTGGGCCCCCGAGAGCAGGGGCCGAAGGTGGGGGTTCAAAGACGGCCAGAAACTTGTCCGGCCCAACCAACAACTCCACCTCGTGTCCGAACGGAGATTTCCCAGGGACCTTCCCTACCGCGTCCGGACCCGCCTCACAGCCTTACACCCCGGGCGGGACAAGGGGGTGAAGCCGCCCAGGCCCTCCAGCCCCGAGGCCGCCCCTCCCGGCGCCCAGGAAACCCCTTTCCAGGCTTCAAGCTGAGTGGTCTGCCGCAGGCGGGACAGGGGACCTCCCGGAGGCCAGGAGGCCCTTCCGCCGGCTCCCGGCCCTGCCCCACAGGCCTGGGGACGCCCCAGGCTTGCCAGAGGCCTGGGCCGGGGGGAGGGTCAGAGGAGTCGGGTAGGGACAGGCCCCTGGACAGCCACATGTGGACCCTCGGAGTGAACTGGTTCAGCCCCTTTCCTGAATGGGAGAAGCCTGAAGGCCGCCTGGCCAGGCTTCCCCCGGGCGGAGGCGCGGGTAGGGCAGCGATTCCAGTGTGAGGACTTCCAGTTTCTTCTGTCCAGCCCAGGCCGCGGCCTGAGCCTCTGCAGCAGGAATTCCAGTGTGAGTCCCGAGAGCTCCAGTGTCAGACGGGCTGAGCAGAGAGCAGCCCCCGGGCTGGGGTGGGCGCAGGGTCACCTCCCCCAGCCTGCTCCAGTGTAACATGGTCACATCCAGTGTGGGAGAAGAGAAGACCCCCGAGGGGCCCCGGGTCCTCGGGGTGGGCTCTGCCTGGTGTGGGGCCCGGGCAGGGGCCGGCTCAGTCACACAGGCGATAGAAGTGGAAGTAATAGTCGGTGACGGGCTGGGGGGGCGCCTCCGAGCTGCAGTTGGCCTGACCCTGGGGAGGAAGGCCGAAGGGGCAGAGCTGAACCGGACGCCCCGCCAACGCCCCGACTCCCTCTTGGCCTGGCTGGCTCCGAGAGAAGGCGCTCCAGGCCTCCCCTCGCCCTCATCCCTTGGCCCCATTTTAGCTCAACAGTCTTAACAAAGCACCGTCAAAGCCCTTCCTGACTCTCGGAGGCCCTGCGTGAGCCTGGGAGCTCCCACCCGCTCTGCGCTTGGGCATGGGGAGCCCCGGCCAGAGGGCGGCCGGAGAAGGACCTTCCTGGGCCAGTACTCACCAGCAGGGCCACTCGGAAGTGGTAAGCGAACTCCTGGAAGGACAAGATGGCCACAGGCCACTGGTGGGAGGTACCCTGGGAAGAAGGGGGTCGAGAGAGTGAAGGACACCCCAATAAGCCCCAACCCTGTGATCTAGGCTCAGTCCATTCATGTCACCATAAAGCAGATGAAGAAACTAAGGTGGCCTGAGATAGCAGAGGTCAGGAGGGAGTCTGGCCCCAGCTCACAGAGAGCTAGGAGTGAGAATGGTAGCCCATCCATCTGTCCATCCATCCGTCCATCTGTCCATCCATCCATCCGTCCATCCATCCATCCATCCATCCATCCACCTGTCCATCCATCCATCCATCCATCCATTCATCTTTCAAGCATTTATTAATCACCAGTTGTGTGCCAGGCTCTGTACTAAGTGCTTTACAAATATTATCTCATTTAATCCTCACCAACCCTGGGAGATGGGCGCTTTTATGCCTGTTTTACAGATGAGGAAAGATGAGGGTTAAGTGACTTGCTCAGGGTCACACAGCTGGTGTCTGAGGCCACATCCTGACTCCAGGGCCGGCTCTCGATGGCACCCCCTTCTGCCCCCTCGCCACACTATTATCAGAATTTCTGCTGTCCTGACTAGAAACAAGAGCTCTTGCCCAGGCTTGGCCCAACTGCTGTCATTCATGTATTCATTCGTTCATCCCAGATGCACAAGCGCCATCTCCCATCTCCCAGCCTTTCCCCAGGCAGTGCCCTCTCCCCGGCCTCTTCTTCCACCCCAGCTGCCAGAAGCAGGTGCAGACGTCTGGGTGTCCCCCGGGGCCCCTGGGGCTCCTTGAGGGCAGGGAGCTCTCCCGGCCTCTCCTGGTGCTTCAGAGGCGGCTCCCTCACCCTCCGGCTCTGGGGCGCCCCGACCCTACCTGGGTGTCACTGTGGACGTGGAGGCTGCGGGGAAAGGCGCCCTCCTCGCACGGGTTCTCCTGCGACATCAGGCTGCACAAGGCCACCGAGACAGGGAAGCTGGAGCTGGGGAGGGCAGAGGGAGGGGAGGCTGAGCCCCGCCTGGCTGGCAGTGCCCCCCCTGCCCC
>NC_058135.1:284877121-284898543 GCF_016433145.1 Gracilinanus agilis | reverse complement strand
GAAGGAGGGAAGGGAGGGAAGGGAGGAAGGGAGGGAAGGGAGGAAGGAGGGAGGGAAGGCAGGGAGGGAAGGGAGGGAAGGGAGGAAGGAGGGAAGGGAGAGAGGAGGAAAGGAAGGAGGGAAGAAAGGAGGGAGGGAAGGAGGGAGGGAAGAAAGGAGGGAAGGAGGGGGGAGAGAGAAGAAGGGAGAGAGGAAGGAAATACTTATTAAGAACCTCCTATGGGTCAAAAACTATAAAATCATCTCATTTCATCTTTACAAAACCCTGGGAGGCAGCAGGCTATTGTGATTTTTATGTGATACATGAGGAAACTGGGGCAGACATAGGGCTTGCCCAAGATGCCCACAGGCTGGACTTGAACTCAGCGCTTTATCTACTCTGTTACCTAGCTGCCTTTGGCTGGGATGGTTCCAGATCTGGGGACCAGGATTTGAGTGAGTATTGATGATAAATATAAATAATAATCTTCCTCACAACAATATCCAGGGCTTGGGGGTAGAGGGATTCTGGGTAGAAGGAAGCCCGTGAGTAAGTGCTGGTACATGTTGGGTTGGGAGGTGGGTCCCTTTCTGACCCGTCTCCCCCCATCCCCCATCCCCGCTCAGCAGCCTGGATCTCCCCCGAGCCAGCCTCACTGGTCCAGCCCCATCTCGGTCCCCTTCTCTGCTGGGCTATGGCCGGGGGGGACAATGGGACCCAGCGGAAAGCTCACTGGCTTAGGAGTCCAAGTTCCAATCTGGAGCCCCAGGGTCTGGGCCAGTGGCTTCACCTCCTTCCACCTCCATTTCCTTTTCGGGGTTCCCTAGAAGGGGAGGCAGCACCAGGAGGAATGTCTCCCTCTCCTCCAGGCTCCTTCCAGTCAGACGGCCTCCATCTCGGATGCAGTTTCCTTCAAGTTGTTTCTCCTCCTAGACTGTGAGCTCCTTGAGGGCAGGCGGGTCTGCTCTGGGCTCTCACAGCCTCTCCAGCCCTCAGCCCAGAGCCTCTGGCCCGGGCCTGGCTAAACCATGTCTTTCTGGCCGAGAGCTAGAGAGACAGGCCGAAGTGGGCGCAGCGCCCCGGGGTGGGGGTGGGGCCTGACTCCGCCAGCAGCCTGGGGGTGGGGGTGGGTAGAAGGCTCGGTCTGGAGGACCATCTCTAATTCCCCAACCCAGGGCTTCTTGGCGCGGGGGCTTCTCCCCTCCCCGACTGATTCCCCGTGATTGGGGGAGTTTCTCTCTCTGCTCCTCAGTTTATTTCTGTGTAAAACGGGAGGCGTGGGGTGCCTCTCGCTGGATGTGTCAATGGGGCCCCTGAAGGGCCCCCAACGGGGGAACCCTGCCATCCAATGGAGAGACAAGAAGGAAAGCCGGCGTGTGGGCTCCTGGAAGGCCTGGCAGCGCCACCTACTGTCCGAAAGGAGGACATCCCCTGGCTTTGGG
The DNA here is from genome assembly GCF_016433145.1 of Gracilinanus agilis. Classification (NCBI taxonomy): domain Eukaryota; kingdom Metazoa; phylum Chordata; class Mammalia; order Didelphimorphia; family Didelphidae; genus Gracilinanus; species Gracilinanus agilis. The sequence continues at coordinate 284,897,121 of NC_058135.1, read as the reverse complement.
CTCCCGGATTCACAGGATCATAAATTTAGAGCTTGAACAGACCTCAAAGCTTGATCCCTTCATTTTGCAGAAGCGGGAAACTGAGGCCTAGTAGGTTAAGTGACTTACCCAAGGCAGTAAGCCGGGATTTAGACCATGGACTCAGGGCTATAAAAGGACCCAAAAGCCAACTAGTCCAACCTATCCATTCTACAGAGAAGGAAACGGAGGCCCACAAGCTTAAGTGATTTGCTCAAGGTCAGAATATGTTCAGAGGCAGGATTCAAGCCCTGGGCCTCGGCCTCCAGACCTCGCCATGCCTCCTACACTTGAAGGCACCTTAGAAATTAGTCCAGCACGTCCCCTTTCCCACTGTACTTTGTGAATCTGGAAACTGGAGCTCAGGGAGGGGTTGAGCCACCTAACTGTCTCTAAGCTGGTATTCTTTTTTTTTTTTTTTTAAACCCTTGTACTTCGGTGTATTGTCTCATAGGTGGAAGATTGGTAAGGGTGGGCAATGGGGGTCAAGTGACTTGCCCAGGGTCACACAGCTGGGAAGTGGCTGAGGCCGGGTTTGAACCCAGGACCTCCCGTCTCTGGGCTTGGTTATCAATCCACTGAGCTACCCAGCTGCCCCCTCTAAGCTGGTATTCTTAAAGGCAGGAGTACATCTATGCCATCCCCTTACAAAAACTTTCACTTAGCCTTTAGGATAAAATGTAGACTTTTCTGTTTGGAACTCACAGCCCTTCAGATCTGGCTCAAGCCTCCCATTCCAGCCTGACTATATACAATTCCCCCCCCTACACCATTATGGTCAAGCCAGATTGGCCTAATTGATGTTTTCCATACACAAAATTCATCTACCACCTCGGCAGCTTTGCACACTCTGCCCACAATGCTATTGTTTCTTACTTCTACCTCTTGGAATCCCTAGCTCCCTTCAGGGCTTAGTCCAAAGGGTATCTCCTGGGGCAGCTGGGTAGCTCAGTGGATTGAGAGCCAGGCCTAGAGATGGGAGGTCCTGGGTTCAAATCTGGCCTCAGACACTTTCTAGCTGTGTGACCCTGGGCAAGTCACTTGAACTCCATTACCTAGCACTTAGCACTCTTCTGCCTTGGAGCCAATACACAGTATAGATTCCAAGACGGAAGGTAAGAGTTTTATAAAACAAACAAACAAAACAACAAAGGACATCTCCTTTGAGCTGTCTTTCTTAGTGCTCCCTTTCCTCTTGCCCCATCCTTTATCTATCTATCCATCTATCTATCTATCTATCATCTCCAACATTTACTAAGTTGTAAAGACGTGTGTATTTTGGATCCCAAATACCCAGTATGGGGAAAGGGAGGGATCTACACATTTCTATAGCACCTACCATGAGCCAGGCATTGTGCTAAGTCCTTCTATGAATGTCCACTTGATCCTCATAACCCTGAGAGGTGGGTGATATCATGGTCCCCATTTATAGTTGAGGAAACTGAAAGAGGTCAAGTGCCTTGCCCAGGGTCACATGGCTAGCAAATGCCTGAAGCGGAATTGGAACTCAGGTCCTCCTAACTCCAGGCCTAGTACTCTATCCACTGTGCTTGGCACCTAGTATAGATACTGGTTGGCTGATATCCAGGATCTTAGTAACAGATCTAGGACTAGATGGGACCTCAAAGGCCAAGAGATTTGGCCTCATTCATTTTACATTTAAGTAAAGCCCAGGGAAGTTAAATGACTTGCTATGGTCACATAGGTAGTAAACTTCAGAGAGAATCTGACCCCAGGCCCTCTGATGGCTTAATTGGAATGGACATTGTACTATGCTGACTCCTAATATGAAGCTGAACTAATACTTCGACCCACATCTTCTGACTCCAAATCCTGTGCTTACCCTACTAGGGTAGGCCATCCGCTGGCTGGGTAGATCAGGTGCCCCCCAGGTTAAAGCATTGCCCTGGTCCAAAGTCCTAAGCCCTTTCCACCCACAGAATGGAGGAAAAGGGAAGAGTAATTCCTTTCTTGATTGGAAAATTCCCTTTTTCCAGACTGAGGTCTTCAATGCACTTTCCCCCCTGACATGTTGAGGATGCTTCATTTGTTTCCTGTTACTTGTTTCCAGAGAGAAGGGGAAGAAATCACAGAATCTGAGGGCTGGATAGATTTATACACAGCTCTGTACAATAAACAGAAACCTCTCTATACAGATAGATTTCTAGAATAAGCTGTATAATAACCCTGCCTCACCTATACCACCCCCAAGAGTGACTCTTAACTCCTAATGATATCTTAGAGCAGGGGTCGGCAATGTATGGTTCTCGAGCCATACCTGGCTCTCTTGAGGGCCAGATAGGGCTCTTTCTGCAGGAGCCATAAAGTCCATTTTTTTTTCAGGCGCTGTTACAGGAGCGCACTGTGAGCACTGTACGGCTCTCATGAAATTACATTTTAAGAAATGTGGTGTTTATGGTTCTCACGGCTAAAAAGGTTGCCAACCCCCGTCTTAGAGCCTTGGAGCTAAGGGCTTCACTCTAGTCCTAAGTGGCAGAGCACAGGAATTCAGAGCTAAAGGGAACTTTCATTTGATATCGCCCCATTTTTGTGCTTATCCAGGACAAGAGTGTGTCCAAATGCCACGTCACCTTTCCCTCCCTAGCCTGCTTTGGCCTTGTTGATTCTGTCTACCACGCGTTCCACCCTACTTTCATCCCCAAATGTCTTCGATGCTGAGTTCTAGCTGGGCCCCCTTCTCACCTTCCTTAGTCCTCATACTTCACTCCCCTCCACCCAAGTCCTGCTGGGATGATGCTGGCCTACCTGTCTACAGTAGATCTTTGAGCATGATATGGGCCATGTCTCATTCCCTCGCTTTTCTACTGTCCTCCTTGCTTGGAAAGCTCTGCTCTCACCTCCGCCTCTTGGTACACTGGCTTTTGAGATTCGGCTCCAATGTCCAAGAGACCAGAGTAAAGCTTTAAACTGGGGGGGGGGGGGAGGGGGCGGCGGCACCTGATATACCCTCCCAGGAGAGGGCCCACCATTTGAGCCGAGATTCAAACATCAAGACTTGAGCTCAAGAAAGGTCGTCCATCTACTCTGTACGCACCGAATTAATCACATGCTGTCTCCCTCATGAGAATATAAGCCCTTTGAGGGTGGGGACTGTTGACTTTCTCAGTATCGTGCCTGGTTTATACAGCTCTCTTTTCAAAGCGCTGTGCCAACATTCTATCATTTGAATGGTGGGAAGCAGGACCTGTTATCTTCATTTTACAGCGAAGAAGAAAGGCTCAGTGACTTGTCCAGGGACACACAGCTTGTAAATGCCTGATGCAGGACTAGAACTCAGGTCTGCCCGGCCCCAAGTCCAGCATGGTGCCAGCTAGCATTTGGAATAAAGGCCTGTTGACCAAGAGACCTTAGAAAAGGCCAGTCTGCTGAAATGGACCTCTTCAAGGTAGGAACGAACGGTCCCTGACACTGAATATCTATTGTCGATATCGATCCTGGTTTTTGATTGATTGGCAAGTGCTCCCCTCCCCCCCAGGGCCTGTTGGGAAAAGTCACTCACACCGAGCCTGCTTCTACAACCAGTTTATACATAGCTCTATACAATATACAGAAACCTCTATATACAGATAGATTTCTAGAATAAGCTATATTAATTTGTCTCTCCTTTTTTACAGCAATATTAGTTTGGATCTTTCATACATTAGGTACAAAAAAGTCAGGTGGGAATGGCACGTGGAGTGCATGACTGTCTGTGGGGGCCAGAGGCGCGGTGGGGAGGGGTGAGGAGGGCCTGGTTGCTTCCTTCGTGATTGCATATGGAGGTTCAGTCGGCCCCTGGAGAATGAAGCAGCTCAGGGCCACTGAGGGCAGGGATTGGGGATGGGGGGAGCAGGGGAGAGGGAGCCGAGCCGGAGGTGGCCGCTCCTGGCTCCCTATTGGCCCAGGAAAAAAGTGTGGTGACCCCATCTATGCAGTGGCTCTTCTCTCCCAGAAGCAGAGCCTGGGAGTCTGAGGACCATTTGGGAGAGAACCTGCCCCTCCCCAAGGTAGAGGGGCCTTGGGAGCCTGGACCAGGCAACCTGGCCCTGTAACACTGTGTGGCTACAGCCTTCTGGGATGGGAAAGGAAAAGGGTGGGTGTCAGGGGATACCTGGGGCTCTGGAGCACCCCGCTAGCTCTGCCACCGGGGCAGAAGTTTGGCAGGCTGGAGGCAAGGAGAGTGGGGAAGGCAGCCCTCTGGGGAGGGTGCCTTAGAACAGACACCAAATGCCATCCTGCCCTGCCCTCGGACACAAGCTTGGAGAGCAAACATGTAAGAGCCCCATCATCTCCCTTCCTTGCTGGAGAGGAGCCGGTGCTCACAGTGAGCCTCTGAAGCAGAGTGGGGCAGGTGGGCTAGAGGTGGGAGGACTTGGCTCCCTGGCCTCATCCTTCTCATTGTGCGAGGCGGCCGCCCAAGGGCTGGAGCTGACACCACTCGGGGGCTCTTCTCCCATGGCCTGTGTCGCCCCATTGCCCAGGTGCAGCGTGGGACGTCCCCTTCCTTTCCAAGTGCCCAGGATGGAACCTCAGGAAAAGCAGGGGCTATGGTAGGGATGGTGGCCGGGCAAAGAAGGGCCCTTCCCGAGAGGGGACCTTCACTTAATGGTATTCCGATGCTCTCTGTGGAACGAGGCTGGGAATCTGAACCAGTCAGCCCCAAGAGAGGCTCCAGGGAAGGCAAAATGGAGAGGGGAGACACGGAGACAACAGAAATGCCCTACATCAGCCTGGGCAGGCTGGCAAGGAGTCTCTGAGCAGCCATGCCCCATGATTGGAGTCTCCGGGGGACGGGTATGTGGGAGGAAGAAAGCAAAAGATCCAGGAAACTGGGGGAGAAAGGGGAGGCTGGAGAGTGAGGCAGGGGTCACTGCTTCCTTAGACCCCACGAGGAGAAGCTGGCACCTCCTCAGGTAGGCACACAGACACGACTCGCCAGGCCATAGCAGCTCACTGGCGAGGGCCAGGGGAGGTCAAGCTCTCTGGCTCCTTTCCCCCTCGTGCCCCACTTCTGCAAGGAAAATGCTGTGGGAAAGCCTCCGGCACACCCGTTAGCCCTGGCCTTGTCCCTTGGGGTGGGGGGTGGGGGGAGGCTCAGTCTGGGATGGGCGCCTCTCCAGGTATGGCAGCACGGGAGATGCCGCAGGACCGCCCCATTCCGGAGGGTCCTCAGACATCCCTTTCTAAGGCAGCCCAGGCGGGCCTTCGTGCCCCCTCTTCACAGGGCAGTGGGGTCAGGAGGGGGGAGCCTAGGGCTGCCTATAAGGCAACCTTCCTGGACTCGGCGGAGGCTCCCCTTGCTGCTAACGGGGGCCAGCAGGGGGGCCGGAGCAGCAGCCCCGGGCAGGAGCTCCTTCTCGAGGCCCCCTTCAAAGGGAAGGAGGGAGATGCGTCCTAAGAGCGAGGTGGCCCAGCCACAGGGCGGAGAGGAGGTAGCAAAGGGTTTCGTTTCAAATACTGGCATCCAAGGTGTGAGGACACTGGGGAAAGGGGAGCAGGCAAGGACCCTCTCACCGAAAGCGCCCTGAGCGCCGGGCATGCATGCAGTGACTGGTCAGGAAGGCGGGCGGGAGGGAGGGGGGCCCCCCACGACCCTGCGAGCAGCGGACGTGCCTTCGGGCCCTCCTCTCTGAAGCAGGGCAGCTCCCCACGCGGCTGGGCTGATGACGCCCACTGCTGTGGCAGGGACCCACTGGCAGGCCCGGGGCCAGAGCCAGGGAGGCCTCGGGGGAGATTAGGGCAGACGCCTGGCCCTCTGACCACTGACCATCGCTGTCCTCCCAGGGCTGCCCCGGGTCTGGCTGCCCCCAGGACCCGCAGGGGCTCTGGGGCTAAAAGCTCACTTCGAAGCCTGGGCTTAGGCTGCTGTCTACACTGGCAGGGTCAATGGGAAATCCCCTCAGGGCAGGGCGGGGATAACCAGACAGGGGAGGCCCAAAGGAGTGCCGGGGAGGGGCCAGGACACTGGGGAAGTGATGGACCAGCGGGCAGCCCTTGGCAGTGCCCACCCCAGGGAGCCCCCAGCCTGAGGAAAGGCAGCTGCCTCAGAGCGGAGGAGGCAGGCCGGGCCGTCATAGCGGAAACGTCTTCGGCCGGTCTGGCGGCTTCTGTAAACATACACGCTCGGGGAGGGCTGCGCGACCCCGGCCCGGGGCTCGAGGGTCAGTGAGGGCCGAGAGGAGCTCCTGCCCCGCCTCTGGGCCCCAGGGGGAGGGCAGGGCGAAGCTGGAGTGGCCGGGCAGGGGCGGGGGCAGGCTGGGGCCCTTGGAGCTGTGACCTGGAGGAACGGCAAAGAGTGGCTTCTAGAGGTCCGGGAGAGGCTGTCGCTGGAGCGGAGAGGAGACGAATCCGAGCTGGAGGTTGCCGGGCCCCTCCTGGTCCCTTCCCGGCCCGGCCCGCTCGCCTGCCCCCCGGCTTATGGCGGACCCCAGGGGCCTTCACTGACTGGCTGAGGTAGGGAAACGGAGCCCGTGATCCCGCTCTGCTCTCGTGCGGCAGCCTCCCACCCCAGCCCAGCCAAGCCCTGCAGCCGGGGGCAGCGGGCAGGCGGGGCCGGTGACGTGCTCCGAGGAGCGGGCCCGAGCTCCCCCTGCCCCCAGAACTAGAGGGCCGAGATCATGAGGTCCTCCTGCTTGGAGGGACTGGCCGAGTGGCCGGTGGGAGAAGTCCGGATCTTGTCCGCGGCCAGGCACTCCTGACTGCTCAGGCCGGTGGGCGTCAAGTCCATGAGCTCCCCGGAGGAGCTGAGGGGGAAGGAGGGCGACACGGAGATGCCCGAGGAGGGGTCGGTGGACCCCGCGAAGAGCCGAGGGGGCTTGGGCACCAGATTGGGCTCGTACTGGGCCCGCAGCAGGATCTCCTGCTCGCTCACCGACTTGGGCAGCGCGCCGTAGTCGCCCCCGGGGCTCTCGGACAGCATCATGCAGTAGAGGTCTTGGAACGAGCTGCTCTTGCTGTCCAGGTTGAAGAGGCTGTCAATGAACTCGGCAAACTCGAGGACCTGAGGACTCGGCGAGTCCCCCAGCCGCCCGTTGTGCAGGGTCAGCTCCCCCCTGGCCGGCGCCGGGGAAGAGCCACCCTCCTCTCCGCTGGAGCGCCGCCGCGGGCTCTCCCCGCCGCCGCCGCCGTCTCCGAGCCCGGCCTCCAGAGGCTGCGTGTCCTGCGAGTGTTTGGACAGGCTGTCGGCGGCCAGCAGTTCTGTCCTCGAGCTGAGGGAAGGGTTCTCCTCGGGGATGGCCGGGTCGATGTAAAAGCAGTGGCCCTCGTCCCTCTCCATGACAGCGTGCAGGCTCGGCGAGCCCCGGATGCTGCGGAAACCGGAGGAGCGACGAGAGTCGAAGCTGTAGATGGACTCATTGTCCGACAGGCTCTCCATGGTGGCCAGCGGGGCCCGCCGGGCCTGCAGCTCCACCGACAGGCGCTCCTGGGTGGTGAGCAGCAGCAGCTCCACCGGGTCCTTCCTCGCCGGGGACAAGGCCTTGGTCTCATAGAAACCCTCCAGGCTGATCTCGGACTGGGACTTGCTCCTGCCAAGTTGGGGGGCAGCGGGGTGGGGGGGGCAGGGAGGGCCGGTTGGTAGGAGGCTCCTGGGCGGCACGGGGCTCTGCCGCTCAGGAGGGAGGCCTCCTGCCCATTCTGGGGTCTGGGTCCCCCGGGCAGGGCCCGAGCGGCCCGGGTCACTTACTCAGGTGTCACAGTGTAGTCGATTGGCTCAGTGGGTGAATGCCTAATGGAGAAGATGGCCCTTTACTGCCTGGATCTCGGGGGACGAGGCCAGAGGAAGACCCTTCAGCACCCCCTGCCCCCAGCCTGGGGCGGCCTAACCCTCAGGGACACTCAAGGTGGCACTTACTTGATGCTGCTGCTCCTCTGGGCGGCTGGCGGGGGCTCCAGGGAGTGGACGGAGCTTCCCGGGGGACCAGTAGGCAAGGGCTGCTGCTGGAAGATGAGCTCCGGGGTCAGGTCCACCTCGGTGGGGCTCACCATGACTTTGGCCGCAGACAGCAGGGCCGTCTTCCCCTTGTTGTAGTTCTCCAGCACCTGCGGGGGAGGCCGTGGGCCGGGTCACGGCTAGGGCGAGGCCCGATCCAACCCACCGGGGAGGGCCGGCAGCCCACATAACAGCCAGAGGAGACGCGGGTTCCGGGCTCGTCTTGGGCATTTACCCGCGGCCTGACTGTGGGCGAGACACATTCCCTGGGACAGCCAGGGAGCTCTGTGGCTAGAGCCAGGCCAGGAGATGGGAGTTCCTGGGTTCAAATTGGACCTCAGACACCTCCCTGACCCAGGGCAAGTCCCTTGGCCTAGCCCTTGCTGCTCTTCTGCCTTGGAACCAACACACAGTACTGAGGTTTTTAAAGAACACACACCTATATTATATACATATTCTCTATTATACATACGTATATGTAGTTATATCTTTTTTATACATTCTGGGCACTGTATTTCAACAGCATTCGCTTCCTTCGTAATCCGCTATCTTTTATTTTGTGCGTTTAGATGTTCTTTTGAGGAGGGGTCCATAAGCATCCCGCACCTGCCCAAAGGGTCCAGGACACACAAAAGCTTAAGAGCCCCAGGTTGGAGGCTCGCTGCAGGCTCCAATGTGACCCAAGTGATGGGCATCGGGGAGGCATCCTTACACCAGAAAAACAATAGCTTCTTAAAACAAAACTCTGACCTTCTGTCTTAGAATCGATATGATACTGGTTCCAAAGCAGAAGAGCAGTAAGGGCTGGGAAGTCTGAGGCCAGACTGGAACCCAGGACCTCCCATCTCCAGGCCTGGCTCTCTAGCCATGGAGCGCCCCTCCCCCAAGTTCCCCCCCATCAAGAGGCTTCTTGATCCTTCCTCCCTTCCTGCCATCAGCTAAGAGGATCGCCATTTCTCCCAGCCATCTCCAGTCTGGCTTTTGGTTCGCCCATCCTGGATTGTGACGCATCCTGCATCTAAGCTAAATGGATAAAGTGACACTATGCAGCCCCACTGAACTCCTTTTCTGATCTTAATGCAATCGGCCACTCCATGCCCAATCCTAACTGCTGCTTCTCGCCCTGCAGGGTCCTCAGGAGACAGCAACGGCGAGTTGGCACTGCCATCTCTTGGAGGACTTGCCCCACGGTGCTGCCATCCACCCAGCCTGCGGCTTTGCTCTAGCTGGGGCAGCAGCAGCAGGTGTTTTTCTCGGCTCCCGTCATCCAGTGAAAGTTGGCAATTTGGTCTCTGGTTCCTCTGCCTGACTGAACACCAGCCTGCCCTTCGAGGAACTCTCGGTGCCCGTGCTGCTGAAGCTGGCATCCCTGGCTGCCTCCAATGCTCTCCTCTCAAAGGGGGCCTTTCCTGCTCCCCCTGGCGGCCACGACTCCCTGGTCTGAAAGAACTTTGTATCTCTTCTGTACTTATTTATTGGGGTATGTAGTGCATCCCCCAGGAAAACGTAGCCATCTTGAAGAAGAGGACTTTTGCTTTTGTCTCTGTATCCCCCATGCATCTGCTGCTGCCTATGTGACAGGCCCTGAGCTGGATGGTGGGGACACAAAAACAGGAAGCAGCCCCTGCCCTCGAGGGGCCCCCTTTCTACTGGGGGTAACAACATGGACACAGACGGTCTTTCTTCTATCTTCCTCCCCCTCCTTCCTTGATTCTTCTTACCTGACCTAGGACGTCACTGGCATGGGGGAACTCCCTCTTCCAGGGCCACTCAGTGTCTTAGAGGGTGTCCTGGGGCACTCGAGGACTAAGACAGTGGCCCGAGGGCCCAGAGAGATCCTCTGCGAGGGCCCTGGCACCTGGGGAATCTGGAAAAGCGGCCCTCGAGCTTGGCATTGAGAGGAGATGTGGGGGGCAAGAGCCAGAAGGCTGGGGATGTCCCATGGGAGGAGGGGCTGGGAGGTGAAGGAGGAAATAAATGAATGTAGAAGTACAAGGGAGTGAGCCATCAGAAGGAGTCTCGGAGGGGGGCCTCAAGGCAAAGGGCCCCCGGGGGCTCTGTGTGCCAAGACAGAGCAGGTAACTCCTGGGGGGTTGAGGGTGAGAACAATCAGCACCTTTGGGCTTACAAAGGGCTTTCCATGCATCTTCTTTGATTTTTCAATCACCCCTTGACTCCGACGCTATCATTCTCGTTCAGCCAGTTTTCAGTCCTGCCCCACTCTGAGACCCCATATGGGGTTTTCTTGGCAAAGATGCCATTTCTTTCTCCACCTCATTTTACAAGTGAGGAAAGTGAGGCCAATAGGGTAATGTGACTTGCCCAGGGTCACATAACTAGGAAGTGTCAGAGGCAAGATTTGAACTCGGGCCTTCCTGACTCCAGGCCCAGCATTATTTTCCTCCTTTTGCAGATGAGGATGCCAAGGTCTGGGGGTTCGGGACTTGTCTAAGGTTACTCAGGGACGGTCCCACACTGCTCCAGGGAAGTGCTGGGGGCCAAATGCAGAATCTTGGCCCCTTCCCCGGCCGAATTCTCCTCTTCGCCCCATCACCTCCTGCCCAGGGGAGGTCCGTGGGCCGAGGAGGAGGGAGAGCGGCCTGGCCCTCTCTGCTGGGCTAGAGGCTGGGAAGGGTGGGCTTCGTGTTTCCAAGCAGTAAGCTTGGAAACAAGGCCCAGAGAGGCCCAGGGCCTCGTCCACTTCTCCAGTGAGGGCAGCCTCCCTGAGGCAGGAGCACACGCCAGGCCTGGGCCGGCTCCTCTCGGCAGTCTGGCCCAGCCTCTGCCCTTACCAGGACCTTCCTGAGCCCTCAGGGCGCAGCTTGGACAGGCAGGTGCTCGGAGTCCCTCGGGACAAAGGGCTCTCCCAGTCTCCAGCACTTGGAGGAGACGGAGAAAATCAGCTAAATTAAGAACAAGAGCCACTCCCTAATGGACTGACCACCACGGTGGACTCGCCAAAGGAGAAAGGTCCAGGCTCGATGGCCACGAGGAAGGGGGCACAAATGATCAAAAATGAAACTAAAATGGCTGTGAGGTTCTGCCTCGGGTTGGCAAAAGTCTAGGGAAGGGCTGGGGTGCAGGGCCGGCCCTCCGGCCTTCCCCATTCTAGAGCTGCCCTCCCGCACCCGATGCCATGATACCTCTATGGCCACTGGCCCGAGGAGGCGAAGGACCCTGGAGCCTGGGGGTGGCCTTCCCTTAGGGACTGAGCAGTGAGAAATGACCCATGAGAGGGACTGGGAGGGAGAACCCACCGGACCTATGCAGAGCGAGGACGCAAAGCCGGGCCAGGAAGAGATCTCTGGGCCGGCCTGAGGGGGATGTGGAAGAGAGCACAGGGGACCATCGGGGAGGAGCGGGGCAGAAGATGGGGGGCAAGGCCAGGCCTGGCCTGTTCCTTCATCTCTTCTGAGGGATGGGGAGTCATTAAGCAGGGACAAGAAGGGGAGAAAAGAGAAAGTGCCCATAAAACACCTTTCCACCCATTTAAAAAGAAACTCTGCAGTCTTGGACCGCTGGGGCCAGGGTTCAGAACCACCAAGCAGGCCACTGATGAGGAATCGGAGGCCCAGGCTAGGCGGGTGCCCTCCCTGGCCAGGGCTAAGAGGCGGGGCCTTGAGGGCCCCAGGATGGCTCCTGCTCCTGCCCCCTGGCCTGGGCCCCAGAGTGGGGGCTGGGCTCCCCCTTACCTTGTTGAGCCCCTCCATGACCACGTAAGGCAGGTGCTCGTGGAGCATGGCCGGAGAGATGATCACTTCATTGAAGGCCTTGTTGTCCCCCCAAATAGCAAAGTACGTGGGCTCCTCCTGCTCACAGCAGCTGGGACAGACGCACAGACACAGGGATCAGGGCGGTCTGGCTGCCCCCTTCTCACTCCCCTTCCTCTCCTCTGGGCCTGGCATGGGCTGAGGGTTCAAAGCATCCCGGGCCGGGCAGGGCCCCTCAGGAGCCCTAAGCAGATTCGGCAGAGGCCTGGGCTGGCCGGTGCCCCTGGGCTGCCCTTCCTCAGCCCTGGGCACAGCCCCGGTGCCTACCAGCAGTGCTCAGCCGGGTGGTTGTGTACCACGTGGATGATGCGACCGGGGGGGTACAGGGGCGTGCTGGCCGACAGCGCGATGGTCAGGTCGCTGGGGTGGGTCGAGAGGCGGTTGCTGGCCATGGCGGTCACTTCGGCCTCCTCTGGCAGCTCTGACTTGGGGATGCACTTGGTGGCCCCGATGATGATCCGCCACTGGGTTTGGGAGGAGGCAGAGAAAGGAGCCTGAGCGGCCGCCCGAGGAGCAGCGGGCCAGGGCCGGAGGGGGAGGAAGCCCCGAGGGCCAAGGGACGGCGGGTCCCGGGAGGCCCCTGGCAAGGCGGGCTGAGGCACGCTCTGGCCTCGCCCAGGCTCCCCAAGGCTGGCAGGGTCGGCCGCTCGAGGCCTTCGTGCTCTCTGGCTGTCCGGCCTTCTGGCGGGGAGGAGGCCCCGACCCCTGGGTAGAAGGCTCCGGCCCTGAGCCCCCTCACGTCCCGGGGGCTTCACAAATGCTTGTGCAGAATTCCCAGAAGGCACTTGTGCTCAGGCCTGGGCTGGATGGAGGATGACCAGCCCCTGGTCCCCTGCCCGCTTGCCTCTGTGGAATGCCCTTTGTCTGTGGGCTAAGCTGCCCGCATATCTAACTGCAGGTCTAAAGACCGAGGCCCGGAGTGGGCAGCTCAGCCGCCCCTGACCCCCAGGCCAGAGCTCGGTCTAAGGCAGCATCTGAACCCAGCTCCCCCGCCTGGCCACTGGACTCCCCCCGATACCCCCGGGGACCTGAAGAACGCAGGCCCACCCCGCGCAGCCCTGTAGCTGTCCTGGACCATCTGGGGGCCCCCTTGGTAAGGAGGGAGCGGGGGGCACCTGCTCACTTTGGGCTTGGTGCTGCGCTGAAGGACGTCCAGGAGCTGCCTGCGGAAGCCTTCGAGCTGAGAGAGCCCAATCCTGTGAGGGAGCAGGAAGGGGGCAGAGCTCAGCCACAGGCAGCAGGAAGGGAGGGCCGGCCCCGCGGCACCCAAGGGTGGGCTGAGAGGGTGACACCCAGGAGGGAAGGTGCCGGGGCAAGCCATGTCTGGGCCGTCCCTAGAGAAAACCTCCAGGGGATGAGGGGGCAGGAGATGGCGGGATGAGAGAGCCCCACAGACTCTGGGCAGGGGATGCCCGTGGCACAGAGCCGGGGAGGGCCGGAGGACACACTTGCCTGGGCACCAGGTCCTTGCCGAGGACCACGGCCGTCACAAACTCTTTGGAGTATTCCATGGCGTCCTCGCTGCAAAGGAAGCGGAGCCACGAGTCACGGGGCACCCCCAGGACGGCCTCGGGGCTGCTGCGCCCTCCACGTGATGCCCGGCACCCCCCTGGCTCACGGCTTCTGTCTACGTCTCCCCAAGTCTCTTTGGTCCCGGGCACGGGGGAACGTCCGGCCTGGACATGGCCTGGGCCCGGCGTCCCTAAGTCGCCGAGCGTCCCCGGGCGCTGCACGGGGCAGGTGACGGGGGTCCCGCTATGCTAGCTCTGCTAGAAGGGGCGGCCGGGGGCACCATGGTGCACGGAGAGCTGGGCCTGGAGGCAGGAGGCCTCGGGTTCAAATCCAGCCTCGGGCATCCCCTAGCTGCGTGACCCTGGGCAAGTCACTCCCCTGTTTGCCTCTATTCCCTCATCTGTCAAGTGGGCTGGAGAAGACAATGGCCAACCAGGCCGGGATCTCTGCCAAGAAAACCCCAGATGGGTCACGGACTCGGCCACGATAGAATGCCACAAGCCACGTGTAACACGTATGTACAGACATGTGCGCACCCACACGCATGCACACACCATGGCACCATGGAACGGAAGCGTCGTGAGGGCAGGGGCCGTGTTGCAGCGAACTCTCCCTCCTGTGGGCCTACCGAAGCCTGGTGCCGACAAGAGAATATCGAAGGGAAGAGCCCCCGGGCGCCGGGCGCGAGTGCTGTTCCAGCTCATTCTCCCAACCACCCCGGGAGGAAGGGGTGATCATGATCCCCATTTTACAGATGAGGAAACTGAGGCAGGCAGCAGTGATGTGACTTGCCCAGGGCCACACGGCTGGTGATCGGACCTCAAGTCTTCCTGACTCCGGGCCCAGCAGGGTCCCAGCAGCTGAACTGAGTGGGCCGGAGGGCCGACGGTCCGGAGCTGGTGTGAGGTCACCGCCTCCTCCTGGCCCTTCTCCCACCTGTTGCCCAGAAACGAGCCTCCCTTGGGACGGCTGCACATCCCATCCCGGGCCGGCTGCCGCCTGGGCACCCTTCTGAGGAAGCTCGCCCTGGCCTCAGCAGCCGGGGGCCCGGGCTTCTCCGGGGATCTTCTTTTCTAAAACCTTTACCAGCCAGCTTAGGGTCAGTACAAGGCAGAAGAGCGGTAAGGGCTGGGCAGTGGGGGCGAAGGGACTTGCCCAGGGTCACCCAGCTAGGAAGTGTCCAAGGCCACATTTGAACCCAGGACCTCCCGTCTCCAGGCCTGGGGCCCCCTAGCTGCCCCCTGGCAGACCTTTCTAAGCCTCAGGAATGTCTCCCCCCTTTGCCGCTGCCCAGTTCAGATCCCTCCCCACCAGGCTGGCACCTGCCTACCTCAGCAAGCCCCCTGGGGGCGAGTAGGCAAAGCACTTGATAGTTGGGTACTGAGGGCGCAGGAGGAAGGAAAGGATGGCAGCTGTGCCTGCGCCCAAAGAGTGGCCCACCACGATCAGGCCGTAGTGTTTGGTTCCTCTGCCCTGGGAGAGAGAGTCTAGTTCAAACACCAGGCACTAAGGGGCAGGAGGGCTGGGGGCAGGGGCGCCCTCAGGGCCCAGGTGTTGGGGTGCCCTGGGGCAGACTGGGCAAGGGACTCACCAGATCCCGCCCAAAGGCTTGTGACAGGACCATCTCTTGTTCTAGCTTCTTCTTGATGTACTCAGCGGAGAGGACCATCCCCTAGGAAGGGGAGGCACAGATGAAGGACCCACTCACTCAGGCCCAACTGGATGGCAAGAGACCCAGGCAGAGGCCACTGAGGAGAGGGCTGGGCTCTGCACTGACCACAAGGTCCGAGGTGGGCAACACTGACCAATCCCATCTGCTTACTGTGATGATAAGTTCCTAAGGGGAGCTCGGGGGCTCCTGAAGCAGACCCTCCACCTCAGGGGGATCTTCTAGCACAAGACCCAAGGCAGGAGGCTCAGAGCAGCTGGCAGAGGCAGGGGGACAGGCAAGATCCAAGTACCTTGTGGCCCAGCCACGTTCCGTGGTGGCCCTCCACTGGGAGGCGCTCTGCATCTCCAGTCAGATCCGTTAGGGCATCCTTGGAGGAAAGAGTGACAAAAGGAGACCCTGGGGAAGGATGCCGGTGAGGGTGGCTGCTGGGCTCTCCCCTCTGCCCCCAGCTCCTCCCCCCAGTGCTGGTGCCCCCTCAGCCCCCGACACCCCCAGCTGCCTCCTCTTTGCTCAGCAGTCCTCATTCATTTCAGAACGGATGCTCTCTACACTGACGGATGAGTGGGAGCTCACCAGGAGCAGGGACTGGCTTCCTCCCTTGTCCCCCCAGCACCAAGGACAGTGCCTGGGCCAGAGAAGCCCTAGGCCAGAGGCAGAAGGGAAGCTGAAGGACAGGCCGTGTACCTTAGGGGACAAGGTTCCTCGGATACTGATCACCACCTTCTTCTTGTCGTGGTCCACAGCCACGTAGAAGGGAGTTTCGTAGACCTGGGAAGAGGGTGGGCCAGTGTGTGAGCCAGGGCTGGCTGGCTGGGCCGTCTCTAGACACAACTCACTATTTCAAAGAGTGAGCCGGGTCGGGGAGATCCCATTCAGGTCTGAGACCATCGGGCTATCACCCGTCAGCTGGTCGAAGCAAGGCTGGCCCGAGGCTGGCCGGGCACCCCAGCCTCGCTCTCAGAACTCGGCCCAGCACCGGGCTTGGCCCTTCCCCAAACAGGGAGAGCCCATCTCGGGCCAGCGAGCCCCTTCCCCTCCCCAGAATGCCCTCATTTCTGCTCGCGTCGCCTCGTCTGATCCTTTCTTTTAGGACCAAATCCTGCGGGAAGCCTCTCTCCACTTGACCAGCCTACACCCATCTCCCTGCCTCGACACTCCTACAGCCCTTCTGGCGTGTCCCACACAATTTCACACTTTCTTATCTCCTTCTCCTACTGCTCTCCCATGGGCGCCCATGCCAAGCTGGATTCCTGCAAGCAGCCTGGGCGGCAGGGCCTCCTGCCTCCCTCCTTCTGTGGAGCCCCTCCGTGCCCAGCACGGGCCTAGATGAACAGCGAGGCCGGGGGAGCAGGGGCAGGGCAGGGCGGGCAGGGAGGCCTTGAGGCCACACAGCTGGAGGAGGGGCTCAGAACGAAGACTTCCGAGGCAGGAGGCTCAAGCTGCTAAAGGAGAGGGCTAAGGGGCGAGAGCCGGGGACGTCGCTTGTCCAGGGCTCTCACACCATCACCTTCCTAGTTCTGACCCTGGTCACCTGGGCACTGCCAGGCTCAGAGGGTGGGGAGGGGGCCGAACACCTCCACCACTCGGTCTTCAGGCTCAGTCTGACCTCTTGGCTGTTGGGCTGTTGGGCCAGAATGGAGGGTGTAGGGAGGAGTCTTACTTCTTCCCTGGAGCTAGGACAAAGCAGGGGGATCATTTGCTATTGCTTGGGGCCGGCGGGGCCCTCCTGCATCCTGCCCTCATGACAGATGCCCCGTGGCCCCTTCTCACCGCATCGTGGCACGAGGTGTAGACAATGTCCACCGAGTTCATGTTTTCGTCCAGGAAATGGCGGCGGATGGCGATGGCATTACAACCGCAGCAATTGTCTTCTTCAATGGTGACTCCAGGGGCAAAACGGGGGCGAGAAGGGCAGAGGCAGCACCTGGGAGGGGACACCACAGAGGTATGGGGGGGAAGAAGGGCCCCCCACCAATACAACAAGGGGTGCAACTCTACCATTGGCCACCAGAGGGAGCCATGACCCAACAGATCCCATGCCTGAGCCCAGAGAGCTCCATCTCTTCCCAATTTGCTGGTCTATCAGGCCAGAGCTAGGCTTTTAAGGAGGATTTGGGGGTCCACTGGGGCCTCGGTGGTTAGAACCCGGCCTGCAGGTGGGAGGTCCCGGGTTCCAATGTGGCCTCAGACCCTTCCTAGCTGGGTGACCCTGGGCAAGTCACCTAACCTGCCCCCCCAGCCCCTTGTCTCTCCCTTACTTCTCTGCTTCAGTATGGATCTGCAGGGTTTGTGTTGGGCCAGAAGGGCAGGACTGAAAAACAATGCCTGGATTTGGGGCCCCTGAGCAGCCTGTCCTGCCCAGGCGGGACGCCAGCTCCAGGTGCTTCAGGGCTTCCACTGGGGCCAGGGGAGTCAGAGGGCTGGTGATGGCCACGAGCAGGGCTGGACCAGATGCCTCTCCTCCCTCCAAGCTCTGCCCCTTCCTCTCAGCATCCTAAGCACTTGGTGGAGGATTCCCAACGTGGAGCCCCTCTTTGGCCTGCTCCTTGAACTCTTGCTCGCCGTCTGGGCCAGGCGTTTCAGCTGTTGAATGAGCCCTCATCACCTGGCCTTCTGGGGAGATTAAAGCCTGCTGGCGGCTCTGGAAACCCTCACTCTAGAGGAGCATCATCACTGCCATCACTGACAGAGGCACCGGCAATGACGAGGGTCAGGCCAGAGACAAGCAGGCCTGCGCGTCCTCTAGTGACTCTTTAGGAAAAGGATCTCTCGGCGCCCAATCATGATGCGGCGGCTGATAGCAGGGCGTACCCCCGGCTTGGGCACACAGAGGCTCTGCTCTTAGGGTTTATGGGTCGGTTTTCAGGGGCCACTGGCTTCTGGCAAAGGAGGGGCTCGTGGAGGGTGGCGGGTGATGGTGGTTTTGTTTGGGGGTTCTGGTTTTGTATTAGCAGGAATTTTTGTTTTTAAGCCCCGACTTTCTATCTTAGAATCCATATTGTGTATCTGTTCCAAGGTGGAAGAGTGGTAAGGGCTAGGCCATGGGGGTGAAGTGACCTGCCCAGGGTCACCAAGCTAGGAAGAATCTGAGGTCAGATTGGAACCCAGGTCCTCCTGTCTCTAGATCTGGCTCTCCATCCACTGAGCCACCGAGCAGTCCCTTTGTAATGGCGGTGATTTAAAAAAATTGGAAAAAGTCAATAAAACACCTAAAAACTTTTCAAGAAGATTATTGGAGGGAAGGAGACTGAGCACCTACCTCTACTCTCCCCCGTTTTAGCATGACATCAAGAGAAAAAGCCTTAGAAAGACTAAGGGAGTCACAAAATGGAGGTGACACTTGCAACTCAAAACTATTCACATCTGCCTAAAACCCTGTCACGAGGAAAGGCTCAATATGCTCCATTAGTGCCTGGATTCGCTTTGATGGGAATTGGAGTTTTGACCAAACCCCCCCATAAAGTGCTTTGTAAACGTGTAAAGAATGACACGGGAGGGCCACATCATGTGTGTGTGTGTGTGTGTGTGGGGGCGGCACAGCCTGTGGCCAGTCCACCTGGAGGGACCTCTGGTCCAAACCTTTCTTATCAGGCTCCCAGGAAGGTGCAGACCCCAGATTGGGACAGCCAAGCTCTGAAGTCCCCAGCAGCAGCCCCGGGGGGACTCAGGACCCTTCCTTGTCAGGAGCTGGGCTCTGAGGGTTTTTAGACTGATGCCCTTACCTATATGTGAAGGAAGATGTGGCCTCGGGAAATTGCCCACATGGTTAGCCCAGTGATGCCCACGAGTGCCTCAAGCCTGCCCTGACCTCTCCCCACCAGGCTGGCATGTGAGGGCCAGGATCACCAGCCACGGGCATCTCTGCCAATGGGTCCAACGTCCTCCTGGCCAGCGACCTCCCTGAGGAGGGCTGAGGGCCTAGAAACTCCCTAAAAATCAGGGCAAGGAAGACTCAGCATGCAAAGAGAAAGGGTTGGGGTGACCATCCACAGCTGCCTGCCTGATAAGAGCCAGGCGAGAGCCAGGGGGGAAGCTCCAGGGCTGTGTCCAGTGGCCACGGCTCTCCCTGCCTCCTCCAGGGAAATGCCTTCCTCCCAAAAGAGAAGCAACTGGACAAAGGGACAGTTTGGTCCACTGGGGCTCTGGCATTTAATTATAAGGTCCTGCCAAGCTCGGACATTCCAGGTTCTAGACCTCCTCTAGCTTAAGGTCTCCTCCCAGCTCAGATGGTCCATGTTCTAGGTCCCACCAGGCTTGGTTGTTCCAGGTTCTAGGCCCCCTCGGACACCCTCTGGTCTCTGTTCTAAGGGCCTTTCCAGCCTGGACATTCAATGATCTAAGATCATTTCTTGCCTTCTCATTCCAGGGGGATGGACAACTGCCTGATAAAATCGGAGCGGAGCCGAGGGCGTGTCTCACTCTTCTGTGAGGCTGCCATGGGAGGCTCAGTTGGGTGCTCGGTCAAGAGTGGCCGAGAGCCGAGGCTCACTGCAGGGCCGGCTGTGGCCTGGGCGTGGGGATGAGGGTGGCTCCTGGGGATGGGGTGCAGCGTCAGGGATCTCAGTTCTGCCTGGAAACAACCTTGGCTTCCTTCGCTCGCCTCTAGACGGGGAGCCCGGGGAGCCGGCCTACTTCCTCTCCTCGGCTGCTCTGGGCAAAGGCCCGCTCAGCACGGGGAGGATGTGCGCCTGAGCAGGATGCAGGTGCCCTGGTTCACTTAGGCGGGCCTGTCCTTGGAGGGGGAGGATGGGACGAAGGCTCGGCTGAGTCAAGGACGCAGGCATCCCTGTGGCCAGCCGAAGCTGGGTCTTCCCAGCCCAAACACAATGCCCTGAAGTGGGTCAGATGAGGGCTGGAGTGAACGCTAAAGTGAAGCCTGTCTCAGGGCCTGGGGGCACCTCTGAGAAGCCGGATGTGCCGGGCAGTTTTATTGTGGGTTTGCCCAGCTCAGAAAGAGGGACGCAGGGTGTGATGAGCTTCCCTAGGAGGGGAGAGACACACGCAGGAGAAAGGGGCAAAAATGATAGTGCTTAGAAAGGAAGGGAGGGAAGGAGGGAGGGAGAAAAGGAAGAAAGGGAAGGAGGGAGGGAGGAAGGGA
>NC_058135.1:284837926-284876687 GCF_016433145.1 Gracilinanus agilis | reverse complement strand
TTGGTTGAAGCAACATAGAACTTTTTTCTCTCAACTCTATCAAAATTATAACTAAAATGAGAAGTAATATTAATAAATTAGTTATATCTGAGTAGGTAATACTTAGATTTTCTACATTAAAAAGGCAATTTTCCCCATATCTCTAATATATAGTATTTTGAATGTATGTTTGTGTTCACCTTAGTGCCTCTTCCTAACAGCAACAATAAATATTATTTATATAGTGTTTTAAGGTTCCCAAAGTGCAATATGATCTCATTTGGTCCTCACAAAAATTCAGAGTTAGGTGAATATTATTTCCATTTTATAGATGAGGAAATTGAGGTAAATGAGGATTAAATGATTTGCCTAGAAATATATGGCTAATAAATGTGTGGGACAAGATTTAAATTAAAGTCTTCCCTATTCTGTTTCCAGGACTCTGGTGGAGAGTGTTTTGTTTTGTTTTGCATTTTATTCATTTGTTTGTTTGTTTTTTATTGTTAATTAAGAAATTTTTTCCATGGTAACATGATTCATATTCTTGCCTTCTCCTCCTCCCACCGCCCTCCATAGCCAATGTGCAATTTCACTGGGTTTTACATGTGTCATTGATCAAAACCTATTTCCATATTATTGATATTTGCATTAAGGTGATTGCTTATAATCTACATGCCCAGGCATATCCCCATTGACCCATGTGATCAAGCACTTGTTTTTATTCTGGGTTTCTGCTCCCACAGTTCTTTCTCTAGATGTGGATAGTGTTCTTTCTCATAAGTCTCTCAGAATTATCCTGGATTTGCATTGCTGATAGTAGTCCATTACATTCAATTGTGCCACAGTGTATCATTCTCTGTGTACAATGTTCTTCTGGCTCTGCTCCTTTCATTCTGCATCAATTCCTGGAGGTCTTTCCAGTTCACATGGAATTCCTCCATTTCATTTTTCCTTTTAGCACAATAGTATTCCATCACTAGCAGATACCACAATTTGTTTAGCCATTCCCCAATCAAAGGACATTCATTAATTTTCCAATTTTTTGCCACCACAAAGAGTGCAGCTAAAAATATTTTTGTACAAGTTTTTTTCCTTAATAACTCTTTGGGGTATACACCCAGCAGTGATATGGCTGGATCAAAAGGAAGGCAGTCTTTTAACGCCCTTTGGACACAGTTCCTTATTGCCATCCAAAATGGTTGGATCAATTCACAACTTCTGGTGGAGAGTATTAATAACCTTTTAAAAAACATCTTTAAAAAGTATTACAATCAATAATTGTGTTCATTGTGGCCTTCAGTCTAAGAAAACTACAAAGGAAAGGAGGGAAGGGAAATAGCAATATATTAATGGAAACTTTAGTTCAGTGTTGCAAAATTGGACACTTTATTAATGTGTCCAATTAATAATGGACAATAATTATTATTATTATCCATTACTAAAACAGTTCTGAAATACTATGGAAACATCATTATATTGGTAATAGATAATAAAAAGTCTACCATGAGGGTCAGTTTGAAATCCAGTTTAAGTAACAGAGCAGGAATAGAAAAGAATATGATAATATGAGTTCTTTTAAAACTTCAGATAAATATAAACTTCTAACACATTTTAAGCTTTAGAAAACTGAGCTTCAATAAAAAAAAACCCACAGTATTTTAATATGTCACTATGGATAGACTATCTCAGAAAAGTAAATGATTCTCTGATCCTTGAATATTAAATACTTTAATAGTATCATCATGTGTGGATTCAATTAACCTTTCCTGACATCTGTGGCAGAACATTTTAAGGGATCTGAGGCATGAAAATAGAAGTTGCAATTTAAAACTGACCCTAAATAAATTGAACAGTTTACATTAATAACATTTTTAAAATAATGTAACTTGTCCAATATCTCAACCTATTTTAAAATGCATATCAAACTCCTGAAAAGTTGTCCAAATAACTTACTAAAAAAACAGAGTTTAAGTATTTTATTTTTACCCTAAGTCAGACTATAAAGTTTCTAGATCAGTTGATTCCTTGCCACGCTACAACTTTTAATTTACTTAAATTATATTTTCCTTCTTATTTAATGATGAATTATTATAAATTATAGAACATTTGAATTGTAATGGAGAGTAAAGGTCATATAGTTTATACTGTGACTGAAACCTCTTTATAATATCACTGACAATTCATCTTCTACATAATGACCCTCCAGGGTCATGGTACTCTGCCTCCCAAAGCAGCCTATTTTACTTCAGTAAGTTTTAATTGTTAAAGTGTTCTTCATGATATGGTGATAAAATCTTTCTCTCTGTAGTTGTCATTCCACTGGTCCTAATTCTGTTTCCAAGTTACAAATCAAAATAAAATTTCCACATGAAAATTTTTTAAATTATCCAATCAGCTTGGCAGTTAGTGCTCAATTATTCATTTTCTATATGGTAAAATATATTAAAAATGAATTTGGATTGATAAATGTAGGCTTTTAAATTGTAAATGATGCAAATATCAAATTGCACAACCTGATTTAATAGTGTAGGTGAGTTGCTTGTACCACCAAAATTCATCTAACCCTGCTTTAATTTGCTTTTATCTTCTCATATTCTAGTCAACATTCTGCAACCAACCCATTGTTTTCTATTCTTAACTATATAAAAAAGCACTAAAATTTGCTTTTGCTGTGTTTATGATTTAGAAAAATTTAAAGTGGCAGAATTGTCCTTTTCTCACATAAGCAACCATCTTATTTAGCTATTATTTTAGAAACCTGGTAGGCTATATTATAACAAGGAGTTTTCCCACCAAATTGTTTAATCAATAGTTTAATCAAATGAGCATTGAAACATTCAAAATGGTCTCTTGGCTTGGATTCTAAAATTTTTAATGTTATAAAGAATAGAAAAGGCCATCTATTCTAACCATCTTAATGGAATAAATGTACTGCCTTGCATTTAAAGTTCAAAAATTACCTGCTTGAGTACAGGATTATCATCATGTCTAGACAATATTTCATAAGGAAAAGGCCTAGGGATTTAGTGGCTTGTAAACTCAATGAGTCAACAGTATGACTCAGCAACCAGAAAACGTAATGCAATCTTATGCTACATTAATAGAAGCCCAGTTTCCAGAATGAAGGAGATGATGGTTCTTTCTATTGTACTCTATTGGACCTGATCAGATGAAGAACTTTGTCCATCCAGAGGAGGGCAATCAAGATAGTTGGACAACCCCAATTCATGCCATGTCAGAATGAATCAAAGGAACAGATAAGTTGTCATTTGGTCAAAATCTTTGCGACCTCATTTGGCGTTTTCTTAGCAGAGATGCTAGTGACAAATAAGGTTAAGTGACTTGGCCAGGAACACATAAATAATAAGTGTCTGAGACCAGATTTGAACTCATGAAGATGAGTGTTCCTGAATTCAGGGACTCTACCATACCATGTTTGTTCAAGTTCAAGAGGCAGGTTGAACTTAAAAAGGAAGAGATGTAAACTGATAACTATGGTCTCTAAATGTTTTAAATGTCTTCTATTCAATTAAACAAATATTTTTTAACCAAAAGCAAGGTCAAGGCATTGTGCCATTTGGAAGACAGAATAAACTTATTCTGCTTGGTCTTATATAAAATGAGGATTTCCAAATCAGTCCAAAAGCATTTATTATCTGTCTACTATGGACTAGGCACTGCTAACTACTGAGAATAGGCAAAATACAATCTATTTTTTTCAAAGAGTTCACAGTTCAAGTTTGTTTTCTGCTCCAAGATTTTCTTTGATTCCAATTTACCTGCTAAAAAATTGAAGACCAAAGAGGATCAACCTGGCTTGTCCAAAGTTATTCGGTGTACAGAACCAAGCCTAGGGCACTTATCCTGAAATCTTAGGTTCTCAGCATTCATTTTTTTATATCAGGTTGTGTCCTTACTCCTTAAAATCTAAGGCAATGATTTGGAATATTCTGGGAATAACAAGGGAAGAATGTCTTCAAGAGAAGAAGTAAAAAACCTCTTTCCCTGCCTCAATTTTCCTCCCTACTCCCTGAAAAAAAAAAGATGGAAAAGAGGAAGGCAGACTAGAAAGGGAAGGTTTTTATAGGGTTCAAAATCCTCCTATTCAGAGCTTTTTTTATGACTGGTTGTCTTTGTCTTTCAGTATACACAGACAAGCTGTGCACCAGTATTTCCTGGTGTGGACAACGCCTGGCTACACACATTGCTCCAAAGGAGCCTTGGTCTGTGGACAAAAATTGATAAACGAAAGCAACCCATTGAAAAGAGCAATAGGAAAGGGACCTTCAGAATTCTATTCTCAAGAACTGGATCTTTTAAAATATCTATAAGTCAATCCCTTATGGAGGTATTTTAGTGGTTTCAAGGTACAAATTACTGTTATAATAAAAAGAGTAAGTAGTGATGAAACTTTTTTCTTGAAAGCAAATGTTGTCTGTTGCTTCTGGCTACCAAGATATCCCACTTGGGGCTGCAGAGCTCAAGGTTAAAACCAAAGTACACTGATAAACAGTGAAAGAATATGGAATTGAACTTTTTAAGATGCCAGTGCAAAGAGAGAGAGAGAGAGAGAGAGAGAGAGAGAGAGAGAGAGAGAGAGAGAGAGAGAGAGAGAGAGAGAGAGAGAGAAGGCAAGGAGAGAGGGAGGGAAGGAGGAAAAGAGAGAGAGAGAGAAGCAGAAAGACAGACAGAGAGGGAGAAAGAAGACAGAGACTGAGAGAGTGAAGCAGAGGCAGAGGAAGAGGAACAGAACCCTAATGGTCTCTCCAAAGCAGGGGACACCTCTGATCCTTCTTTTCTCTCCTTCCCCTGAAGTCCCAGACCCAGGGCTCTGCGCCCAGGGTCTGCCTGACTGACCGCAGGTTGTATGTCCGAAGGTTCCTCTGCCTCCTCTTGGTGGCCCTCAGTTTGACGAAGGTCCGTCCCGTGGGGTCAAAGACACAAAAGACAGTGATGCAGACGCTCAGGATGACGACCCAATTGCAGACAACCATTCCTGGGGGGTGCAGGGTGGGAGGAAGATGGTCAGAGTTTGTCTGGAGCCTGGCCTCCAGGCCTCCCTGCCTCCCCTGTTCTTCAAATGGTAGAAAACAGGAGGAATGAGAGCCCACGCCGACCACTCCCGATTCCACAGACACACAGACCAAGTCTGGCACAGAGGTGGCCTAAGACCACTCTCCCGTTTTACAGCCTGACCCCAGAAGACGGAGGATCCTCTCCATGTAGGAGGGGGTGGACTACAAGAGGGGAACGAGCCAGCCGCCGTTGGGGTCCCTCACTGCCTTTGGTTAGAAGCCAGTTCTTCCCAAGAAGGCAGTGACAAAGGAGGCATCTTTTAAAAGCATCAACAAAGCTTTTTTCTTAATCTCGAGCCTCAGAGAACGACGTGCTCGAGGTCACACAGTCTGCAAGTGTCAGAACTGAGATTCAAATCCAGATCTCCTGACCCCAACCAGAAGGCCCGAGAGGCCCAGCTGCCACCGAGGGAGGGTCTACAAAGGTGCTTCACAGCTTATTGGCCGACGACTGACTGACTGCTGGGAGAGTAGAAGTTACTGTCCATCTTGGACTGAGGGAAGCGAAGCTTCTCAGTGGGGGCAGCCGCTTGCCCAGGGCTGCCAAGCTGGGACCTGGCCCTCGATCTGCTCCGGCCCCTGGCCTTCCAGAGGTCACCCGCCCTGCTCGGCTGGCTCTCTTCCCTTCTCCAGGGGGGCAGGAGGAGGGGTTGGGGCTCTCATCCCCCAGGCCTGCCATGACGTCCTGTCACATGCATGAAGGAAGAGGCCCGGCAGCCCAGATCAGGGTCTTTTGATAGCCCTGATAGGGGCTCTCTGGAGCTCTCGAGTCACCCCAGTGGGGGCTCTCCGGCGGCCCAGATGGGGACCTTTTGGCGGCCGGACTGGGGCTCTCCAGCTCTGGTCTCAGCTCGGGGGCTGGTGTTGTCCCGTGGTGGGGCCTTCTGAAATGGGGCTAAAGGACTAGTGATGGGGCTCGGCTAGCGAGGGGCACCCCCGAAGCCTCCTTCCCCCCCTTTGCAGCCGGGCTGTACCGAGGGTGACGTTCTTGGCCGTGACGTCGTTGCAGGAGTTGTAATAGTGGGTGAGCCAGACGATGCCCACGATGGCGTAAATGAACTCGATCAGCAGGATGGCTACAAGAGAGCAGAACACGGGCTGCTGAGCCCCCACCTCTAGAGGCCCCTGGGCGAGCCCCCCGGCACCCAGATGCCCTGCCCCCTGCCCGGGTGTCCTGGCACTCTCCCACAGCACGGATCTGGAGGCCTCGCCGTGTCTCAGGAAGGAAGGGAGGAGCGAGCCCGGCCGGCCGGACCTCCCGACGGTCAGCTCACTGCTTACACGGCTCTGGCCTGGGCGCAGAGGCAAGCGCTGGGGGCAAGCCCGAGCGGACAGACGGCCCCAGAGGGGGCGCCCGGGGGCTTACCCAGGCGCACGTAGAGCACATACTGCATGGACTCCCGGGGCTCCGTGTAGAGGATGCCGCCCCGCATGCTCAGCCAGATGATGGCCATCTCGGCGATCATGCAGCTCAGGAGGATGCCCAGGTAGCCGCGGCCGTGGTCCACCAGGTTGAGGGAGCACGCCTCGTTGGGGTTGTACGCCAGGCCGAAGAGCACCACCGAGAGGATCACAAACCTGCCGGCCGTCGGCCACGCGGTCAGTGGCCGGCCGCAGGAGCCCCTCCCTCCAAGGCCACCCCACTGGGGCTGCCCGGGCCTCGCAGGGCACGGACACGGGTGTCTGGGGGTGAGGCGGGGGGAGGGGGCCCTTCCCCCCCCCCACCATGGACTCCTGCGGACCGCCAGGCAGGCAGGGCGAGGCGCCCCCCCACTCACCAGGTGGTGTGCAGGAGGAAGAGGAAGATGGCGGGCAGGACCAGGTCGTCGCTGCCCACAGACCAGCGCCGGCGGAACACCACGATCCCGGGCATGGCTAGCGGGTCCGGGGAGGCTCAGCAGGCACGACGCTCTCCTGCAAAGGGACGAGAGCGCCCCGTGGGACAGCGGCCCTCGAGGGGGCCCGGCTTCTGCTGCTCCACGCAGGCAGCCCCTGCCCAGCCGGCACCCTCGGCCGTGGGGTCTGCCTCGGAGGAAGGGGACGGAGAGCCGGCCTGGCCAGGGCCGATGGCGGCCCTCACGAGCGCTGAGGGGCCCCTGGCAGCGCGGGGCCTGGACGGGGAGGAGGGCGGCCCCCCACTCTGCTGGCCTCCCCCCTGCGGCCTCCCCACTGACACACACTCTCCGGACCCTGACCCTTGGAGAAAAGGGAAGGAGAGACCCAGGAAGGGCGCAGGGAACAGAGAAGGGCCAGGAGGCCGAGCGGCGGGAGGCTGAGGGCTAGGCCGGCAGAGTTCTGCTCCAGAGCTTCGGCCCCCCACTGACCGCCCGCCCTGTCCATGAAAGCGCTGCCCGCGTGGGCACAACCAACAAGAGATGGCACGGGCTCTCCGGGCCAGGGCAGGGTCGGCTACTTCTCGGCGGCCTGAGCTCTAAGGGCTTTCTGGGGCGGGGGGTGTCTGGACGGCCAGCAGAGACATCTTGACCCTCTGGTAGCCTCCCCGGCCCGGGGCCTCTCTAGCCAGGGTCTAAGAGAAGCAGCAGGAGAAGCGCAGAGCCCGCCAAGGCTGAGGCTGGGAAGGAGCCGGGGCTCGAGAGCCCCCCCGAGAAGGACAACATTCAGCCTGGGACGCTCCCCCAGACCCCGTGCTCTGGGCAGGGGGTGGCATGGGGGGGGGCAAACTCCTCATCTAGCCATGAGAGCCCCTGGCTGGGCACAGCCGCCTCGTCTGGTCAACAAGGGCTGTTCTGAGCGAGTGGAGGGCGGGCAGTGGGCAAGCCAGAGTCCTGCCTCTCCACCCAGGAAGGGGCATCGTCCCATTCTCTGAAGAGACCGTGTGGGTTCTGGGAAGAGGGAGAAAAGGGCCGGGAGGACAAGGGGGCGTCAGGAGCCAGAGTCGGAGCAGAGCCCAGAACCAGGGGCCTCCCCAAGAAGGTGAGGCCTGAGCCAGCCCCATCCCAGGCCAAGCCTTGTCCTGTCAGCCCCAGCCCCGGGCGGCCCCCTCAGACTCAGGCCGGAGGGGCTCCAGACTTCTGACCTCGCACCCCCCCCCCACAACTACTGGTCACTGCCTATTTGTCCTGCCTCGTCTACACATAATGGGTGGTAAGGAGAAACAGGGAGCTCCCCAAGGACAAGCTTTTCCCAAGGGGAACCCCAGGAGCCTTGTTGGGATCTTGGGGCACAGATTAGGCCCGATGTCTGCCCCTGCCTCTCGCCCGGGCAGGCTGTGTGGTCAGCCCACAGGAGGGGGCGGCCCCCCTGAAGCTCCAGCCGTCCCCCCATGGCTGCCGGGAGCACAGGCCACAGGAGCCCTGGAGGGGGCCGGCCATGAGCAGAGTCCCAGGTTCGAGTTCTGGAGCTGCTGCTAGGGCCGAAGCTCCTCTATTTGCAGATGGTCTGGCTGGGGGAGCCAATCCTAAGCTTCCTCTGGTCCCTCCTAGTGCCGGGCACTTCCCAGATGGATCCGGCCTGGAAACGGGGCCAGGACTAGCGTCACGAGCTGGGCCAATCGGTTCTGAGGGGTCCTCCCGCTGCCGCCTGAAATCCCACCATGATGACCATTCCTTGGAGTGAAATACATCTCCCCTCCATCCCCACAGAACTCCCTGCGGCTCCCTCTCTCTGGACCCCGGAGGGCCCGCAGCCAGGGCCCAAATGCTAGAATGCCACTCGGCGGCCCCCTCTGAACCCGCAGCTCCCTCTGCCCTCCACGGGGATCCCTCCATCTGGGGAAGCCCCTGAATGGCACCTCACAAGCCTGGCACCGTCTGGGCCGCGGGGGCGACAGGGTGTGCCGGAGAGGCCTCCCACCTCCCCGAGCCTGCGGGCAAGGCGTGCCTACGCTGCGGTGCTCGGCCAGGACGGGATGACTGGCCCTAGGCTGGGTTTGCTTCCGTGGCACTCACGGGCAGCTTCCCATGAGAACCGGGCCGGAGTTCACATCCCAGCCACACCGCTTCCCACACTCTGGCTAAGGCACTTGGCCTCTATGGGCCTCAGTTTCCTCAGTCTGTAAAATGGGGGGCTTGGTGATCTCTAAGGGCTCCCCCGGGGCCCCCCTGGGCCCGTGTTCCACTTTCCTGAAGGCTGCCCCCTCCCTTTGGGCCTTTCTGGGCACACGCCGCAGGGAGAGGCGCTACATCAAGCCCTTAACGTCTGGGCTGGGGTCCTTCGAACGCAGAGAAAGAGGGTCCGACCGAGCTCAGAACGGGCTATGGGAAAGAGGCAGCCTGGCCGCTGGCCACCCCCTCCTGCAGTCCATCCGTTCACCCCAGAAGCATTCAGCAAAGGCCGGCTACACTCTGGGCCCACTGCTCGGGGCCAGTCCCCAGGACCAAAGGCCTGTCCAGAACTGGTGAGGCCCAAGGAGACGGGAGCAGGTACTGGGGATGGGGAGGTATTAGGGAGGGCTCCAGGGGGGAGCCGGAGGAGCATGGCCTGGCCAGAGGGACGGACCCCCCACTCTGGGAGAGCTCCAGACCAAGCCTAGAACCGGGAACTTGATCCTAGAGGCGGTGGGGGCGGGGGAGGGCTGCTCAGGCCTGTCCTTTAGGAACAGGCAGGGCAGAGGGGAGGCGGAGAGCCATAGAGCCCAAGGACAGGGGCTGAGGCTGAGCCATACCAGAGGAGGCAGGCCTGGGGGTGGGGTCCTGGGACCCCCGCTCAGCGTGTCCTTAGAAAGAGGAGCCCCCCAGATGGGAGAGGGGGGCCCCTGGATGCCGAGATGGCTCCCCAGCTCTTTCCTGCTCTTCTGGCCCTGCCCAAGGCCTGTGGTTTGGGGAGCAGCATCTCTCCCAAGGAGGGACTCTGAGATTCAGACAGGAGGAGGGCGGGGGGCGCCTCGAGTCTCTTCCTTTCTAGGTCACCCTCCGTGATGTCAGAGCGCAGGGGAATCAACAGATGTGAGGCCAGCTCGCTCCGTGGGCTCCAGGGAGCTGGAATCTAGGGCACAGGGAACTCGGGGCCCACAAAAGAGACAGTGATGAGAAGTGGGGAGACTCCTCCCCCTGCCCCACCTCTGACCTCCAGGTTGGTGCTGGACCCCTGCGCTGGCTCGGGCTGGCGGGGCACTGAATGGGAGCTTTCTTTTGGCCTTACAGAACGCAGGAGGAAAAGAGGGAGCAGAGGCTGCATCTTGCCCAGACAGCCTCCTGCAGGCAGGTCCTAAGGCCCTCTGGAGCCAGAAGGGGCCACAGAGACCACCGAGTCTAACCTCCCTCCCCCCCCCCCCCATTTTATACACGAAAACTGAGCATGAGAGAACTCATTTGTCCAAGAAGCCACAGAAGTTAGTAAGGATTTGAACTCAGGCCATCATGCTTACTCGAGCTGTCAGCGGAGCCCTCAGAGCCACAGACTCCGAGGCAGGGGACTAGAAAGCCTCTAGGCCAACCCCGCATTTTACACCCGGACACCAAAAGAGGCATTACTCCGGGGGACAGCGAGCCAGCAATGGCCCAAGGACTGCCCTGGCTCCTTCAGCCAGTCCTTGAGGGCTCTGTTTCCTTAAGGCCCTGGGATGACACCACTCGAGTTCCTCCACATCTCACCCTGGCCCAGAAATCCAGCCCATCTCCCCTTATCCCCTGCAAGTTGGATTGTTCCCAGACTCCCCAGGAGAGGCAGCCGTTTAACACAGAAGCACCCAGAGTCACCCCAGGGAGATTCACACTCGTGAAGATGTGTCGCCTCTCGCCTAAGTCTGCAAAATCCCGGGGAGCTCCCTCGCTGTTGGGAAATCGGGAAGGAGCCCCGAGGAGCCCTGCCTTGTGGCCAACACTCCCCTCACCACCAAATCGTAAAGGGTTTTGGCAGGAGCCTGGGCGTGGCTCACTCTCCCCATCTCTGGTCGCTCCTTCTCGGTCTTCTCGGCTGGCTCTTCAGCCCTAACTGTGGGTGCTCCCCACAGATCTCTCTACACTCTCGCCCAACAACCCTATCAGCTCCTGGTTCTACACAGTCAACTCCAGTCTCTTCTGAGCTCCAGGCTTGCTCCTCCTGCTACCTTGTGGCCATTTCAAACTGGCAACCATAAACCCCTTTGATTCACCCCGACCAAAGCAGAACTCTTTATCTTTCCCCCAAAACTTAGCCCTCTTCCAAATTTCCCTATTAAAAAAAAAATAAACCCTGACCTTCCATCTTAGTATCAATACTGTGCATTTGTGCCAAGGCAGAAGAGTGGTAAGGGTAGGCAATGAGGGTTAAGTGACTTGCCCAGGGTCACCCAGCTAGGAAGTCTGAGGCCAGACTGGAACCCCAGGACCTCCCGTCTCTGGGCCTAGCTCTCCATCCCCCGAGCCACCCAGATGCCCCCTTCCCTATTTCTTTTGAAGACGCCACCATCTTCCTGGCCACCCAGGTTTTTATTTAGAATATTTTCCCATGGTAACATGACTTATGATTCCCCCCACCCCAGAGCTGACAAGCAGTTCCACTGGGTTATACATGTATCCTTGTTCAAAACCTATTTCCATGTTATTCATATTTGCAGTAGAGCGATCTTTTAACATCAAAACCCTAATCACATCCTCATCAAACCACGTAATCAATCCTATGTTTTTCTTCTGCGTTTCTACTCCCACAGTTCTTTCTCTGGATGTGAATAGTGTTCTTTCTCCCAAGTCCCTCGGGATTGTCCTGGGTCATTGCATTGTTACTAGTAGCAAAGTCAGTTACATTTGATTGTGCTACAATGTATACTCTGTGTACAACATTCTCCTAGTTCTGCTCCTTTCACTCCATATCACTTCCTGGAGATCTTTCCAGTTCACATGGAATTCCTCCAGTTCTTTATTCCTTTGAGCACAATAGTATTCCATCACCAACAAATACCACAATTTGTTCAGCCATTCCCCAATCAATGGACACCACCTTCATTTTCCAATTTTTTGCCACCACAAAGAGTGTGGCTATATTTTTGTACAAGTATTTTTCCTTATTATCTCTTTGGGATACAAGCCCTGCAGTGGTTATGACTGGATCAAAGGGCAGCTGGCCACCCAGGTTCTTAACCATCTCCCTTGTCCCACACCACCAATCAGTTGCCCCCATAGCCAATCATCGTTGCTCCTCAGTCAGCCACCACCTCAGCTCAGGCCTCACCACTCCTTCCCCAAAGGGCCACAACAACTTCCTGAGGGGTCTTCCCACGTTCTCCCCTCCCTATGGTGGCCCCCCCCCCCCCCCGCCCGGGCCCGGAAGGCACAACCTCATGGTGCCTCACTTCTTTCAAGCAGCAGATTTTACATGAAGCCTTTGGCTACCTCTGCTAGACAGTTCCTCCCTCCCAGACTACCTAGGGGGTTTCAATGGTTTGGGCTGATTTGTATCCATCCTCAGCAGTTATTCCTTGTCTGTGTGTTAGAGACATGCGCTTGCACAGTCCATGTTTTCCTTGAGAAGAGGACTTGTTTCAATCATCATCTCAGTGTTCCCAGAGCTTTGCACAGTGGCAGGCACACAGTAGGTGTTAATAAATGCCTGCTGCCTAAGGGACACTGCAGTGTTTCTGGAGAGTGCCATCCCCAGGAACCAAGAGGGGAGTCAGGTCAAGGATGGGCCCCTGGTTTTGCTGAATGATCTCCCCAAAGCTCTTCCCCACTGGGCGAGCTCTTTGATGGCCTTCCAAGGAGGGCCCAAGCCCTTGCTTGTTCCTATTTAGATAACGATCATGATTGTGACGATAGCTAACATCTCACCTGACCCCATCAAGAGCCCTCTGTGGTAGGCAGAACAATGACCTTCTTTCTACTCATGACAAAACAGGCTGAGAGTTAAGTGATCTTTCCCAGTTATGGAGCTAGAGGGGCAAAGGCAAGACCGGAACCAGACTTCCTGACTCCAAGGCCAAACTTCCATCTACCAAACCATCCAGCTGCCTCCATGGAATCCTTCCTTTTGCACGAGGCCCAGTCAGACTGGCAGAGACCCAAAGAACCCCAGGAAGCCCCAAGATAGCTCTTTTCTTGGCTGAGGCCAAGACTGGCAGGGACTAATGATTTGGGTCCTGAGAGCTGGGTCCATGGCTTCTTGTTGAGGATCTTACACATGTCTACTGACAGCAGCATTTAATTGATATTATTGGAGTCAGAGTACCAGTTCTTCTCAGAAGCTGCCCTGCTCTCCCTTGTGGTCAAGGATAGTGCCCTAGAGAGTCCTCGGTACTTGCTTAGCCACTCAGGCACTTGCCCCCTTTTCACTGGTAGTCTACTTCCTTGTCTTTATTTCTTAACTCCTCTCAACTGTAAGCTCCCAGAGGGCAAAGTGTCCAGCATGGGGTCCTGCACAAAGAAGATACTTAAAAAAGGATGCCGATAAAGACTGCCCAGAGACCTTTTCAGCTCTCTAAATAGAGGAGGCAGTCACCCTGCAGTCCCACAGGCTAACCTGGAGAGAGCTGAGTGGGCCCAACATCAAGTGAGCATCCTTGGATGGAATATGGCCACTCTTTCAAGATGGCCATCTTGGGGATTCATCCTCTTAGTAGACAGGATCCCTTAAAGCTACAGGAAAACCTCTAAAGTCCTGGGGGTAAAGAGAAATAGCCTTGAAGGCAGGAAGACCTAGGTTCGAGTCCTGCCCGACCTCTATGTCATTCTGGCCAAGTCCTTCAACCACTCAGTAATAGAGCTGCAAAGGAGCTGCTGACTGCCTTGTTCTCCCAGGAGTTCCCTAAGCCATCGAGTCCAGGAAGAGAATGTGAGGGGCCACGAGAGCTTCTCCTCCCAAAGAGGAAGTCCAGGGCTCCTGGCCTACTTTCTTTATGCATGAGAAACAAGAGGAAAGAAAGAGAGGGAAGGAAAGCCGAGCGAAGACACAACCTCCTCCTGTCCCGGAGAGGACAGACGGCATCTCTAACTCTTCTGTCTGCAAACACTTCTCCTTTCCGAAGGGCCTTCATGCACATTGTTCCATCCTCCTCTCACAACATTCTGAAATCAGTAAAATGGGAATTTTCTCATTTTGCAGATGAGGAAGCTCTAGCAAAGGGGAGCTCAAAGGGGACATGACAAGTCAGAGCTGAAGCTGAGCCAGGAGCTCAGGCGGCCACCTCATAATCCAGGGGCTGATCGATATGCCCCACTGGAAGTCCTTAGGACTCCCCACTGAAATGCCCCAGGAACCTCTGAGGAAGTGAGAGGAAATAGCTCCAAGTGCCTAACTTTCCTTCCTTCCTTCCACCCTTTCTCAGGCCATCCTCCTGATGTGCTGAGCTTCTGCTGGGGTGAGCCAGCCTGGCCCAGGAGGGAAGCCAGGCTCTGAAAGACACCGGCCGGCAAGAAGGAGGAGAGGGAGGTGAGAGAGCACGCGTAGGCTCGGGGCCACGTGTAACACCAGCCTGTGCCTGCCTGGGTGTGTTCAACCCAAGTCAGAGACCTGAAAGCTGTTGCTTTTCACACATCAGATGGGCTGGAGCAGAAGCAGAGCTGATCTGGCCCAGGGCTGGGTCCGGATTTCAGAACAAGAGGGGCCTGTGTAGCGCTTCGCTAGCTCGCCATGCCCCTGACAAGTGTCTGCAGGGCCAGTCTGCGAGACCCACACCTACCATGGAGAGTTCTAAGCCTCCCAGAGCAAGGGCCTTCTTTTCTCTGGTCGGGGGGTCTTGGAAAGGGAACCCCTCCCCATCCCACCCCACCTGGCCAAACAAGGTGCTTTCAGGGTGGTGGGAGCAGAGAGCTCTCTGTTAGGGGCGACCCCTCTGGCAGGCTAGCCAGGGCCCAGGAGGCTGGCTCCAGGGTGAGTCTCCCTCCTCCCTCCTTCCCTCCCAGAGGCTCTGCTCCTCTTCTTCACCATAGTTCCATCTAGTCCCCAGCTTCTTGTTCTCACGCTAATTATTTTACATTTGTCTACACTGAACTGAATTTGCCATCTGCTGCTGGCCCAGTCATCGACACCAGCCAACTCTGTTGGAATCTGGTGTTTTTGTTTCCTCGTATTTGTTCGGGAAATGAGGAACATATTGTAGAGAAATGAGAAGGGGCTAAAGAGGTGCGCTGGTCCCTCCCCTAGAGACCTTTCTCTTCTGGCCTCCCCCTCATCTCCTGGCTTTTGGTCTAGGCTCCGGGCCCAGTTGGTTTGAAAGATTCAAGTGTTTCCCGTGAGGGGCTGTTCTGGTTCTCGATGCCAAATGACTTGTTTTCCATCAAGAAACGTGTTCTTCCCCCTTTGGACCTGTTCCTCCTACTCGGAACCATCCCAATTCCTCCCCCCACCCCCACCATGGGGTCTGCATCCAGCCAGTCACTAGACAGATGCAGTCTCACCAGATAACTCTCTACCCTTTCAGCAGCTCTTTGCCCCAATGACCAGGTTTGGTTTGGTTTCTAACGCCTCACCTTCCATCTTAGAATCAATATTGTGTATTGGTTCCAAGGCAGGAGAGTGCTAAGGGCTGGGTAATTGAGCGACTTGCCCAGTCACACAGCTGGGAAGTGTCTGCGGCCAGACTGGAACCCAGGACCTCCCGTCTCTGGGCCTGGCTCTCTAGCCACTGAACCACCGACCTGCCCCCTTAGTGACTATGTTTTGAATCCCTTCCTTTGAG
This sequence comes from Gracilinanus agilis, assembly GCF_016433145.1. Classification (NCBI taxonomy): domain Eukaryota; kingdom Metazoa; phylum Chordata; class Mammalia; order Didelphimorphia; family Didelphidae; genus Gracilinanus; species Gracilinanus agilis. The sequence goes on along the minus strand of NC_058135.1, from coordinate 284,861,084 downwards.
GCTGACTGGAGTCAGAGTTTTGCAGAAGCTACAGACCAGCCTCAGACACTTCCCAGCTGTGTGACCTTGGGCAAGTCACTTGACCCCCATTGCCCACCCTTACCATTCTTCTGCCTTGGAGCCAATTCACAGTATTGACTCCAAGATGGAAGGTGAGAGTTTAAGGGGAAAAAAAAAAAAGAAAAAAAAAAGAAGCTCCAGACCACACAGAAAAAGTTGAGAAACTTCAGAACACCCAAAATATACGTATGAAGTGAGTAACATCAATATGTTCTTCTTGTTCTACCCTAAATCTACACAATTTCTTTTTTAAAGTGAAAACAGGTAAAAGGTAGTTTGCGAAAAGAAGGCCAAAGCCCGCAGATGACACACAAAGACTAGCAGTGGAGAGACCTTAGGAGGTTTGGCAACTCCCGAGTGCCTATGACGTACTGTAAATGCCCTGTAAGACAAAAAGAAAGTGCAGACCTCCTCTGGTTCGAAGGGAGGGCCAAAACACTCTCCTCAGATTCTGCAGGTGGCCCCCAGCCCCCACACTGTGGAGTGCCACAGAGATGAGGATCCAGATTTAAACCCGCTTTAGGGGAGCAGGCCCCCCAATCTCCCTCGGGAACCAGAAGGAGAGGTGTGTCTAACTCGATGTACTGTGGTGAACTGAACGGAACTTGGGGGATTCCAATCTTTTCTGGAGGGACTGTTTCTTCTTTCCTTGTTTTTCCCTTGAAGAGGGGAGAGGAAGCTGATACTATGGACAGGGCACCCCAAATCCCATAGTCAATCAGGAGGCTTTCTGACTGGCTTAGAGAGAGCCTCGGATTAGAAGAATAAAGACACGAATGCCTTCCAGAGATACCAAGTGGCCTTGGGAGTGAAGCCACCATTTTTTCCTGGGGCCACCTCGAAAGGAGGACCAAGGGACTTCCAGTGCTGAGGACGCTGAACCCGGCTATCACAGGGTGACTAGTTAGGGGTGAGGCTAAAAGGCCCTCAGGCCTGGGGAGCGCATGCTTCTTACTGCCTAGCCATGCTGACTAATGTCGACGTGCCTTGTGTCTTCCTTTGTGGACTTTATCTGAAAGATGTGAGAGAAGTGGAAGGGAGAGAGGGAAATGGGCAAGAGGAAAGATCAGCCTACAAGGTACAAGGGACAGCTCTGACCCCACATCTCACCAGGAGACATCCTGGGGTCCAAGAGTCAGGCTGGGCCTAGTAACTGGGTCAGGGTTGCAACTGATCTCGGGATCCAAGGAGCAGAGCCAGCTCAGGTATCCAGGAAAGGCACGAGATATCAGGGATGCCAGTCAGAAGGTCTAGGAGGTGAGAAGGTTAGAAAGCACAATTCTGCAGGTCACTGGGGCCTTCTAGTGCAATTGTTCAGGAAATTCTTCCTTATCTCTCTTCTAAATCCATCATGCCACATACAGACCATTTCCTCCTGTCTGCCACTAATGAGGATAGAAAGCCCCTGATCTCCTCTGAACAATGACAGTGAACGTCTTGACCATTCGCTGTGTTCTAAGTTAAGGAGACCAAATCCTTGGGCCTTCTCCCTGCATCTTGTTCACTCTAAATCACTGAGGTCTCTCTTGGAATCGTTTCCATGACTCTGGATCTAGATTCAGTAAAAGTCTTTTGGCCAATCTTGGGCTGGAAGCCTTTTCCTATGCCCATTATCCTGTTATAGCAGTGTGGCAGTGTGGCCCTGGGGCCATGTCTCTGCCCACCCTTCAGAACCACCCAGAGAAGAATCCTTTGAGAGAGCCAGCCAACCCCTGTGCAAACCCTGTGGCAAGAGATGAACACACTGGTCGGGTCTCTTCCAAAGCAGCCTTTCCTGGGTTGTCACAGCCCTGGATCTGCCCCTCAGGCCAACCCGGCTTCATCCTCCATCCTTCACTCACTCAGTCTTGTTGCAAAAGAGCTCTTTCTCAGATGCGAGACACGGTCACCTAGTGGGCCAACAGCCCTTCCCTTCACCTAAGTCAGCACTCCCCAAGGGATCTGCCCTCTCGCTGGCCACTCTGTCTCTTGCCCCCATTCCCCTGCCATCCACGGGGGGAGGGATGCACCTCTCATGCTACAAAAAGCCAGCATGCCAATGATTCCTCCCCCAATGGCTCAGTCTGTCTCTCTGGGCTGCTGTGGAATGTATTGGTTCCCAGCCCTGTAACCAAATGACCGGGTCCTCTCAGGATTTCTTCTCTCCTCTCTGGGGACAGTGTATTATGCTGGAATTTCCACCTGCCATTTCCATTCAGGATGGCTCCTTGCAAAGAAAGAAAGTGGGCACAACTGGGCTCCTTGTCTCACCCCTGGGCTCCTTGGCATCACCATTGGCTGCCCAATCTTGCCCCTTTAAGCTCATTACATGAGCAAGAGCCATGGGCAAGACACATCAAAAGTCTTCTGCTGTGGACCTGATACTCGGCATTGTTTCTAAGACAGAAAGTGAGGGTTTAAAAAAAAGGAACTTCTAGGAGGCAGCCAGGTGACTCTGTAGATGGAGATCTAGGCCCAGAGATGGGAGGTCCTGGGTTCCTATCTGGCCTCAGACACTTCCCAGCTGGGTGACTCTGGGCAAGTCACTTGACCCCCATGGCTTAGTCCCGACTGCTCTTCTGCCTTGGCTCCAATACATAATATTAATTATAAGATGGAGGGTGATGGATTTAAAAAAAGAGTTTCACAAACACACAGCCACTGTTCGGGAGGGAAAGCGAGCCTTCATGAGGACGGCTTCCTCCGGCTCCTTGCCAGCCCAGAGCACATGCTGGAGGCTTAGCTGATCCGATTTCACTTGAGCCTATTTCCCAGGGCCACATGGAAGTGGGCATCGAGTGACAGAGTAACAGGAGCCCCTCGGACAGAGACGATGTTTGCAGACACACGCATGAGGAGGACAAACGTGCCTCTCCAGACTTCTTGGGGCATCTGAGGGAGCCCACAGATACCCTGCCCAGAGCTTTTGCAGACTCTCCAAAAGGACGACAGTGTCTTAGGAGAGGATGGCAACTGAGAAATTTAGAACTCAGTTAATTCCTGATTCCGACAGATTTCCTTAAAGGAAAAAATCCATCCAGCTGTTTCTCTGCTTTACAAGTTGGTGTTTTCTGCCCATCCTCCTGCCATGAGGAGAGGAGGCCCTCTGAGGGCCTGGGAGAACCCTGCTTTCCTGAGTCTGCCAACTCCTAGCTGGCCTAGGTGAGGCACTTCTGGCTATAAGCAAGGTCTCTTCTGCTGAGCAAACCTGGGCATACAAACTGGACCTGCCCATCAGATCAGCCACTTGGTGCAGCAGCCTCCCTTGCCCTGGACCTTTGAAAGGGACCTTTAAGATAGCATTGGGGGAAGAGATAATAAGGAAAAAGACTTGTACAAAAATATTTATAGCTGTGCTCTTTGTGATGGCAAACAATTGGAAAATGAGGGGGTGTCCATTGATTGGGGAATGGCTGAACAAATTGTGGTATCTGTTGGTGATGGAATACTATTGTGCTGTAAGGAATGATGAACTGGAGGAATTCCATGTGAACTGGAAAGACCTCCAGGAAGTGATGCAGAGTGAAAGGAGCAGAACCAGGAGAACACTGTACACAGAGACTGATACATTGTAGCACAATCAAATGTAACTGACTTTGCTACTAGCAGCCCAGGACAATCCCAAGGGACTTATGAAAAAGAATGCTCTCCACATCCAGAGAAAGAACTGTGGGAGCAGAAATGCAGAAGAAAAACATATGATTGACCACATAGTGCAGTAGGGATGTGATTAGGGTTTTGATGTTAAAGGATCGCTCTACTGCAAATATGAATAACATAGAAATAGGTTTTGAACAATGATACGTGTATAACCCAGTGGAACTCCTTGTCGGCTTTGGGAAGGGGGAGGAAGGAGGAGGGCGAGGGGATCATGAATCATGTAACCATGGGAAAATAATTCTAAATAAAAATAAAAATAAAAAAAGATGGGATTAGGGGGGTGGCTCAATGGATAGAGGGCCGGGCCTAGAGATGGGAGGTCCTGGGCTCCAATCTAGCCTAAGACACTTCCCAGCTGAGTGACCCTGGGCAAGTCACTTCACCTGTTTGCCTCAGTTTCCTCATCTATAAAATGAGCCGGAGCAGGAAATGGCCAACCACTCCGGTATCTGTGGAGAAAACCCCAAATGTGGGACACGACAGAACAACAGCACCAAGGATGGCGACGACAACAGAACTTCTTAACACTGAGTAGCCTCACAAGGCTGTGAGCTGCCTCCATGGCTCTCTGGATAGAGACCAGCTGGCTTTCTGTCAAGGAGACCCTCAAGCAGGCATGGCTGAAGGCTCTGCCAATGGGGAGAGTCTGTGTCTCTGCAGGGAGGCCTGGGGGCTTCTGCCCAATTCAACAAACACTGAAGCCCCAGGTAAGTGCAGAACCAGAGATGACGGTCAAAGATCCAATGAGAAGTTTACGTCCTCTCTCCTTCCCTCTCTGTCCACGTGGGATGGGCTGAACCAGGTTTCCTCTGATGTTCCTTCTGATGGGGAGACTCTGTGAAAAGGGCTGTTGGCTCATCCCCCCGAGCCCTCCCTAGGACAAAGTCCATCTTATCGGTGTAGTTTTCCATGTCCTGGAACACATGTTATCTATGATGAGCACCGAGTTCCCCAGGAACCATCATAAGACCCTTTTCTGAGGTCGAAAAACTGAGGCTCAAAGAGATCTTGCTTATGGCCATTCAGCCAATCCATCACTGCATCCAAGAAGCCCAGTGGGTATTCTTGGCACTAATGTCTTCCTTCCACCACTCTCTGTTCCCAGAGAAGCTGGCCTTTCAGGCTTTGCCCTCTGACAAAGCCCCCGGAGCTTGGGCTGGCAAGAGCATTTCCTAGGGCCGGCCAGAGGAAGGCCTTTGCTGACCAGATGGAGCCTGGGGAGCTGCCAAGACCCGCCCCTCCTCCCTGCTGCCCAAATAGGGCAGTAGACTCCACTTAGCACATAAATGACCTGAAGACAGCAGGGTCTCACACCGGCCTCCCAGGAGCTTGTACTCTCCATACTATTAACTGCCTCGGACAGCAACGAAGAAAAAAGCCATCCCTTTTCTGGCAGCTGAGAGGCCTGGAGGGAGCTCAGAGGGGCTCCAGGGAAACCATGGGCAAAAAGGTTTTTAATGGACACCCTGCCAGAGTGGGGAGAAGTCCAGGGCTGAACCTGGTGACTGCTAATGTGCTGGCCCACCTGGGGAGCCTGGGCATTGGCCCAGAGGCAGAGGGGAGACGGTGCTTGGGCACAGCAGAGCACCCCTGCACTTCAGCCCCTCAGCCGGGGCTTCCTGGGTAGTGGCAAGGCTACTTGCCTTCGAGATGGCCCTCATGAGGCCAGTCTTCATCCTGTGGGTGGTGTGCCACTCCTGGCCTGCCAAGAGGTGTCTCGGTAAAGCTTCTACCCTGCGGCAAATGCCCCTCTGCCCCTGCCTACCAGCTGCGGCTGTGCCACACGCAGGCTTTGAGGCTGATGGGCACAGTTGTGGCTCGCTCAGCCTGGACATGGTCTCAGGGACAGGAAGAGAGCCTGGCCCTGTGGCCCCTGTGTCTGGAGCCAGAGGACTCGGGTACCCTCTGGGCCAGTGCCTGGGGGAACTGGAGGAAGCGCTTTTCCTCCGGGGCCTCTGGCGGGGCATGTGCTGACCCTGCACCCAGGTCCGGCTTCACCCGCCGGTCCTGTGCAGGTGTCTCCACATCCTGGCCCGCGGGTCAGCCAAAGGCCTTGCTGGAGTCTTCGGGCACCCTTGCAGAGGGCGATACTCGGGCTTCCTCATCCCAGCAGGCACGAGGTATGATCTGAGGAGCCACGAGATGTGGTGGAATGTCCCTGTCAGCAGGGACACGAGGGGGAGTGGGCTCCGATGCCCTCTCTGGAAGAAGAGGAACGACTCCCCCAGGATCACATGCAGTTTGCAGGGGGCAGAGCTGGGGCCACGGCGCCCCCTTCCTCTCTGCTGATGCCCGGCATCTGCTCTGGAGGGTTCCCAAGTCAGGGCCCTCGGAGGAGGCTCTCCCGGAAGGAGCCCGGTCCTGGCTCAGGGCTCATCTCAGCCTGACACGTCGGCTCCGTCCGGGGCCCTCTTCAGAACGAGCCTTCTGGGAGATGGCAGGACGAGGGCGCCCATCGTCTCGCTAGGAAGTCCGAGGATCCGCCTGGGCCCAGGACCCTCTCGCCGTGCCTGGCCGCCTGCCTGTGCCCGCGACCTGCCCTCTGCCAGCCTCGGAGAACAAACGAGATCGAGCCCGGCTCTCCGGAAGGACGGCAGGCGGACCCTTCCTTCCCTCTGGGCTGCGCTGCCAGCGCCTCGGGGCCGGCTGGGCCTGGGCACGTTCCCGGGCACGCGGGGCCTCTGAGGCGGGAGCCAGGAAGGGAGCCGGGCGGCCCAGAGCCTATTCTGGGCGCTGCCGCCCGCCCACAGCAGTCAGCCGCTTCTGTTCCCGGCCACTGTCATCGCGTAGGACGTGGCTCCCTCTCCACTGCCTCGGCCCGGCGCTCCCCGAGCTCGGCCTCAGTTCTGGTCTGGGGAGCAAAGGGTGGGATCTGGGGGGCAGAGGTGGGGCGAGAGCGGCATCTGCTGCCAGGGAGAGGGGGCGAGGCCAGCCTCGGGCGGCGGGGAAGCTCCAGACACCCCCCTTCCTCGTCCCTGCTGGACAGAGGTCCGGCCTGGCCCTCTCCAAGCTGCCTCCCTTCCCCCACCCCCACCCTGGGACTTGAGTGAAGGACGCGGGTTCCAGCCCCCCCTTTCCTGTCTCTGCCCCCCGACCCGGGCCGAGAGGCCACGGGGAGCCGTGCCTGAAGGGTCTGTGCCGCCGGGAGCGGTTTCTCAAGAGCAGAGACAGCGGTCCTTTCTTTGCAGCTGGAGCCCCTCAGCACTCAGTGGTGGGGCCTCTCCTCCCCCCGCCAGCCCCGGGACGCTGGGGTCAAGAAGGGAGCAGAGCCCCACGCAGGAGAACACGGCATCTGCTCTGCTGGAGGAGCTCCCCTAGTCAGGGTGGGGAATCCAGAAAGGGTCCCTCCAGAGGCTCCTGCGGTTTACGGAGCACCCGAGGGGCTCGAGCACGCCTGGGCAGCGCAGGGCCCGGGACGCTGGGCCATTCAGCCGGCCAGAGCTGTGGACGATGGCCGACACTCCTAGGAAGGCACAGGGGGAGGCTGAAGGACAGAGCGGGCACTAGGAAGACTTCCGCAGCCGCGTGAGCTCTCACCGTCCACCAAATGCCTGGCTCTGGCAAAGGGAGGGGGACAATGAGCCCAGGGCCGAGGGAAGGGACCGACTCCAGAGCCCGCTGGCTGAAGGGAGCTCACCGGGGGAATCCGACTTGGCCTCAGCCAAAGAAGCCTCGCTGGGAAGAGTGGCGGCCTGGAAGACCCTGGAGTGGCCTGGGCAGCCCCGAGGAGCCCCTCGCTTTCTCACGTCCCTGGGACAGGCCCCCAGCTGGTGCCCCACACCACATGAGGCAGCCCCGGTCGTTAGGAGGTCCAGTTCTGACGTCCAGCCTAAATGGGGCCCTCTGTTAAGGGCCCCCAGTTTTGTCCTCCAGGACCCAAGAGAACCAGGCGAGTCTCTCGTGGCCCCTGAGTCACTTCTATGCTTCAGGTTCTTTAACAGCTCCTCCTGTGACCCAGACTCAAAGTCCTGCCCCCTTGTGGGTGCCCTCTAGAGACGCCCTCCAAGCCATCCAGATGTGGTCTGAGGAGGGGCTGAGAGGACAAGCTCGGGCCTCCATCCACACAACCCCCCAACTCTGCGGGTCACTGACCCCTCCCTCACCTCGAGATGGGTCTAGCCAGGCCCTCTCTGTGCCATCTGGTATCTGCAAAGTGCATTTTCTGAACCCGACTAGGAGACTTCACTGCTCTCTAGGCATTCCCCTTCCGAGACTCGCTCTAACAGAAGGACAGTCACCGAAGATAAAACGGCCGATTTTAATGACGTGCGATTTAAAATTTCTACACAAACAAAACGAATGCATCAAAGAACGAAAAGGGCAGCGACTGACTTGGGAGGAACGTTTGTATTAAAGATCCCAGATGAGAGTTTGTATCCAGAGCAGATACAGAAGCCCAAAAGCTTCCCCAAGAGAAGAGCCCTGAAGAGATGGCCGACAGCAGGGAAGCGCTGCAAGTGGAACCCAAACCAGCCCCCCAGTGGCCCTCTCGTGGACGAACTAGCAGAGGCGAGAGCCGGACGCTCACCGTAAACGGAGCCGCGGATGAGTACGACCCTTCTGGGCAGCAATTGGGAGTTACGTAAATCGAGCGACTAACGTGTCCATTCCCTGCAGGGCACCTGCCCCAAGGAGAGACCCCGGACCAAGGAAGGGCTTCGTGGAAACACCAAAAGCTTAACAACAGCATTTGGCTTTCCCCCTTCGAATCGACATTGGGTATTGGTTCCGAGGCAGAAGAGCAGTAAGGGCCAGCGGGGTGAAGTGACTTGCCCAAGTTCACTCAGCGAGGAAGTGTCTGAGGCCAGAGTTGAACCCAGGATCTCCTGTTCTAGCCTGGCTGTCAAAACACTGAGCCACCTAGTTGCCCCTCAGATAGCATGTTTAATGATAGTAAAGAACTAGAAACAAAAGAAACATCCATCAATTGGGGACTGACAAACATATTGTTTGTTACACGAATGTAATGAAATAAGACTGAGCTGTAAGAAATAATGCTGATAATAAGCAGAGAAGCATAGGAAGAGCTCCCTGAACAGATGCAAAGGGAAGTAAGCAAAGCCAGGAAAACAACAGTGCCAACAATGAACTACAAGATGGTGTGGTGTGCAGGCAGAACCACCCCCACCAAACAGCAGAAAATGAGGGTTGTGAAATGATCAAGGACAAGGCTGATCCCAAAGAAAAGACACGTGAAAATAGGACCAGAAATACCACGAATAGCCCAGGGGAATCAGGGAGACATTGGGGGAAGGGGGAGCTTCTTCCTTTGGCTTGATTGATTTTGTGGAATGTTTTCTTCTCTTCCTCTTTTTGTTCCTGAAAACAATTATTTGTTATAAGGGAAAGTGCTATGAGGGGAAACTTAGTGGGAAGGATATGGGTAAATCCAGGCAGTGAAAAAATAAAACACAATAAAAATAGATTTTTAAAATTCACTTCAGCCCAATCCTGACACTCTAGCATGTCAAGATCTTTTAGGATTTTGACTGTCATCCAGTGTGTCAGTCATCCCTCTCAGCTTAGTTATCTGTATATGCCATGAGCATACCAAAGGTACTTTTGCCCAGGCCACTCAATAGCCCAATGTGGATACAGATCCCTGGGGCACTCCCCTGGAGACTTCCTGCCGAGTCACTTGCAGAACCATGAACCACTGAATCACTGAACCACTGAGTATTCTTGGATTCTGGCTATTCCACCAGATCCAAATCCACCGAGTGACAGCTTTTGAGCATCTTCACAAGAAGCAGAAGAGAAACTCTCTGAAATGCTCTGCTAGAGTCTACATAAACTCTGTCTGTGGCCTTTCCCCCTACCAGGCAGAAAAGGAAATCTGGGTAGGCTGGCATGCCCTGTCCTGGACACCATGCCCCTTTTTCCAGATAGCCATTCCTCATCTCTCGGATGATCTGTTCTAGGATTTCCCTGGGGACCTGAAATTGCATTCATTAGCCCAGTGTACGGACCCCGTTCTTCTTCCTTTGCCCTTCTCTGGTCCTTCCTTCTCTCTCCCTTTCACCATAATCCTTCAGTTCTTATAGTGTCCCCAGTCTGGATCTGAATTCCTAGAACTTTGCCCAGTGCTCGGTGTCACAGGCTTATGGAAAGACCGGTGGGTTTGGGGTTGAGACTTGGGTTCAAATTGCAGCCCCTACTATTGTCACATGTGAAGCTTTGGGGAAGCCTCAGTTTTCTTGTTGGTAAAATGAGGGGGTGAGACTAATGGTCTCCAAGGTCCCTTTCAGCTCGATCCTGTGAGGCTGGGAAAGGCTGGAGAAATGTTTTCACTCCTTCGCCTCTACCTGAGAAGAGGGTTCCATTGGGTCAGGTGACTTGAATTCATTAAAAACAACCAGCGGATCCTCCCAGCCCTCTTACTTATCACAGCCATCAGCTCCCTGGTCACCCTCTCTGTTCTGACATTTTCCATGCAAAGGTCACTCTCTTCGGGAGAGAAAGGAAATGGAAACAGAAGGAACTGAGCAGCTCTGTCTTCTGTCTCTTGTCAGGTACCTTCATCCCATCTGGCCCTTCCTCCAGCCTCCTCCCATCCAAGGGAGCTTTAAAAAAACCATGAGTGCCCCCCCCATTCCCCACTTCAGTCGTCCAGTGCTTCCCCTGGAGCTTCCCTGCTCCAGATGCCATCCTCCATCACTGCCGTTTCCATCTTCTGTACAGTCCTTTCTTCGCTCTCATCTTCCGTCAAAGCAACAACACTGTATTGGTTCCAAGGCAAAAAGCAGTAAGCGCTGGGCAGTGGGGATTAAGGGACTTGCCCAGGGTCACCTAGCCAGGAAGTGTGTGAAGCCAGATTCAGTTCAGTTTTAAAGACTGAGCTGGTTGGGGAAGTTCTCTGTTCATTGATCTCCAGATGACCCCCATTTTTGTCCTCATTGGAATGCTTTTCCTTGGTGTCTTCATCCCTCCTGGCCATGAATCTCCCTCGTGGAATTGCAGTCTGTAGGATCCATGCCCCCCACCCCCCATATCCCTCCTTGGAACCGCCTGGAATCCTGCTTTTCCCAGGATCAGGCCATACCCAGCTTTCTCTCCCCGAACGTTCCCATCATTTCCACCCCAGAACCACTTTCTCCCTGTTAGAGTCTCCGATTCAGTGCAGAATTTCTCCTTGTTGGTCCTCTCCCTTTGGTGATTGGAAGATGTCATTACGGAGAGTGGAGACGTTCTCAGCAGCTTCCGTCTCTGGCAGAGGTTCGGATGACCGAAGTCTCTCTTTGCTACCTTTCGTGTGCTCTGGGTTGGCTTTGTCCGCTGTGTCCTCCCCTCGGCTAAAGCAGGCTCCGGAGCCCTTAGCTCTCCCCACCACCTGTCCTGTCCAGAGCTGGCCGGGGAGCCCCCAGATCGCCTTCTCTACAGATCTGGACAAGTCCCGGCCAGCTTCCCCTGGAAGGCTCCCTGCCATGCAGAGCCCAGTGCTTTCCACTTCACTCCCAGCAGTCCAGGGCCCCTGCTGCCGCCCCCTCTTGTCCCAGAAGCACCGCGGCCCCCGGCCCCCGGCCCCTTCCTTCTGAGGACTGGAGGCCCGAGGAAGCCTCGCCGGCGATCTCAGGGTCACAGGCTTACGACACCCCAGAGGGCCGGGCGGTGAGAACCAACCAGGAGGAGAGGATGTGCGCCCAAGAGGGACCTTCCGCCGAAGCAGGAGAGGGTCTGGTTGGCCCAGCCTTCCCTCTCGTGCACTTGCCTCACCCAGGCTGGGCAAACCCTTCAGCAAACAGCCAGATGGTCAGGTGTGAGGTGCCGGAGCCCGGGGCCTCCAGGGCTGGGAAAAGTAAACAGGACAGGCAGAACTGCCCTCCCTTAAGGCGAGGCTGCCCGGGAGCAAAGCTTGGCCCAGACCCTTGCTGCTTTCTGAGGGGCACCCAGCCCAGGACCTGGCAGTGCCCAAAACGGGTGCTGGCAATGCCCACCCTCTGGATGAATGATCTCGGTCCCCCCGTCCTGCTACAGATGGCGAGGGAGGTCCGAGGGGCGCTGAGGAGCCGAGCTCTGATAACGTTCGGGCAGACTCAGGCACCAACCCAACCGGAGGCACCTCCTGGCCTCTCCCCTTCGCTTCCCTCCCAAGTTTGAAGCTCACAAACGGAGGCCAGCCGGCCTGCACACCCAACAGCTGTCTGGCGGGGGCGTGTTTCAAGCCCCCAAGAGGCCCCTTGTGGTCACAGGAATGCTGAGGGTTGGGGGGGCTGCAGGTGCTGCAAGAGACCCGCTGCTCCAAGGCGTGGCTGCCTGCTGTGGCCAGACCTCCACCAAGCAGATTTCAGCCAAAAGGGGAGCCAGAGGGGAGCTTGGATTCCAGACGCATGACTTGTCTGAGTGCTGGGCCAGCACGCAGGGAAAAAATTTTCTGGTTCAACCCCAAAAGCTATGGTTTCTCCATCCCATGGGTGGAGCTCTGTTTGGACCCTGCACCAGGTAACTGCCTGGGAGCCCAGCCAGAAATCTGGGTTGAAACAACAGCTGAGGTCAGAATGATTTGTGACTCCACGATGTACCACAAAAACACCAAACGGGAAGCAAGATAGTCTACCCACCTTCCTCTGATCAGACACTCATGCCATCAGCCCACTTCCTCTCTGCCAGCTGCCCAGGCTGCTTTTCTAGGCTTATCACATACGACACCCCTCCTCAAACCCCACCATCCAGCCAAATGGGCCTATTTGTTGCTCTCCCACCTCCAGACCTTTGCACAGCCTGTGCCCCCTCTTGTTCCTCCTTCCACCGTCCTCCTTGTCAATTCCTTGTTACTGCCTTTGTATATGTCCCCCATCCCCTTAGCCAGCACTATTGTCAATTCCCTGTTACTGACCTTGTATATTCCATATTCCCTTAGGTGGGCACTGCTGTCAATTCCCCGTTACTGACCATCCCCTTAGCTGGCACTGCTGTCAATTCCCTGTTACTGACCTTGTATATTCCATATTCCCCTAGGTGGGCACTGCTATCAATTCCCTGTTACTGACCATCCCCTTAGCCGGCACTGCTGTCAATTCCCTGTTACTGACCTTGTATATTCCATATTCCCTTAGGTGGGCACTGCTATCAATTCCCTGTTACTGACCATCCCCTTAGCCGGCACTGCTGTCAATTCCCTGTTATTGTCATTTCCCAACAGACTCAAAGCTAGTTGAGGGTAAGGCTGGCTTCACTTTCGCCTCTTGTATCCCTAGGGCTGGGCTCAGAGAGGCGCCTAATAAATGAGCTGCTATAGTTGCTGGGCTGGGATGAGGGATGGGGCCTAAAGCTGAAGGAGAAATCCTCGGGACACAGTGAAGCAGGAACTCGTCCCCCCCTTCCCTCGGGCTCGTCTATGCCCAGAGGGGCACCAGAGGGGTCTGGGGGAGTGACAGGTCTCAGGGTCTCCAGTCTTGGGAGAGCAGCAGAGACCAGAGGACACAGCCTGAGGCCGGACACCCAGGAAGGATGTTCCTCCTTCACAGATCTTCTTGGACAACAAAAAAAGGCTTCAGCCTTGTCTGTGAAGAATCTGAACTCTCACCTTTGCCATCTCTCGGGAGGTAGCATTTCTGGTGTGCAGGAATCCCTCAGCGTGTCCTCCTCCCTTTTCAAAATTGGAAAACTACCTTGAGGGGGAGTGGAGGAGAAGAGAAGCACCAAGGGGATGGCAGGGAGAGGCAGCTTCCTGGCTGCCAGCTGTGTGGGGGACACGAGCGGGCCTCACACTCAGGGCCTTGGGCCTCTCTCACCCCCAGCCCACCCTCCTTCCTTGTTCCCCACAGTCAGGCCAAGGGCAGGGTGGCCCAGCCGCTGGGTACATGCCTCTGGCCCAGCGTTTCTGCTCTCGTGCCCAGTTGGCTCTCCCCTTCCTGCCTCTCCTGGGGGACAGCAATTGGGAGGCCGAGGCCCGGCTCCCTCCACAATGGCCAACGTCGCATCATTTCTTCAACGCCAGCGGTGCCAAAGTGCTCAGCTCAGAGAGGCGCTTCCTGGGAGGCCGTACCCCGGGCCTTTATCAGAGTCTTCCCAGTTTTGTGCAATCACTGCACTAAGTCCTGATTCTGTGCCCACTTTCCTGTGTGCCAGGCAAAGACAAGACAAAACGGAGATCACTGTGCCCGTATGGGGCACATAGTCAAACGTATGTGCCCAGGTGGGGAAAGAGAAATGCAAGGAAATTTGGAGGTGGAAAAGTCCTTGGAACAAGGGAGCCCTGGAGCTAAGCGAGAGGAGAACCAGGGATTGGCAGGGCAGAAGGGAGAAGAAACAGCATTCCAGGAGTGGGGCACTGCTTGAGTAAAGACTGAGAGATGGGAGATTGAATCATTTATAAGAAACAAGAACTGGGAGGCAGCTGGGTAGCAGCTCAGTGCATTCAGAGCTAGGCCCAGAGATGGAAGGTCCTGGGTTCAAATCTGAACTCAGACACTTCCTAGCTATGTGACCCTGGGCAAGTCATTTAACCTCCATTGCCTAGCCTTTACCGCCCTTCTGCATTAGAACCAAGATACAGCACAGACTCTAAGAGATAGGGAAGGGGTTAAAGAAAAAGAAACGAGTAGTCATTGGGCTGGAATACAGCCTTCATGAGGGCAATAATGAGATGGAAACACCTTTCATGCTGGGGAAGGAACCCTCAAGGTGAGGGGGAGCCAGCGGGGAGCTGAGTGGGGGGTGCTGTGTGTTGCTTCACTGGAGGAGGGAGCAAGAGCCCCCCGCAGCCTCCCCCCATCACGTCCCCGAGAAGGCCTCAAGGATCTTCTGAATAAACCTCAGGCGTCTCCCAACCTTCCAGTGCCCGGCGGCCCACACGGCTACTCCAGGCCACTTCATGACGGCTCGCAGGAGCCAGAGGGCAGCCGCCTTTGTCCAAGTGTCGTCTCCAAGGCCGAAGGGTAATGAGGGCTGGGCAGTGGGGGTGAGGGACTTGCCCAGGGTCACCCAGCTGGGAAATCTCTGAGGGCAGCCTAGAACCCAGGACCCCCACCTCCGGGCCTGGCACTCTGTCTGCTGAGCCCATCACCTTCCTTTCAAAGAAGAGGGAACCTGTGGAGGCTAGGAGCCTGGAAAGAGAACCGAGGCTCCCCTCGGGCTGTCCCCACAGGTCCCGCCAAAGCTGCAGCCCAACTTTCAGGCACAAGACCACGGCCTGGCCCAGCCCAGCATCCTGCACCCTCGAGCCCCCCTGGAGCAGCTGAGGGCCAAGAGCTGCCCGCAGGCCCTGAGGCAGCAGAAACGTGAAGATTCTGAGGCGAGGCGGCGGCAGAGACGCCTGGGAGAGCAGACCGGGGGCACAAACCCGGCCCTGGCCCCTGTGTGCCCACAGGCAGTGCCAATCAGACTGGCACACACCTCGCGCCAGCCCGGCCCGGCCCACAGGAGAGCTGCTGCTCAGCTGGTGACGCCCCCGCAGGGCTGCTCCAGAGCCTTTCCCTGTGTTTGTCTGCTCTTCCCTCCACACGCCGCCCCCAAGCCCATGGCGCAGCTCCCCCCACTGACACGGCAGCCACGATGGCCCACATGGGCCAGCTCAGAACAGCACGAGACGAGTCCAGTGTCCAGGGCCTGGCCTGAAAGCAGCCTCCGAGCAGCTCTCTCTGGCCCCTTCCTCTCCCCCCCCCCAAGGCCCCCTTCCCCAGGGACTGAGAAAGGATCCTCCAGTTCTCTTCTCTTCCCCTCTCTGCAGGGGGAGGGGAAGAAGCAGCTCAAGAGAAGGGGGGCTGCTCACTGCTGGGGAAATGGGGACCCCCAGGAGGGAGGAATGGGGTCTGGAGCCCTGGGGTCTTCACAGGTCTAGTATGTCTAGGTGGAGCCCCTAGGAAGGCCCTGAGCCCTGATCTGGACAGGAAGAAGAGACAGGGGTGGGGTGGGGGTGGTAGTTAGGTGGCTCAGTGGAGGTGCTGGGTTCAAATGTGGCCTCAGACACTTCCCAGCTGGGTGACCCTGGACAAGTCACTTATCCCCATTGCCTCGCCCTCTCTGCCCTTCTGCCTTGGAGCCAAAAGTTTTCTGAGCTGGGCAGTGAGGGGTTAAAAAAAGCAGAAAAGATCAGATGGGGGGGGGACTGCTTTGGGAACTTCCTTCTCCGAAGGCGTGGAGCCCCCGTCTGGGGTGGCTCTGCCCTCAGCACCCACGTGCCAGTCCCTGTCATCACCCAGACGCCCCCCACGACAACCTCTGTGTGATCCAGGCTGAGTCAGCCAGGGAAATCCCGGCACCAGGCTCGCCCGGTGTTCCTTCGAACGCCTCCAGCGGGGTGTGGGCCGCCCAGCCCCCTCCTGGGCCGAGAGGGAAGGAGAGGAAGAGATGGGGGTGTCTGGGGCCAGCCTGGCTGGCTTCACTCCCCCTGGGGTGCCCCCGTGCCACCCAGAGCAATTGGGGGGCCCAAGCTGGGGGAGGGAGGAGGCTGCATCACCCCCCTTGTCAGGGCCTCCAGTTCCCTCTCTGAGAAAAGGAAGCCTCGGGCCGGATGACCCCCAAGAGGCCTGCGAGCTCCCGAGCCTGCCTGGCATCAGCTTCTGCCTCCTCCCGGGCACCCACGGGCGACCTACTCTCAAGCTGGCAGAGGAAGGAGGGTGCGAGGAACAGTGAGAGAAGAGTGCCGGCCTGGCAGGGAAGGAGAGCGGCCGAGCGAGCATAATGGCTCCTCACAGGCGGCTCCTTGGCATCGCCAGCCCGCGCTTCGGCCAGCTTCTCTGAAACCAGCAGGACCGGTTAGCTGCTGCCGTGGCTCCCGGAGGCTGCTGGAAGGAGCCGGGCAGCCGCCCTGCGCTGGCCCAAGTCTCCCCCACCACAGCCGGATCCCGAGGTCTCCCCCCGGGGCGTGGGCAGGGAGGGAGGGGGCCAGAGGCCTCCCCGGCTCCCGATGACTTCTGCTTTTTTTAACCCTTAGCTTCTGTCTCAGAAACTGTGTATTGGATCCAGGCTGAAGAGTGGTAAGGAGCAGGCAAAGAGGCTTAAGTGACTGGCCCAGGGTCACACGGTCAGCAGTGTCTGAGGCCACCCCGCTGCCCCTCCCTATACAGAAAGGCTGTCCGGACAAGCTGGCTCTGGTTCCTCTCTCCGGACGCCCCCCTCGTCCTCTGGGCCCTCACGCTGGACTTCTGGCTGTTCTCCACACCGTGGCCCTCCTCTGCCTCGGGCCGCCTCCTCCCAGAGCCCTTGGCTCTGGCTCTCTATTTTATATGGACTTTCCCTGGCTGGGCCAGGGGCCGAGGGGGGCTGCCTCCTTTGGTCTTTGTGTCTCCCCTCCCCACCCCACTGCCTTCCTTATCTGGGGAGGGAGGAACCACACCCCACAGGGGCATTCACAAACCGGCCCAAAGCTCTGGGGAGGGAGCGAGGGGACAGGAATTTCCCAAAGCCTGGAAAATCCAAGGCCAGACTTCCAACCCCGAGCTCCCTCCTGCGCCTGCCTCGTGCCTAGGAGAGTCCCTCCCAGAGCCTGCCTCTGGGGCCTGGCAATAGGGGCTCCCAGCAGGGAGACCCCGCAAGAGCCGGCGAGTCCGCCTAGGAGGCGCGCGTGGGGCCAAGGCTCAGAGTGGCTCTTTCTCTCTCTATGCTTTTGACGGGCTCCCAGGCTGAAACTCTGGAGGCTGGCGTGAGCTGGGCCCGATCCATTAAAGTGAAACCAGAGGAACATGCGCGAAGGACGTGGCAGAATGCCTCGGCCCTGCTCGAAGGCCTTTACAAACAAATGGCCGGACGTGTCCGCCTCCAACCTTCCCACCAAGCACTGAGCTCAGGGGCCTGTCAGGGACAGCTGCCCGGGACGGTGGGGCTGGCAGAAGGGTCCCAGGCGGCCAGGGAGCAGGCCCCGGAAGCTTCTAAGGGAACGAGGGCGAGAACCATGACCACGGCGGGGCCACGGCAGGAGCGGCCGGTTCCATGTGCGCCACGTCCGAATCCCAGGAGAACCTCGAGGTCCCCAGGGAGGCTCCTGCCTTTCTCCTCAGGCTCTGGACGGGAAGAAGGTGGCTTCACAGACGCTCCCTCCGTCCATCTCTGCCCAAACTCAAACCCTTGACCGCTTTGCAGGCCGGCCAGAGCCCAGGCCTCGCTCGTTCTCCCGGGGCTTTCTGGCCGGGTTCGTTCCAGTCCCAACGGTCAGCTTCTACAAAGGCTCCGCAGGCGGTGGCTCAGTTACTGTGACTGGAAAGGCAGCTGCATGGGGCAGGCCCAGAGCAAAGGGCAAAGCTCTTCTGGGGAACGGGCATGCTGGGGGCCCACCGAGCAGCTGGACAAGCCCGCAGGAGCTCAGAGCTGGCAGCCCCCCGCAGCCAGGAGGTCTCCCCGGGGGCTCCTCATTGTTAGGGAGGACGAAAGGCAAGGCTTGAAGCCGGGGAGAAAGTTGGAAAAGAGGGAAGAGGCAGAAGCAGCAGGGCCTTTGTCTGCGGCACAGAGCAGACGTCGGAGGGCCCGAAGCCGGGAGGCCCGATGAAGGAGTCGAGCTTTCCAGCAAAGGGAGGGCTGCCGGGGCCCTTCGCGAGGAAGGCCGCATGTGGCTGCCCCTCTAGGACACCGTGGAAGGGCCTCACGGCCTCAGCGCCCTCAGCAGCCTCCTGCCTCTCCATTCTGGCAGGTCTGCCCCAAAGCCCGGTGAAAGGTGGGAAGGAGAGAAGCCCCAGGAGCCAAGGACTTGGAGGCAAATCCCTGGCTGGCCCGAAGCTCCCTTCAGAAGGAGGGACAAAAACACAAGAGCCCCACCTCATCCGCACCCCCAGGCGAAGCAGCCCTCCAGAACAAGCTGCTGGGCCAGAAGCCAGTGTGGCGGCTGCCTTTCTCTCTGGTCTGGAGGAAGGCACAGTTGGTGCGGGCACAGCAAGCTTCCATGGGCTCTGCCTGGCCCTGAGTGTCCCATTCAAGGCTGGGAGGGGAGCGGCTCCTTCCTGGCCCCACCAATAAGCCCAGCTCCAGGGCTGCTCTCGGGGCCCCGACGGGCATCCGATGCCGGCTCCTGGCAAGTCTGTGGAGGGCTGACGGCAGCCATCATCCCTACCCTCAGGGTTCCCAATGGGAGTCCGGGACGAGAGAGAGCAGACGTCAAAGGGCCCAGAGGGTGGCACGAAGCTCCCGGGCTCGAGGCCCTCCGGAAGGCCTGGTCAGGCAGAGGGCATGAGGAAGCCTCGACTCCCCAGGGGCTTGCAGAGGAAAAAGCTGCTCCCGGTGGACAAAGAGAAGGCAGATGGCTTGGAGAGGCGCTGGCGGGAGGGGAAGCAAGGGGGAATGGAGGGCAGGGGAACGGAGCCAAGAGATGGCAGTGGGGGTGGAGGGAGGCAGGATGTGAGCTGGAGCTGGGCTGAGAGACAGCCTGCAGAAAGGTCACCTCCTCCCCCCGGCTCCGGCGCGCCACAAGGGCCAGGCTTGTGTGAGGAGGCTCTGGGAGTGTCAGCTCAGCACATTCAGGGAGGGAGAGGAGAGGGGGCTGCCATTAAAGAGGCTTTGTGGCCTTCTGGCCAGAAACGGCAGAGCAGGGACGAGCGGGGGAAAGGCTGGCCGGAGCAGGGCACAGGCAGGAAGGGGTCCGCCGGGCCGGGCCAGTCCCCGGGCTCTGCGTCGGGAGCTTCTTCAGATGAATCTCCTGGCCCAGAAACCGCATCTGGCTCTGTCCTAGGGCCCCGCAGACCAGGAACCCGGACAACCCAGGAGCTGACTGCACCCCGAGAGTGAGAGCCAGAGCAGACTGATGTCACCCCCCGCTGGAGACGCAAAGGAAGAAACTTGAGGAAGTGGAATAATTAGACACTCGATGGACTATCCAAGCCAGGGAGGACTTCCAAACTGGGGGGGGGGTGCCCCAGGCTCCTCCTCTAGTCCAGAGGCTTTCACCTTCTCCTTTGCCTAGAGGCAGTTGGTGTCTCAGTCCTCAGAGCACTAGGCCTGGGTTCGAATCTAGCCTTGGGTACTTGCTTCACTGTGTGACCCTGGGCAAGTCCCTTAACGGACATCTGCTGAAGCTTCCTCAACTTTAAAATGGGGCTAATAACAGCCTCTGCCTCCACGGCCGTTGCGGCCTCCAATGAGAAGACGTTGCTGAAGCACTTAGCACAGTGGCCGGCATACAGCTGGGGCTCTATAAATGCTCACTGCCCTCCTCTAGGACGGGCTGGGCCATCTTGTGCATCCCAGAGAAGGATGGCCGCAGGGAGCCTGGGAGGAAAGCGGATGAGAAAGCCGAGAGCTCTCAGCCAACGCCCTGGGAACACGGCCATGGGGAGGGCTGACCCAGCTCCAGGCTCGCCACTTCCCAAACACACACAGACTCCCCCTTTCTCTGGCCCTTCCTCACTTGTGTCACTCGGGCGGGGACGTTTCTGGGCGATCCGTTGTCTCTCCACCGAGCTGAAACCAGCAGATTCCACCGCACAGACCCTGCCCTGGGCACCCCAAGGAGGACAAGTCTAAGAGAATGTGGGGGTTCAGCCTGGAAGTTTGCTTCCCCTCGAGGGGTGCCAAAGTGCCCTCGTTTGATCCTCACCACCCAGGGGCCTGGGTGCTCTTCTGAAGCCTTCTTTACAGAGAAGGAAACGGAGGCCAAGAGAAGCCCCAGGAAGTATCTGAGGTTGCGCTAGAACTCGGCTCCAGCCACAAACTACATTTTTTACACATCCCAGAACCTGGCCAGGTCTCCAGGTATCTGTAGTATGACAGATCGACTAGATTCTGCGGTCCCTCAGCTTGAAATCAGAGTTCCTACAAAGTCAGAAACTGTTTTAAACCCTTTATCTTCTGGTTTAGTATCCACCGAGGCAATTGGGCAAGGTGACTTGCTCAGAGTCACCAGCTAGGAAGTGTCTGAGGTCAGATTCAAACCCAGAACCTCCCACTCCAGGGCTGGGACCTACCCCTGGAGGAGGAACCTTTCTTACTACTCCAAGAGCCCCTGGGCTATGCGGTCATCTCCTCACAGCTGGGTGCACCTCAGGCTACCAGACCCCAACACCACACACAAGCAGCCTCCTAGGAGACTCTTCCAGCGGACTGGCCGCACTCTCCTGATCCCAAAGCACTCGTTCCTCCAAAAGAACTCAAGACGAGATGGGTGGACCCAGAGGATCCTTGGGTACATTCCTGGCTCTCTAGGTCATTTTGGGTGGGAATTCACGGGAAGGGACTGTCCTCTTTTAAACCCTGTATCCAGAGTCCAGCAGCCTCGGGACAGCCTTTCCCAGGCCTCCTCCCTCTCGGACCTTCTCTCTGACAGACCCCTCCAGTGATCCTGTCTACAGCGTGTCAGCCTGTGGCTGTCAGTGTACGTCGTCTCCCCCGTGACACTGGGAGCTCCCTGGGCGCAGGGGCCGTCTTAGAAGGGCCGGGCACATAGTAGGACCTGAATAAATCGCAGCAGACTGACCAACAGTGCTTTGTCCACCCCAGGAGCTGATGCTCTTACCCCCTTTAGGTCCATAACTGGGGGGGCCAAGGGGCAGGAGCTCAACAATTTGGGGGCAAACTTCATTTTCATGGAAATAGCTTCCCTTTGGAATCTGAGGCCTTTTATCGGGTACATTTACAAAGGGGATTCTGAGAGGAGCCCATGGGCGTCCTCAGCCGGCCAGCCCGGCAGGCTCCAGGCCCCAGAGAAGAGGAGGAAGGGCCTGCATGTGAGCTGACAAAACACTTCATACGCATGATCTCACTGGAGCCTCACCAAGATCCTAGGACTGTTATTATCCCATTTTACAGATGAGGAAACTAAAGCTGCAGAAGCGCTAACGGACCTGCCTCTAAAAGCCAGGAAGTGTCTGAGGCTGGATTTGAAGCGAGTGCTTCTTGGCAGCATCCAGGCCAGGCCCCTCGCCAGGGAGGCACTTTATCCAGCCCGCGGGGCTTTTCCAGGAGGCTTTCCTATCTGCCAGGGCACTCCCTCTGCAGGAGAGTTGTCATTATCCCTAGTTTAAAGATGGGGAAACTGAGGCTTTGCACAGTTAACCTGAGCTCACGGACTGTTTCATGCTGGAAGAAAGAGCCTTGACGAGCCGTCCCAGGTCAGAGGCTCCCCAGCGAGGCTCCCCCTGGGGTCTGCTGCCCCCTCAGCGCCCCCCCCCCCATGGAGGACGTGGGGCCACAGGGCCATACCAGCTCGCCCTCACAAAGCGCCTGGTCCTCCCATTCCCACAGGAGGCAGCCGGCTCGGGAGGCTGCTGAGGGGACTCCTCCAGGGTCACCCACCCAGGAAGGATCGAGAGAAGGGTCTGAGCCCAGGCTTCCTGACGCCGAGCCCAAGTCCCTCTCGCTCACCAGAGCACCTCGGTGCCCTTGAAAAGCACGAGGGCGCACCCTCAGGAGGCTGGCAGTGTTTATTCAGGCCACAGACGGAATGTTTGCCGACTCATGACACCGTGTCGGTTAATGAGACGGCCCGGCCTGCTCTGCAGCTCACGAGAAGCGAGGAGGGCTCGGCCTCCTGCTAGGGCCGAGCTGCCCACGCCCAGCATTCACAGCGCGGGCAGAGCCTTGACCAAAGGTCAAGATGGCGATGCTGGCCTAGCACAGGGGGAAGCGGGAACCCTCCAAGGAGCTCTAGAGACGCGCCCGGGGGTAGAAATCCCGGCTAGCTCCAAGCCCTCCGCTGGCACAGAAGAGACTGAGGATTCGCTCCAGGTCGCCTAAACTGTGGTTCTCTGGGCACGAGGGGTGCCACTGGAGGAAGCTAAAAAGCACTGATAAGGATCATCAAATCTTGGTCAAGAAGGCACGGATCAAGGGGGCAGGCAAGGAAAAGCATCCTTGCAAAGCCAACGGCGAGTTAGGCTGGCTGTCCCTCAGCAAGCAGGCCTGGGGCTAAGTTTGGGGCATGCCAAGGGAAACATGAGGGACGGCGTGGGGGCTCTGTGTATGGAGACCCAGGCCTGGAGATGGGAGGTCCTGGGTTCAAATCTGGCCTCAGACACTTCCCAGCTGGGGCAAGTCACTTAACCCCAGCTGCCTTGTCCTTACTTCTGCCTTGGAACGGATATTCAATATCAATTTTAAGGCAAACAGTAAGGGTGGAGAGAGAGAGAGAGAGAGAGAGAGAGACAGACAGACAGACAGACAGACAGACAGAGAGAAGGGGAGGGAGAGAGGGAGGAGCTAAAGAAATGTATCTCCCTCTTCCGAGGAGAGGTCACAGAGGAAGGGAAAAAGCACTTCTTTGTTCCAAGGAAGGGTTCAGAGAGAAGGGAGGAGAGTTCAAGGGGGAAATGATAACGTAACAGCAAGAAGCAACAACACAAAGGACACTTTTCAGATGAAATACACTGTTTTTAAGTTAATAGGAGGGGAGAGCTATGTAAGAGCAGGATTTCCATGTCTGGATTATGAAGGGAAATGTTGGACTCTTCTGCTGCCAGCAAGGGATGGAGTATACCTAACAAGGGCTGATAAAATGTATTTTCCTTGAGTCTTACAAATCTGGTTTTAGTGTATTCCTTCCTTCCTTCCTTCCTTCCTTCCTTCCTTCCTTCCTTCCTTCCTTCCTTCCTTCCTTCCTTCC